>NC_073257.2:58985000-59329166 GCF_029289425.2 Pan paniscus | reverse complement strand
GGGGAGCTCTGACCCAAATGATATCTTTCAGGTTAACAGAAGAAAAAAGAAGCATAGTTTATCTTCAAGGAGAACGGGCAGTTTGCTTCTTCAGGTAGAATATATTCCCAGTGTCCTCAGGCTTTGCAGCAGAATCACATTACCGAGCATGAAGACTTGCCTTGTGAAGCTGCCCCGTCCATTTTTTCTGCCTCCAAAATTATCCCTCGAAAAACATCAACAGCAGTCTGATTTTCTTTAGCAGAAGATTCCAAAAAAGCTGCATTCCAAGATTCTGCCAAAGCTTTCCCTTCTTCATAACTGATCACCCTTTCCATATGCAGGTCTTTCTTATTCCCAACCAACATAATAGGTATTTGTACTTTCCCCACCATATCCAACAATTTGCCATGGATAACTTTAATCACTTCAAAACTTTTGATTGATGTAACAGAATACACAAGAATATAGCCATTAATATCTATGGAGTATGTCTGAGGAAAGATAGAATATTCATCTTGCCCGGCTGTGTCTACAAGTTGAAGATGATATTCTTGTCCATTTACTGTGATCAACTTTGTAAAAGTGTTTTCTATGGTTGGATCGTAGGAGTTCACAAATTGGCCTTCAACAAATTGAATCGTCAATGAGGATTTCCCCACAGACCGGTAGCCCAGGATCGCGATCTTCCGAGACTTGGACTGCGGCATCTTGGCGGCCTCCTCAGCCCCGGCCCAACCACATCAACCGCGGCGGCGGCGGCTCCTGCTGCTGTGATCGGCGGCGGCCGCGCCGGGAGAGAGCGGCATACGGAGCAGGGGCGGCGGCGGGCGCGGCTGCCTCTAGCTCGCTAGCTCGCGCGCTCCCAGCCGCCCGGAACCGACCGCGCGGCGGCGCCCCTCCCCGCCACAACACGCCCACGTGACCGGCTGGCGTCAGCACCGCCCCTCTTCGCGCCGTGGCCCGCCGCCTCCGCCCCCCGAAATACGCGGGGGGTGCGTCGGGGCGACGTTTTACTTTAAAGGCAAAAAAAGGGGACGCCGCGATGCCCCCACGACTGAAACTCGCTGCGTCATGACCCGGTTTACTCTTTCAGAAGAAAAACAACTGCAATATTCTCAAAATGTCCACTGGTAGCCATTTCCCTACATCAATAAAAAACTTTAGAATATACTTTATTTAGCTACTAACCTGTAAAAAATAAAGCACCATAAATTCCTGTGTATGTGTAAAAACAAAGATTGTGAAGTAACTTCTAAAGATTATCTAATTAGTTCAAGATTTTTCACATCATTCTACAAAAACCTGAAACTCTCTAGGGGATTCATAGAATATTCTCCATCCACAATTTTGTCATAAGAGTTTTATGAAATTACTGAACTATTACTTGAATCTAGATCATCCTTAAAACCAGAGATATCTACATTTCCCAAATCTCTTGCAAAGCATTTGCATACCATGTTATTTTCATTATTTCAAAACATTCCTTCCCCTTCTATTCTATCAACATCTACAAGATATGCTGAATTTTACTTAGAAGTCATTTAGCTATCATTCATACACACACACTTTCCAAAATGTAACACCTTCAAATATACATAATAAAAGACTAAACTTGTATCTTTTACAGAAATCTCAAAATTAAAATTTAACTGACTTCAACTGGGCAAAACCACACCATCTCAGTTACTATAGGTTAATACTAAGTCTTGATAGCTGATAGGGTAAATTATTCTTCCCTGCTTTTCTTCTTAAAATGCCCTGCTGTTTTCAACCACTTACTCTTCTACATAAATATCATATAATCTTATCAAATTACATGAAAATCTTATTGGTCTTTAACTCTTTGCCTCAAGAGATCCTCCTACCTTGGCCTCCCAAAGTGCTGGCATTACAGGCATGAGCCACTGCGCCCTTGAAATCTTACGAGGATTTTTATTGAACATGCACTGAATTTACAAATCAACTTGAAAAGAACTGAAATCTTCACAATGTTAAATCTTCCAATTAATGAATAAAGTATAGGTTTATTTCATTCTTTGTTAGTTTTTCTTCATTTAAAAATTTTTCCTTTTTTAGGTCTTCCACATACTTTGTTACATTTATTACTATTAGTACAAAATAATATTGTTGTCAATGGCAGCTTCCTTTGTTATTGTTAGTCGCTCTACTCTAGAAATGTGATTGACTTTTGTATGTTAATCTTATATCCAGCTACTTTGCTAAATTTTCACATTATTTCTAATAATTTGTTTGTAGTTTTCAGAGGGAAAAGGTATGTAAACCATCTATAATAATGGCAGTTTTATTTCTACCTTTCCAATCTTTACATATCTATTTTTCCATGTTTACTGCACTGGTTAATAACTCTAATATGGTGTTGAAGAAAAGTAGTAATAGTAGTATCCTAGTCATATTCCTGAATTTTAAAAGGAATGCTTCTAATATTTTTCCAATTAGGATGATAATTGTTCTGGGTTTTCTAAAGACACTCTTTATGAAGTTAAGGAAAATTTTATTCTATTCCTAATGAACAGGTGTTGAATTTTATCAAAAGCTTTCTTTGTACCTATTGAGATGATCGTATACAGCTCTTTTAAAAACTCTGTTTTGAACTAATGTAAGACTTACAAAAAAGTTGCAAAAATAGTACAGAGTTCCCTTATATTCCTCACTATGTCGACTAATGTGGGCATCTCACATATTATAAATTATCTTAAACAGGAAACTAACGTTAATTAAATATTGTTAATTAAAATGTAGATGTTATTTAAATTTTACCAATTCTCCTATTAATATGCTTTTTCTATGTAGGATTTCATCCAAGATCCCACTTCACATTTAGTTGTTATTTCTCTTTGGTCTCCTCTAGTCTATAAGAGTTTCTCAGTCTTTTCTTTTTCATTACCTTGACACTTATGAAGAATCCTGATCAATTATTTAGTAAAACGTCCTTCCCTTTGGGTTTCTCCAGTGTTTTATGATTGGAATGAAGTTATGCATTTTTGGCAATTCCACAAAAAATATGGTGGATCCTTCTCAATGGATAATATCAAAGAATTTATTATACCATACATCTTATTACTGGTGATATTTACCCCAATCACTCAGTTAACTTGGTGTCTGAAGAGTTTTCTTATAAATTTATTATTTTCCCTCTAGTAAGCTGGTATCTTGGGGAGATACTTTGAGACTATGCAATGCTCTCTCTCCTCAGACTTTCACCTACTAATTTTAGCATCTATCAGTGCATTTGTGTCGGTGCAGTATTTATTATTGTGATCTCTGCCTGATGGTAATTCTCTATTTTTGTGTTTTGTATTTTTTTTTTTTTCTTGAGACAGAGTCTCACTCTGTTGCCCAGGCTGAAGTGCAGTGGCATGATCATGGCTCACTGCAGCCTCAACCTCCTGGGATCAATCAAACCTCCCACCTCAGCCTCCCGAATAGCTGGGACCATAGGGGCACACCTCCAAACCTGGTTAATTTTTCTATTTTTTGTAGAGACGGGGTTTTGCCATGTTGCCCAGGCTGGTCTCAAACTCCTGGGCTCAAGCCATCCACCTGCCTCAGCCTCCCAAAGTGCTGGGATTATAGGCATGAACCACTGAGCATGGCCAGTAATTCTCTATTTTTTTTTCTTTTCTCTCAGATTTATTAATTGGAATTCCATTGGAAGGAAGAGCTCTCTCTTCCCCTCTGGTTAGTTAATGAAATAAATATATCTTTATATCAGTAAGGATTTGTAAAGATTTTAATCTATGGGTTCTAATCCAATACTATCATTATTTTCTTACTCAAATTGCTTCAGCTTTAGCCAGTAGGTGTTCCTTCAGGTTGGCTCTTGCATTATTTCAACATGTCTTGTCTGGCACCACTAGACTTCCAGGCTTATCCTGAATTTGCCCTGACCCAGTCCTGTAATCAACCACTTTTAGCAGAGCTGGTTCCTTTCATTAGAGAACTATGTTGGCCAGGCACAATGGCTCACACCTGTAATCCCAGCATTTTGGGAGGCCAAGATGGGTGGACTGCTGAAGCCCAGGAGTCCGAGACCAGCCAGAGCAACATGGTGAAATCCAGTCTCTACAAGAAATACAAAAATTAGCCAGGCGTGGTAGTGCACACCTATGGTACCAGCTACTTGGAAGGCTGAAGTGGGAGGCTGGCTTGAGCCCAGGAGGCGGAAGTTGGAGTAAGCCGAGATCGCACCACTGTACTCTAGCCTGGGCAACAGAGCCAGACCCTGTCTCAAAAAAAAAGAGAGGCCGGGCACGGTGGCTCACACGTGCAATCTCAGCACTTTGGGAGGCCAAAGTGGGCAGATCATTTGAGGTCAGGAGTTCAAGACCAGCCTGGCCAACATGGTGAAACCCCATCTCTACTAAAAATACAAAAATTATCTGGGCATGGTGGCACGTACCTGTAGTCCCAGCTACTTGGGAGGCTGAAGCAGGAGAATTGCTCGAACCCAGGAGGCAGAGGTTGCAGTGAGCCAAGATCACGCCACTGCACTCCAGCCTGGGTGACAGAACAAGAGTCCATCTCAAAAAAAAAAAAAAAAAAGAAAAGAAAAGAAAATGTTTACAGACGAAGATCTGGGCACCAGGTATGCTCATTATTACTGGGGAGTAACTGCATCTGTGCTGTGCTCGCTCAATGGACAGAACTAGGAGATGTTTATGTATGTGTACTATCCCACCCATATACACATGCCTATATTTCTGTATCCATTTATCTATATTAAAAATCCTCAGTTTATAACAATACCTCTGGTTCGTTTTAAGCTTCCCTTGTTTATAATTTCTTTCTCCAACAGTGAGAAATCCAGCTTTCCTTATCTACAATCTATGTACTCATTTGTTCATTCTAGTATGTACATAAGGTTATTGCTAAGCCATTCCCCTTTGAGAAACATATTTCTAACTAGATTACAGCATTTATGTACAGTCCTTTCTGTCATTAGCCTTATAGAATCCAGTCAATATACTCTTTTCCACAGCTACTTAGGTTTGTTCTTTTCTTCCCCACCCCCTTCTGTGTAGTTATTTTATTCATTTGTAACAATATTAGGTTCATTTGTAACAATAATACATTCATTTGTTAGTGTCACTTCCTCCTGACCCCTGCTATCCTGTTCCCATTCCCCACTTTCTTCCACCCCTCTCCTACGTGCCCCCTGTAGGTGACCAATCTCTTTAGTTTCTGGTTTATCCTTCCTGCATTTTCTTTCCACAAATAAACAGAGGTATTTTCTTATTCCTCCATTCCTTCTTACAGGAAGGACAGCATACTACATACAGTTTTGGGGGGCTTATGTTTTCACATAACAGTATGTCCTGGGAATCACTCCATATCAGTTCGTAGAGATCTTTTTCATTCTTTTTGTACAGCTGCATAGTACATAGTGTTCCACTATGTGAATGTACCATAACTTAGTGAATCATTCTCCTATATATTTTGCAATTATAAACAATACTGCAATGAATAACCTTGTGATATGTATTTTCATATTGTTGGAGGTGTAGCTTCAGGGTAGATTCCTAGAAGTGGGATTGCTAGGTTGAAAGCTAAGTACATATGTAATTTTGTTAGATATTGCCAAATATCCCTTCAAAAGGGTTGTAGCAATTTGCATTCCTACCACCAATGTATAAGAGGGCACATTACCTCACAGTTGCGCCAACAGAATGTGCTTTTTTTTTAAATTTTGCCAATCTGATAGGTGAGAAATGGTATCTCCATGTAGTTTTAATTTGAATTTCTCTAATAAGTTATATTTGATAGCCATTTTTATATCTTTTTTTGAAAATTGACTGTTCATCTCTTTTTCACATTTTCCCTTTCGCCAGGCTAGAGTGCAGTGGCATGAATACAGCTCACTGCAGCCTCAACCTCCTGGGCTCAAACAATCCTCCTGCCTCAGCCTCCTACGTAGCTGGGACCATAGGCATGCACCACCACACCTGGCTAATTTTTTGACTTTTTGTAGAGACAGGGTCTCACTATGTTGCCCAGGCTGGACTCAAACTCCTGAGCTCAAGTGATTCTCCCACCTCAGCTTTCCAAAATGCTATGATTACCAGTGTGAACAACCACACCCTTTGTCACTCAAGGTTTAAAAGTTCTTTATATATTAGGGATATTAGCCTTTTGTTGTATGCTACAAATATTTTCTCCAAGTTTGTCAGTTGTCTTTTGACTTTGTTTATAGTGTTTTGGTTATGCAAAATTTATTTTTCTATAGTAAAATGTATCAGTTTGTCTTCTACTGCCCCTGGATTCTGAGTAATATTAAGAAAAAGCCTTTCCCTACACCAAGATTACAGAGGATTCATTCAGGTTTCCTTCTTGTTGTTGCATGATTTTATTTTTTACATTTAGACTATTAATCCATATGGTGTTTATTACTGTTTGTTGGGAGATATGTGTCCAATTTTCCCTTTTTTCCAAATGGCTACCCAGTTGTCTCAGCACCATTTATTAAGAAGTTAGCTTTTATCTCACTGATTCCAGATACTATCTTTGTCATATATTAAATTGCTATATATAGGTGGGTCTAATTCTAATCTTCTTACTCTGTTCCACTGGTCTACTTGTCTATTCATGCATCAGTACTTCACTGTTTTAATTACAGAGGCTTTATAGTATGTTTTAACATCTGGTAAAGCTAGTTCCCCTCCTCTGTAGTTTTCCTTTGTCAGTCTTTTCCTAGCTATTCTTGCATTCTGTTTTCCCATATGAGCTTTAGTATCAACTTTTATATGCCACAACATATATATTTTCATTGGAACTACATTGAATTTACATATTAACTTAGGAAGAACTGACATCATTATAATGTTGAGTCATCCTATCCAAGAACAGGGGATGTCTTTCCATTTATTCATGTCTTCATTTCTTTCTGGAGTGTTTAAATTTTTTCCTCATATAGGCTTTGCATATTTCTTGTTAACTGTATTTTGAACTATCTTCTTTATTACTATAGTAAATGAGTTTTTCACTATCATTATGCCCTCTGTTTATTATTTGTGTATATTAAGTCTAATTACTATTATTATTATTTTTTTTTGAGACAGGGCCTTGCTCTGTTGCCCAGGCTGAAGTACAGTGGTGCAATCACAGCTCACTGCAACCTCATCCCCCAGCCTGGGCTCAAGCAATCCTTTTACCTCAGCCTCCCAAACAGCTGGGACCACAGGTGTGTGCCACCACACCCAGCTTTTTTTTCTTTTTCTTTTTCTTTTTCTTTTTTGTAGCCCAGGCTGGTCTTGAATTCCTGGGCTGAAGCTGTCCACCCACTTTCATCTCCCAAAGGGCTAGAATTACAGACGCAAACCACTGCACTCAGCCTAATGATATTTTTTAACATTAATTTTGCATCCTGTTATATCATTGAATTATCTTATTATTTAAATTTGTTTTAACTTTGATTCCCTGGAGTTTTCAGGTATGTTATCAGAGCATTTGTAAATAGAGATAATTTTCATTCTTCTTTATCCATTCAAATGTTCAAATGCCTCTTCTTTCTTTTTTTTTTTGGAGACAGAATCTCGCTCTGTCGCTCAGGCTGCAGTGCAGTGTAGTGGTGCTCACTGCAACCTCCACCTCCTAGGTTCAGGCAATTCTCATGCCTCAGCCTCCTGAGTAGCTGGGACCACAGGCATGCACCACCACACCTGGCTAATTTTTCATCTTTTTAGTACAGACAGGGTTTTGCTATGTTGGCCAGGCTGGTCCCAAACTCCTGGCCTCAAGTGATCCGCCCACCTTGGCCTCTCAAAGTGCTGGGATTACAGGCGTGAGCCACCGCACCAGACCAGATGCCTCTTCTTGTCTAAGTGCATTAGCTGATAATTCTAGTATAAGATGAATAGTTGCAGAGATAGTGGACATCCTTATCTTTTTCCTGGTTTTAATGACAATGCCTCGAGTGCTTTTCTATTAAATAAGACATTGGCATTAGGACTAAGTATCTATTTTATTGATATAGTATTAATCATATTATAATGCTGTATTGATGCTATATTTATTTATTTAAGAAAAAAATTTTTTTTGAGACAAGGTCTGACTCTGGTCACCCAGGCAGAAGTGCTGTGGTACAATCATGGCTCACTGCAGCCTCAACTTTCTTTCCCACTTAAGCCTCCCCAGTAGCTGTAACTACAGGTGTGCACCACTACACCTGGCTAATTTTTCCATATTTTTAGTAGAGATGAGGTTTCACCATATCATCCAGGCTGGTGTCGAGCTCCTGGGCCCAAGTAATCCTCCTGCCTCAGCCACCCAGAGTGCTGGGATTACAGGCATAAGCCACTGTGCCAGGCTGATACTATATTTATTGATACTGAAAGGGAAAGTATCCTAGTATATTACTAGTTAACAGTATTATACAAATGTTGATTTCCTGTTGTTGATATTGTACTAAAGTTATATAAGATATCACCATTGGGAGAAGCTAGAAGAAGAGTTCATGGGACTTTATGTATTATTTTTGCAATCCCCTGTGATTCTATAATTATACAGATAATATTTTAAAAACTTTTAAATTTGAAATATTATCTGTATGCTAATAACTCTAAAATTTGCCTCTTAATTTTAAACCTGTCTTCTGAGTCCTGAACTTTGTTTCCAGTTCTTATATGACATTTCCACTTGAATATCTCAAAGATATCTAAAACTTAACATGCCTTGAAACATAGCCCTTTTCCCCACAAACCAGTTCCCTCTCAGTCTTTCCCAATAAAGGCTACCTAGTTACTTAAACCAGTAATCCAGTAGCAGTAGATTGTCCCTCTTCCCTGATCCCCAGACCCACATCATCAGAAAATCCTATCAACTCTATTTACAAATATATCTCAGCTCTTTAGCTCCACTGGCCTCCCATTATCTCTCAACTGCAGCTATTGTAACAACTTCCTAACCCTGATTCTACTCCATGATCAATCCTTCTCAACTAGAACCATGGCATTCTGTATCTTAACCCTTTGTTAGTTTCCTTCATAGCACTCATTATCACCTGCAAATATTTTACTTATATGTCTGTTTCATTCATTTTTTTTGGTCTGTCTTCCACATGAGAACATAAGCTCCAGGAGGACAGGCACCATTGTACCCCCAGTGTACAGTAAACACAGTTCCTGAAATAATGTCAACACATAATTAATATATATTGGATAGATGAAGAACTCTATTTGAGTTGTCTATGAAATATGTCAGAGTTGGTTTTCTGCTGATGGGCCACCCTAGTATATAATGAAACCTTGCCCATTCCAAACACAGTTCTTGTTATTCTAATTGTTGCTCTTCCCTTCTACTTGCTCTGCCTTTCTTTAAGAATTCAAAGATTGAAATTCCATGCTCTATCTTCCATATACATCCTATAACTTTCCTATTATTCCAGTTATCTTCTTGTATAATCAGTATATTTCTCTAGCTATTTTCTTGTATGATATTTCAGCATTTTATCAAATATATTTTGCTAGCTTATTATTTCTCCCTCTAATATTACTATGTTACTACTACATTATGTGCAGGTTCAACATCTTATATTCATTTTCTCACTTAATCTTCATAACAACCCTATAAGGTATATACGTATTTTTATCTCCATTTCACAGAAAAGGAGATAAAGGTATAGTGAAGTGAAATAACTTGCCTAAAGACAAAGACTGGAAGTAAGAGGGCCAGGATTCAAATCCTGGTCTATCTGAGTCCAGTGACCAAAACCACAAGTTTATACTGTTTCCCTTACTTTGTTTTCTTTCTTTTTTTTATGTTATTTTATTTCCTAGAGGAGGAGATAGCTGCTAGTTTCCTCATTAAACAGCTTCTTTTAAAGAAGAGAAAACTAGACATTAAAGAAGAAAGATAGCTTTTCTTAGCAGTGGTAGACAGGAGAATAAGGATTCAAACCACAGCTGTCTGAATACGAGACCAATACATTTTTATTACCTCAAGGATTCTTAATCAGAGGCTCAGAAGTTCCACAGAAGAACTTCAGAGGTCCATGGAATGCTTTAGAATTATAAGCAAAATTTTGTGCCTATCTACATAAGTCCAGTTTTCTGGAGAAATGGTCTATAGATTCTCAAAGAGGTCTCTGACTCCCTAAAAGGTGAAGAACCACCACTATACTGACAGCCTAAGAAAACGAAACATGAGACCCAATACTTCTTAAAATAAATGTGATTTACAATGTACAAGTTCATTTCTTAAAATTCTATTTTCATTCTTACTAATGAAAAGAAACCAATACTCTCCAACTGTTTAGAAAACATTTTGTAAAAGAACCATTTTAACCCTAATCTTTCCTAGTATGTTTTTATACTTTAAACACTAATACATTACTTCATTTAAAATGTGCCTTACATTCTTCAGGCTGAATAGATGAATAACTCCCAAGATTTAATAACTGACTGCTAAATGTTGATTGTAGTACTGTCTCACCAATCCATTGGTCCTCATGAATAACAACATCTAGAGAGAGAAAAAACATTCTGATCATGCCATAAATTCCTTCACAATGTGGTTAACCTACTAGTCACAGCAAAATATTATGCATGCCTCCCATATACCAAGCAACTAGAGATCAAATAGGTTAAATAACCTGCCTAAGGGCAAGAAATGACAAAACAGCAAATCTAAAATCTAAATCTAGGTAAATTAACAAAATTGCTTCTTTATATTCAAATGATAGCAGTATGGAAGTCCACTGCTCTATATAAAAAAGGTTTAATAGTTTTTATTTACATAAGGAAAATGTTATCATGTATATTTCTGATACATCAAAAATAATTTTTTTAGGACCAGAAGGCAAAGTAGTGGTTCCAAAGCCGTAGTGCCTAGGAGAGTAATAATATTCAGTATGCACTGGTCCCTTCTACTATAAATATATCTGAATATAAGGCATTCTTAACACACTTGATTATTTTTCCCTAAATAGCACGATAATTATCTTCCACATAAGTTAAAAGTGAAAGACTTTGGAGGTAGGGAACATTTTCCAATTGGAAAGAGAGAGCTGTATATCTAAGATGGATAGAGTAGAATCAGGTAGAACTAAACATACCAACAGGTAGAAACAATTGTAGGTAGAGCAAAACGTGTGAGCTGTAAAGAGAAAGAGGGGAAGGGAGCTATCTCTAAGGCAGGATCTAAGCAGCATACAGTGTCAGAGGTATAAACATATATTAACAATAGTGAAATAATTTAGAGATAATAGGAAAGAAAACCAAGGATGTATAAATTCCAAGTGATTACTTACAGATTTAGATTCCAGACTCTTTCCTCAGCTTTTGAACCTTTTATCTACAACTGCCTAATGGAAATTCCCACCTGGATATTCCATTGGCTCCCCAAACTCAGCAATGTCCAAATCTGCTTTTCCTTTCATAGCGCCCAACTCATTTGTTGACGCTATGATGCTAATCAAGTAAACTAAAATCTGAAGTCATCTTGCCTCTCCCTTCCCACTCCTTGCCACCAGCCCCCACCTACCCCTCTGCTGCTTAAATGTGCCCATGCCCCACCACTACTACTGTTTTACATTACACATTCCTTTCCCTCCCAACAGGTGCTTGTCCCGCCTGCAACCCATTTCTTACAATGCTAATGAGTCATTTATCAGAGCATTAATGAGTTCAGGCGAGTCATATATCAGAGCATTAATGAGTTCAGGTGACTTACTAAAAAACAGTGGTTCCCCACTGCCTAGCCAGGAAGAGCTAGTACAGCATTCAAGACTTTTCATGATCCAACATTCAGGATGCATGTTCTTCAGAAAAAAGGAAAAGACAAGAAATTTCAAGGAGAGCATTCTGAAAGCTAGGACTGTGAAGCCTATGTTGGATTAGTGACATGGTAATCACTAGTGGTGCATGGAGGGGATGGGTAGACCGCCCTGGCCTCCTGGCTCCTTCCTACCCTCTCACTGACATGCCCCAGCTCCTAGTCCTTATTCTGTTTGTCCTTTAAACACTGTGGTTTCCATGTTAAGCCTCCCATCTTCTTCTAATTCTAGTCAGTAGTCTCCCTTAGGTAATCCTTATTTTTGGCATCTCTTCATTCTATTGCTAGAAGTTATAATAGCAAACTGTCTACTGTGTTGGTATTCAACAAGGTCTGGAATACATCTGTTACTTCAAATTTTTCAGTTTGGGCCGGGCGCGGTGGCTCACTCCTGTAATCCCAGAACTTTGGGAGGCCGAGGTGGGCAGATCACAAGGTCAGGAGTTTGAGACCAGCCCGGCCAATATGGTGAAACCCTGTCTCTACTAAAAATACAAAAATTAGTCAGGCGTGGTGGCGGGCTCCTGTAGTCCCAGCTACTTGGGAGGCTGAGGCAGGAGAATCACTTGAACCCAGGAGGCAGAGGTTGCAGTGAGTCGAGATCACGCCACTGCACTCCAGCCTGGGCAACAGAGCAAGACTCCATCTCAAAAAAAAAAAAAAAAAAAAGGAAGATTTCTGTTTGTGGGTATATATCAATAGGTAGTATGAACTACCCAAGCTATCCAACTAAGTTCACTGCCTCATTAGGACAACAAAAAAAAAAAAAAAAAAAAGGAAGATTTCTGTTTGTGGGTATATATCAATAGGTAGTATGAACTACCCAAGCTATCCAACTAAGTTCACTGCCTCATTAGGACAACAGAAAAGTGTAGATTTCTTTTTCTTCCCAACATTTCCATCTGTTCCACACAAAAGAAACTTATTCAGAAATCGGTGAACTAGATCCTCTTTTTCTTAAAAAGACCAAAAAAATCTGATTTTTTAAAAAAATGTTCATAGAAATCATCTAAATGTCTTATAATAGGAAAATGGTTAAGTAAATTGCATTACAGCCACCAGAAGGAATGTTACCTAGTCGTTAACAACTATAGAGATGTTAGGAAAAAATACAGAGATTGCAGAGTTGAGTTTACACCTACCTAGGAAAAAGGAAAAGGCCCCTGAGAGGTCCCTGCTGACATTAATTGCCTCGGTAAAATGACCATGGTCCAGGATCCAGCCCTCTTTTACAGTCTGGGAAACTTAATTTTGTTAACACTCCAAAACTAGATTTCAGCTCTGCAACATAAGCTCATACTAAATCAATTAATGAAACAAATTAAAGAAAAAAAACATTTTTTTTTCATTTACAATGAGGCATTAATTGCCCAAAAAAAACAGTATTTCAGCCTGTTCTCATGCTGTGGGCAGCTCTACAACTAGAAAGCCAAATCACAAGCAAAGAGGTATTCAGCAAGCACTGAATCAGAACAGAGGGAGTTAGGTGAATTGAACCTCCAATAATATAATCACATATAAATAATATTAGCTAATACTGCCAGTGGGATGTGGCTATGCTAAGCCTGTTCACTACAATTTTGTGTTTACCTCTTTATAAAAGATTGTACTCGGCCCGGCGCGGTGGCTCACGCCTGTAATCCCAGCACTTTGGGAGGCCGAGGCGGGCGGATCACGAGGTGAGGATATCGAGACCATCCTGGCTAACACAGTGAAACCCTGTCTCTACTAAAAATACAAAAAAATTAGCCGCGCGCGGTGGCAGGCGCCTGTAGTCCCAGCTATTCGGGAGGCTGAGGCAGGAGAATGGCGTGAACCCGAGAGGCGGAGCTTGCAGTGAGCAGACATCGCGCCACTGCACTCCAGCCTGGGTGCCAGAGCCAGACTCCGTCTCAAAAAAAAAAAAAAGATTGTACTTGACAATCCTACAGGAACACCAAGGTACATTAGCTAAGGTTCTCATTCCTCCTGTAAACTATTTGGTAGGACTATCAATATTGCTTCGAAGTTTTATTTTTCTAAATACCTCCTCTGTATCACATTCTTTCTTTAGATATTTTATTAAGCTTAATCAACTTCCTCCTGCTCTAATACACCATGTGTCAATTTTAAATCAACAAAGAACACGTAACACAATGTTAGATATGTTCGGTGAAAACATATTCTGGCCAGGCACGGTGGCTCACACTTGTAATCCTAGCATTTTGGGAGGGCGAGGTGGGCAGATCACCTGAGGACAGGAGTTCGAAACCAGCCCGGCCAACATGGTGAAACCCCGTCTCTACTAAAAATACAAAAATTAGCCAGGCATGGTGGCTTGCACCTGTAATCTCAGCTACTCCAGAGGCTGAGGCAGGAGAATCACCTGCATCCAGGAGGCGGAGGTTGCAGTGAGTCAAGATTGTGCCACTGCGCTCCAGCCTGGGTGACAGAGCAAGACTGTCTCAAAAAAAAAAAAAAATTAAATATTCTCTCTGGGTGCAGCGGCATGCGTGCCTGTAGTCCTGGCTACTTGAGAGACTGAGGCAGGAGGCTCACTTGAGCCCAGGAGTTCAGAGTTGTAGCCGATCAGGTGTCTGCACTAAGCTTGCCATCAATATAGTGACCTCCTGGGAGTGGAGGACCACAGGTTCCCTAAGGAGGGGTGAACTGGTCCAGGTTGGAAACAAGGGCATGTTAAAAATACCATGGGCACGGTAGCTCACGCCTGTAATCCTAGCACTTTGGGAGGCTGCGGCAGGAGGATCAATTGAGCCCAGGAGTTGGAGATCAGACTGGGTAATGCAGTAAGATCCTGTCCTTATTAAACAAACAAACAAAAAATTAAAAATAACAATTTAAAAATTCTCATGCTGATCAGTAATGGGATTGTGCCCGTGAGTACCCACTGCACTTGGCAACATAGCAAGACTCTGTCTCTTAAAAATAAATAAATTAAAAATTAAAAAAACAAAATGTTCTTTATGGTTACAACTATATAGTAAGAGTATAAATTCTGGAGTCTAGGAGAAACTATAGCTTTGCCACTTCCTAGATGTATGACATTGGACAAGTTACTTTACTTCTCTGGGCTTCAGCTTCCTCCTCAACTGAAAAGTGGGGATAAAAATCAGTACCTTCCTCATATACTTGTTGTAATGAAATATGCATGTAAAATCTAAAACAGGGTCTCACAAACTAAGCTCCCAATAAATATGAGCTTCTATGTGTGATATATACACACATGCACACACATTTTAAGGAGAACAGAGAAAATAACTGGAAGGCAACACTCTCGAACTCTATTGGTGGTCATATGAAGTTTGTATAATACCAGTTTTTTCCTTTCCATATTTCCAAGTGTAATTAATATAATTTTGATAATAAAATAAGGCAACAGAAATCAATAACTGTTCCCACAGTAAAAACACAATGTGCACAGCATTATTAGACATTAGGTAAAGAAGCAGAAAGGTCTAACTCTGTTGCTCGGGCTGGAGTGCAGTGGCCCAATCAAAGCTCACTGCAGCCTCAACCTCCTGGGCTCAAGCAATCCTCTCACGTCAGCCTCCTGGGTAGCTGGGACTACAGGCTCGCAAAACTTAATTTATTTTTTGTAGAGACGGGTTCTGTGTTGCCAAGGCTGGTCTCAAATTCCTGGCCTCAAGCAATCTTCCTGCCTCAGCCTCCCAAAGTGCTGGGATTACAAGTGTGACCCACTCCACCTGACTAGGGAAGGCTTATTAAAGGAGGGGATAAGTGGAAAGAAGGGGCAGAGCTGAGAAGGATAGAACAGAGGCCCAGAAGTGGCAATGGGCAGCAGAGTGGACAATGGAAAGGAGAACAATGCAGATGCGATAAAGGGATCAATTATGCTGAGCTCAGAAGAGGCAAATGACTAAAGATCAAAACCACAATGAGATACCATCTCACACCAGTTAGAATGGCAATCATTAAAAAGTCAGGAAACAACAGGTGCTGGAGAGGATGTGGAGAAATAGGAACACTTTTACACTGTTGGTGGGACTGTCAACTAGTTCAACCATTGTGGAAGTCAGTGTGGCGATTCCTCAGGGATCTAGAACTAGAAATACCATTTGACCCAGCCATCCCATTACTGGGTATATACCCAAAGGACTATAAATCTTGCTGCTATAAAGACACATGCACATGTATGTTTATTGCGGCATTATTCACAGTAGCAAAGACTTGGAACCAACCCAAATGTCCAACAATGATAGACTGGATTAAGAAAATGTGGCACATATACACCATGGAATACTATGCAGCCATAAAAAATGATGAGTTCATGTCCTTTGTAGGGACATGGATGAAATTGGAAATCATCATTCTCAGTAAACTATCACAAGAACAAAAAACCAAACACCGCATATTCTCACTCATGGATTGGAATTGAACAATGAGATCACATGGACACAGGAAGGGGAATATCACACTCTGGGGACTGTGGTGGGGTGGGGGGAGGGGGGAGGGATAGCATTGGGAGATATACCTAATGCTAGATGACGAGTTGGTGGGTGCAGCGCACCAGCATGGCACATGTATACATATGTAACTAACCTGCACAATGTGCACATGTACCCTAAAACTTAAAGTATAATAAAAATAAAAAATAAAAAATAAAAAAACGAAAGAGTCTTCAAAGACTAAGTGGGAGAAAAACAAAAACAAACAAAACTTAGCTTTATAAAATAAGCTACCACTATACCATAATGACCTCACCTGTGAGTAAAATTATATCTCCAAGAAACACTGTAAATGCCCAAAATGCTGCAGTCCTCCACAGAAAAACCTTCTTCTTAGTTTCTGATTGATCAATTACTGTAACTGTTGCTAAAGGCACTTTAGAGCCAGAATTTGGTCCGAATTTTATGTTTATTTCCTTCACATGGCATGGAGATAGCACCATGACTAAACAATTATACTTCTGGCTTTTAGAATCACAGTTTTTTTATTAATGATTTTTTTTAATACTCTTAAATTCAGACACATTTCTCCGATCCATTTCTACAGCAGAATCTCCTCCATTAGAAATCAACTTCATTTTCTTAGCTACTTGAAGGACTCTAGATAGAGCTTCAGACTGGCCCACTTTATCTTCAGAGGTACAGCTTCTTTTAATAGCACTTTTGTGGAAGGTATTTAGTTGGGAACACAGTATTCCTGAGCTACACAACTCAATACATATCTCATTTGGTGGCAGTTCATCTTCAGAACTGAAAAGTTCTTGAGATCCTGTATGTTCTTTAAGACCTTTATCAGAGTTTATGTGAATGCGGCTATTTTCTGTTTTAGGACAAACAGGACTAAAAAGTTCAAGGGAATATGCTTGGTTTTGTCCACTTTCATATGCTTCTGTAAAACCATCAAGCTGAATCGAATTCTCTTCAGGTATTCTTATCTCCCCGTAACTTGCCTTTGGTTCAGTCTCCATGTTTACATTCCCTTTATTTACAGGACTCCGCCTTTTATCTTTCTTTTGAGCTAAAAAAGCAACCTGGCTGGAGGTAATTATACTGAGAAATTCTGTATCAGTTGATATTTTAAGGTCTGAGACCTTCCTAACTGCTGCTTCAGACCTTGACTTATCTACTGCGTTCGAGGAAAATAATCCCAAACACTGGTTTTGTATTTCATGATATTCTGTTGGCACACACTCTCTTTGTACCACTTCAGGCCCTATATTAATTTTTTCAGTACTACAAACCAAATCCAACACAGCTGCACATTTATGGCCCAACTGAAACAAATTTGTGTTAAAGTTCTGACCACATATATCTGGCTGATGTTTAGGCTGTTCATCTCTAATTTTATTTTCACTGAGAAGCTTTGATACTTTTCTTCTTCGGTTAAATGCGGAACTGTGCTTTTAAATCCACATATTTGCATATTAGAGCTAGTTATATCACTCAGTCTAGAGGAGTGAATCTTCTGGGATTCTATATTCTGTGTTTCAGAAACAGAACGTACAAAGTCATCTTTCACATGAACATGTCTATTCATACAGTTTGCTAAGAAATGACCACTAAGATCTGGAGAACCAATAGATTCTGGGACTTTATAGTTTTCAAGATTTTTGTGCTGTTTTTCATCCTTCAGATATAAAGAATGTTGACTGTATAAAAGCTGAATTTTTTTCCAGGGGTCAGCAACAGACATTAAAGAAGCTGTGTCTTCTGATACTGTAATTTTCAGTGGAGCAACTGGAGCACCCCAAAAAATGTGGACTTGAGATCCTCCACTCATGATTTCTGATAAAAATGAAAAATCCAAAATTAATGTATTGTCAGCATATTTTTGCATATGGATATTAACTTAATAATGTACCAAAAGAAAATATAACTGAGTCAAAAACATAATTAACATAGGTGATTTTTTTGATATGCCATTTAATTATATAAAATTCATAAATACACAAGAAATTATTAAGGAGAAATCACAATATTCACAAAAATTTTTCACCTAAAGACTCTCTTTAGGCCGGGTGCAGTGGCTCACACCTGTAATCCCAGCTCTTTGGGAGGCCGAGGCGGGTGGATCACGAGGTAAGGAGATCGAGACCATCCTGCCTAACAGCGTGAAATGCCGTCTATACTAAAAACAAAAAATTAGCTGGGCGTGGTAGCACACGCCTGTAGTCCCAGCCACTTGAAGGCTGAGGCGGAAGAATCGCTTGAACCCAGGAGGCGGAGGTTGCAGTGAGCCTAGATTGCACCACTGCACTCTAGCCTGGGCAACAGAGTGAGACTCCATCTCAAAAAAAGACTCTCTTTAAGGGACATAAAGCTAAGCACACTCACATCAAACAAGTTAATAGGTTTTTAGTATGTTTGTTTCATTTGAGATGGAGTCTTGCTCTGTTGCCCAGGCTGGACTGCGGTGTTGCCATCTAGGCTCACTGCAACGTCCGCCTCCCAGGTTCAACCAATTCTCCTGCTTCAGCCCCCTGATTAGCTGGGATTACAGTCTGTGCCACCATGCCCGGCTAATTTTTGTACTTTTAGTAGAGACGGGGTTTCACCATGTCGGCCAGGCTGGTCTCAAACTCCTGACCTCAAGAAATCCACTTGCCTCTGCCTTTCAAAGTGCTGGGATTACAGGCGTGAGCCACCGCACCTGGCCTGTTTCTTATGTTGTAAAAACTTGCCCCATTTAAATAACAAGTTAGTAAAGAATGGGAAAAGAGGCATTTGTTTAACTATATTACAGTCACCTTTAAATTACTCATTTTGGGGCAGAGCACAGTGGTTCACGCCTGTAATCGCAGCACTTTGGGAGGCCAAGTGGGTGGATCACTTGAGGTCAGGAGTTCAAGACCAGTCAGGCCAAGATGGCAAAACCCCATCTCTACTAAAAATACAAAAATTAGCCGGCTGTGATGGCCCGTGCCTATAGTCTCAGTTACTCGGGAGTCTGAGGCAAGAGAAGTGCTTGAACCCAGGAGGAGGAGGTTGCAGTGAGCCAAGATCTCGCCACTGCACTCCAGCCTGGGTGACAAAGCGAGACTCCATCTCAAAAAAAAAAAAAAAAAATTACTCATTTTTGGCCAGCCATGGTGGCTCACACTGGTAATCCCAGCACTTTGGGAGGCCGAGGTGGGAGGATCACTTGAGACCAGGAGTTCGAGGCCAGCTTGGACAACATAGTAAGACCACCATCTCTACAAAAAAATTTAAAAACTAAAAAATTTCTTAAAATTAGCTGGACATAGTGGTGGAACACCTATAGTCCCAGCTACTAGGGAGACTGAGGTGGGAGGATTACTTGAGCCTGAGAGGCGGACATTGCAGTGAGCCATGATCACACCACTGCACTTCAGTCTGAGTAACAAAGTAAGACCCTTTATTTATTTATTTATTTATTTAGAGACAGAGTTTTGCTCTTGTCACCCAGTCTGGAGTGCAATGACGCAATCTCAGCTCACTGCAACCTCCTGTCTCCCAGGTTCAAGCAATTCTCCTGTCTCAACCTACCGAGTAGCTGAGATTACAGACATCTACCACCATGCCCAGCTAATTTTAGTTTTTTTAGTAGAGATGGGGTGTCACCATGTTGGCCAGGCTGGTCGCAAACTCCTGACCTCAAGTGATCCACCCACCTTGGCCTCCCAAAGTGTTGGGATTACAGGTGTGAGCCACCGTGCCTGGCGAGAACCTCTTTTTAAAAAAATGATTAAGAATCACTACTATTGCTATAACTACATATTCCAACCTCATTTAATCCTCATAGAAAGAATAACCTTCATAAGGAATAACTGGTATATTAGCTGTTCTATTGCATGTCATTATTAGATTTACCACTGGGGGCCCCAAATAGCACAGCAAAAGCCTTCAAGTTCAAAATACATTAATATATCAAACCCAAGTGGAAGGAGAAATATATTATCTTGAAATGTTGGTTGGGGCCAGGTGTGGTGGCTCACGCCTGTAATCCCAGCACTTTGAGAGGCCGAAGTGGGAGGATCACCTGAGGTCAGGAGTCCGAGACCAGCCTGGCCAACATGGCTAAACTTCATCTCTACTAAAAACACAAAAATTACCAGGGCGTGATGGCACGAGCCTGTAGTCTCAGCTACTAGGGAGGCTGAGGCAGGAGAATCGCTTGAACCCGGGAGGTTGCAGTGAGCCAAGATCGTGCCACTGCACTCCAGCACTCCAGCCTGGGTGACAGAGTGAGACTCTGTCTCAAAAAAAAAAAAAAAGTTGGTGGGAATACTTAGATATATGCAAATAAAATGCATAACATTACCATGATAATGAATTCTCCTCCATCAGATCTTTGGCTTTCTTCTCCAATGGTTTCTTCCCTTTAGCTTCAAATCTTTATTTTATTTTATTTTATTTTTTGAGTTAGGGTCTCTCTCTGTCACCCAGGCTGGAGTACAATGGTGCAATCATGGCTCACTGCAGCCTGAAGCTGCTGGGCTCAAGCTACCATCCAGCCACAGCCTCCGAAATAGCTGGGACTACAGATACATACTGTCACGCTCAGCTACAAATCTTTAAAAATAAAACCAACCCACCCCCCCCACAAACTTGTTTGTTGTTTCTTACATCTCATTTCTCTAATCTTCAACCACTTCTACTCCAACCATTTTGCTATAAAAGTTTTCACTATAGAAACCAATGACCTTCTAGAAGCCAAATCCAAAGGTCAGTTTTCAATACTTTTACTACCATTTGAAACTGTTTATCAATCCCTCTTTTCTGAAACATTCCGCTTTTTTGACTCTGTGAGACCACCATATTGGAATTCTTTTGTACTTAAGACAGATATGTATTGGATTATTCCTTCAATCACTCACGTAACAAACACTCAACATTACGTGCTGGGCATTATGCTAGGCCCTGGGAATTCAAAACAATAATAGAGAGCTTTAAGGAGCTTAATTTCTGAGAGGAAAAACAAACTGACAATTATAAAAAGTGACAGGAGGCCAGGAGCCTTGGCTCACGCCTGTAATCCCAGGACTTCGGGAGGCTGAGGCAGGTGGATCACCTGAGGTCAGGAGTTCAAGACTAGCCTAGGCAACATGGTAAAATCCCGTAAAAATATGAAAATTAGCCAGGTGTGGTGGCACGCACCTGTAATCCCAGCTACTCAGGAGGCTGAGGCATGAGAATCGCTTGAACCCAGGAGGCAGAAGTTACAGTGAGCTGAGATCACACCACTGCACTCCAGTCTGGGTGACTCTGTCTCAAAAAAAAAAAAAAAAAAAAAAACAAGTGATAGGAGCTACTACAGGATTAAAAGGAAGGGACAGCGTCTCTACAAGAGAGAAGCCTGGGGCAGTTCAACCAATGTGGAACTGCCCATTGTCTGCATTTTTCGTAGGCTCTTAGGACTACAGTTAATCACAAAATTTTGGAACTGAATTTTATTAATGTTCAGAAAAAAAGTCATGTAATAAAGTCCCCGAGTCATTCCCCACCCCAAAATAGGGCCCAGGAAAGCTGCCCTAATTGCCTTACCCAAGGGACAGGCCTACTATGGGTAATCTCCAAAATGTTTAAAAGGCATGTACGACATTTACTGCTTCTGTGTCCTCACTTAATATTTCCTCCTAAATGTTCTGCAACCTTTCATTTCCTATCTGTGATAAGACAATAATGAAGTCCAAATTGCCAAATAAGAACTCACAGTGCTTCACCACTGCAGTTGTGAAACTCTCTCCTTAGTTTCTAGAACATTACTCTTTCCTAAATTGTTCTACCTCTCCAATTTCTCTCTCTCTCTCTGCCTCCTTGGGCCACCTCTTTCCATTCCACACACCTCTAGAGAATTTCATCCAATCCCATTCATATAACTACCACATATCCAACTGTGCTTTACATCTCTATACTGAGCCAATCTCTCTCCCAAACTTCAGACCTATATTTCTAGCATTACTATATTTGATAGGATCACAGTAGAATCAAAGGCGAGATTCAAAGCCCTACTTGCCTTCTAGGCAGGGGAAGATAGTAGAGCATAAAGGGATGACACGAAGCAGTCCTGAGAATTCAGAGGATCTCCCAGGGCAAGAAATATCTGAGATGAATGTGAGATCCACAAAACACAAGGTTTTTTTGTGGTTTTTTTTTCTTTTCTTTCTTTTTTTTTTTTTGAGACAGAGTCTCGCTTTTGTCACCCAGGCTGGAGTGCAATGGCGCGATCTCAGCTCACTGCAACCTCTGCCTCCTGGGTTCAAGCGATTCTCCTGCCTCAGCCTCCCAAGTAGCTGAGATTACAGGCATGCACCACCATGCCCAGCTAATTTTGTATTTTTAGTAGAGATGGGGTTTCTCCATGTAAGTCAGGCTGGTCTTGAACTCCCAACCTCAGCTGATCCGCCCGCCTCAGCCTCCCAAAGTGCTGAGATTAGAGGCATGAGCCACCGTGCTGGGTGGCACAAGGTTATTATATATAACTGTTATTTCAGTGTGCCTTCACTTATTTGTCTAAATCAGGGGTGTCTAATCTTTTGGCTTCCCTGGGCCACAACGGAAGAAGGAGAATTGTCTTGGGCCACACATAAAATACAGTTAACACTAATGATAGCTAATGAGCTTAAAAAAAAAAAAATCGCAGGCTGGGCGCGGTGGCTCATGCTTATAATCCCAGCGCTTTGGGAGGCCGAGGTGGGCAGATCACTTGAGGTCGGGAGTTTGAGACCAGCCTGGCCAACATGGTAAAACCCCGTCTCTACTAAAAATACAAAAATTAGCTTGGAGTGGTGGCACACACCTGTAATCCCAGCTACGCCAGAGGCTGAGGCAGGAGAATCGCTTGAACCCAGGAGGTGGAGGTTGCAGTGAGCTAAGATCGGGCCACTGCACTCCAGCCTGGACAACAGAGCGAGACTCTGTCTCAAAAAAAATCTCAAAAAAAACTCATAATGTTTTAAGAAAGTTTACAAACTCATGTTGGGTTGCATTTAAAGCCGTCCTGGACCACATGCAGCCCCACAGGCTGTGGGTTGAACAAGCTTGGTCTAAACAAATACCCTTGTAAGTGTGGAACTGTTACCCTACCCTCCTCATCCCCCCCAAAAAAAAACTTGACTAGAAAGTGGCCCTATTAATTGAAAAAATAGTAAATTTTTAAAAAGTGTTTATACCAAAGGCTACTGCTACTAAATACTCCAATTTATAGGAGTTGTGAGTATGTGAGTAGGAGGATGGAAACTGGCAAGGGCAGGGGGAAACAAAATATGTATGATAGCCAAATTATACAGACAGAAAAGTTATGGACAACTGATTAATTTCAATAATTCTAGGATATGTTTTAGGTGTACTCAGAGGGTTAAAGCTCATTAAGATACCAGATGAAACTTGCAAGTACATCTCCATTACCACAGTTAATAATTATACAATTTCTCAATCTGCAGAAGGCCGCTTCAGTAGGAAAAACCAATACAACCATAATCCTTTATCTTTAGAGTGGTCAGAGTCTGATGAATGGGTCAAAGATTTCTAAAACAGGATGAACTGTATCAGCAGGTTTTGTCTTTGCAGAACACTGCAACTAAAAAAAAATGCTTATTACAAAACATGTATCATTAAAAGAGAGTGCTTTTCCCCTCTTATTACCAGGGAGTGAAAAAACTCCCTGTAGTAATGCCTTTTCATGTCTATTTTACCAAAAACACCAAAAAAATCATAAAGTTGCTCAATAGCATCAAATGACAAAGAAGCCACATGGGATTGTAATTAAAAGCAAGGGATTTGGAACAAGAGAGATGTGGGTTCAAATTACTACTCTGCAACTTACTCAAACTTGAAATTATTGAAGTTAAGTGATAGTTGCATGGGGTTCATTATACTATCCTTTGCTGGTGGTTAAAGAAAATCATCCTTTTATTCTTTGACCTGATTGAACCAAATTCAATTTGCTATCATAGTTCATTTGTGTTAACAACGCAGTACTAATAACCCACGTACTGTGTATATTCATGCTGAACTCTTTTAAGAATTACTAAATGCTGGGAGGCTGAGGCGGGCAGATCACAAGGTCAGGAGATCGAGGCCATCCTGACTAACACGGTGAAACCCCGTCTCCACTAAAAAATACAAAAAATTAGCCGAGCGTGGTGGTGGGCCCCTGTAGTCCCAGCTACTCGGGAGGCTGAGGCAGAAGAATGGCGTGAACCTGGGAGGCGGAGCTTGCAGTGAACCAAGATCACGCCACTGCACTCCAGCCTGGGCAACAGAGCGAGGCTCCGTCTCAAAAAAAAAAAAAAAAAAAAAAAGAATTACAGGCCGGGAGCAGTGGCTCACGCCTGTAATCAATCCCAGCACTTTGGGAGGCTGAGGCGGGCAGATCACGAAGTCAGGAGATCGAGACCATCCTGGCTAAAAGGGTGAAACCCCGTCTCTACTAAAAATACAAAAAATTAGCTGGGCGTGGTGGCGGACGCCTGTAGTCCCAGCTACTCTGGAGGCTGAGGCAGGAGCATGGCGTGAACCAGGGAGGCGGAGCTTGCAGTGAGCCAAGATTGCGCCACTGCATTCCAGCCTGGGCAACAAAGCGAGACTCCATCTCAAAAAAAAAAAAAAAAAAAAAAAAAAAAAAAAAAAAAATTAGTAAATGCTTATACCTAAATTTACTCTTTAAAATAATAGAAAATGTCCACTTTTTATGCAACTTATGAAAGGATATAAGATGATTTTTTTCCTCAGAAACAAAAGCAGTTGAAGTTTAAAGCTATCGCTCATTTAGTATCTCAAAGTAATAGCCACTAAAGCCAACCTGTGAGCAGACAACTGACTTCTGGACTCTCTTTGCATAACTTTTAATTTCCTTTGCAATTGTCTTTGGTATTCAAGTGAGACATCTGTAATCACATTCTCATCAACAACTGAGATGCCTTAGGCCAGTGTGGGTGAGCCTGTCTTATTCTGGCTTGCAATACAACGGGAATTTCTCCCTTTCACTCTTGTTCCAGGGCATTTGCCTTCTCCCAATAAAGTCCAAGCACTCAAACAGAAAGTGAACTTTACTCTAGCTGGTTTTCTGGCCTTAGGAATAGGGGGAGGCCAGGTGCAGTGGGTCATGCCTATAATCCCAGCACTTTGGGAGGCCGAAGTGGGCAGGTCATGAGGTCAGGAGTTCAAGACCATCCTGGCTAACACGACAAAACCCCCGTCTCTACTAAAAACACAAAAAATTTGCCAGGCATGGTGGCATGTGCCTGTAGTCCCAGCTACTCAGGAGGCTGAGGCAGGAGAATCGCTTGAACCCGGGAGGTGGAGGTTGCAGTGAGCCAAGATCGCGTCACTGTACTCCAGCCTGGGCGACAGAGCGAGACTCCGTCACAAAAAAAAAAAAAAAGAAAGAAAGAAAGAAAGAATAAAAAGAATAAGGTGAACATGCCTTCTGATTTGCCCAGAACAGTCCTAGTTTAGGCATGCCCTTCTGGTGTCCTGTTTAGTCAGGATCTTTTTTCCTTCTCAAAGGGTTGGAGATAGACTATATGGTATTCCTAGTTAAGAACCATATAAACACATGAATAAATATTCTATTAATGAAGAATGTGCCTTCTAATACACTTTATCTAAAATATTATAACAGGATTAACAGGTAAAGGGAAACATTGCTCAGTTTTCCTGTTAAAATATTTAAATAACAATGAAATACTAATTGAAATAAGGTTGAATTTTGTCTAAAAACTATGATACACATTTGAGACTCTCAAGACTGAGGTAAGACTCAAATGAGGTAAGACAGAGAACCCATGTTTGGCAACTAAGGGGGAAAAAAAGAGGATCATGGCCTCCAGGTCTGTGTAATGAAGCTATGAAACAATGGGATAAGAGTTTTTTAGATCCAGCATTACTAGAAAATGTCTCAGCCCAGATGTCATTTGTCCAATGTCATGCCTAAGGTCGAAGAAGAAATCCTCAAATTCCTAAAATATCACACTTTGCCTCCCCATCCACACCATGCAACATCAAAAGGCCAGAATTTGGCCACGCACAGTGGCTCAAGCTTGTAATTACAGTACTTTACTTTGGGAGGCTGAGGCAGACAGGTTGCTTCAGCTCAGTAGTTCGAGACCAGTCTAGGCAACATGGTAAGACTATGTCGCTACAAAAAATTTTTTAAAAAAATTGCTGGGTAGGGTGGTATGTGCCTGTAGTCCCAGCTACTCAGGAGGCTGAAGTGAAAGGATCACCTGAGCCTGGGAGATCAAGGCTACAGTAAGCCGTGATTGTGCCACTGCACTCCAGCCTGGATGACAGAGTGAGACACTGTCTCTAAAAAAAAAAAAAAAAAAAAGTAAAAATAAAAAGGACTGAACTTTAAGACTAGTAATCATGAACTCACAGGTAGGTGCCAGGGGTATGCCTGCCAACCCCTGTGCTTGCTTTCATCTCCACCCACCTCCCACAAAAGATGAAAAACAAAACAAACACAATCAAGAAAAATTAAAAAAAAAAAAAAAAAGAACTTTGCTACTTACGCCTTGACATTCCTTTGTGAAAAGTCATACTCAGCAAATAACAACTCCACTATCCCAATTCCCCAGGCCAAAAACCTTGGCATCATCACTGATATCTTTCTTTTTCCCCGTGCTCTACTTCCAATTTCTCATCAAATCCTTTTGGTCCTATCTTTAACGTTCATTCAGGGTTTGACCACTTTTCTCCACCTCCACCTGCTACTGCCTGGCTCAAATCACCATCCTTCTTCCACCACCATCCCCCTAGAAAACAGAGTTTACAAAAGGAACTTGCCCCAGGTCAGGAAGACTGCAGGTAGTGGAGGGAGTACTGGCATGTAGGAAATCAAACAGCAGAACATAAGTTCTTAACTACCACACTGACTCTCTGGCTTTTTGCCTTTGCACAATGTGGAGCTAGAATCCAAGTTAGAACACTGCCATTGAGTCATATGACATATGCTCCTAAAGCACTGATTTATCTAAAGAGGTATGAAAAGAATAAAACTTCAGCATAAAGGAGCTTCCTTATTAAAGAATTCCCATAAGAAAGTTCATTATAACTTAATGATGGGGTAAATAACTGGTTTTTAAGAAGACTTCTCTCCTTTTAAAAATTTACTTTTTATTCAGCTGGTAAGTACAAGAGAATTTTTTTTTAATTTATTTTTTAAACTGTCATATTGTAATTGTACATACTTATGGGGTACAATTTGATTTTTTTTTTTTTTTGAGATGGAGTCTTGCTCTGTTGCCCAGGCTGGAGTGCGATGGCACAATCTCAGCTCACTGCAACCTCTGCCTCCCAGGTTCAAGCAATTCTCCCGCCTCAGTCTCCCGAGTAGCTGGAATTACAGGCATGCACCACCACAACCAGCTAATTTTTGTATTTTTAGTAGAGATGGGGTTTCGCCATGTTGGCCAGGCTAGTCTTGAACTCCTGACCTCAGGTGATCCACCCACCGCAGACTCCCAAAGTGCTGGAATTACCAGCATGAGCCACCGCGCCGGGCCACAATTCGATGTTTTGATACATATCCATGTTGCATAATGATCCAATCAGAGCAGTTAGTGTATCCATCACCTCCTGCATTTCTCACTTGTGAAAGAACATTCAAAAGCCCCTCTTCCAGCTATTTTGTAATAATATTTTACTCTTAACTATACTCACCCCACTGTGCAATAGAACACCAGAATTTGAGATCAGGAGTTTGAGACCAGCCTGGCTAACGTGGTGGACTAAAAATATGAAAATTAGCTGGGTGTGGTGGCATGCGCCTGTAATCCCAGCTACTTGGGAGGCTGAGGGAAAAGAATCATCTTGAATCCAGGAGGTGGAGGTTGCAGTGAGCCAAGACTATGCCATTGCACTCCAGCGTGGGCAACAAGAGCGAAACTCCATCTCAGAAAAAAAAAAACAAAAAACCGAACACCAGAATTTATTTCTTCTCATTGTAACATTGGTTTATGTGTTATTATTGAGAAAGGATCTTGCTCTGTCTCCCATGCTGGAGTGCAGTGGCACGAACACAGTTCACTGCAGCCTCAACCTCCCAAGCTCAAGCAATCCTCCCACCTTAGCCACCTGAGTAGATAGGACTACAGGCCCATGCCACCATGCCCGCCTTTTTAAATTTTTTTTTTGAGAGACGGGGTCTCACTATGTTGCCCAGGCTTGTCTCCAATTTCTGGGCTCAAGCAATCATCCTACCTTGACCTCCCAAAATGCTGGGATTACAAGTGTGAGTCACTGTGCCTCGTCTTTTTTTGGTTTTGTTTTGTTTTGCGACAGGATCTCCCGTCATGCTTTATCACCCTGGGTGGAATACAATTATGGCTTACCGCAGCCTTGACCTCCTGAGTTCAAGCAATCCTCCCACCTCAGCCTCCCAAGTAAGTGGGATTACAGACAAGTGCCACCATGCCTAGCTAACTTTTTATATTTCTATTTTTTAATCTTTGTAGAGACAGGGGTATCACTATGTTGCCCAGGCTGGTCTCAAACTCCGGGCCTCAGCATCCCAAAGTGTTAGGATTACAGGCATGAGCCACCATGACTGGCACTAATTTTATTATTACATACCTAGGTATGATTATATTTGTTTATTCTATTTAGAGTTCACTGAGTTTCTTGGATCTGAGAGTTTATGGTTATCATCAGATTTGGAAAATGTATAGTCACTGTTTCTTTTGCTTTTTTAAGGAAATTGCCCAGGCTGGTCTTGAACTCCTGTGCTCAAAAAATCCTCTCATCTCAGCCTCTCAAAGTGCTGGGATTACAGGCATGAGCCACCATGATGAGCCACTATTTTCTTATTTTCTTTTTCTTTTTCTTTTCTTTCTTTTTTTTTTTTTTTTTGAGATAGGTTCTCACTCTGTTGCCCAGGCTGTAGTGTAGTGGCATGATCTTGGCTTACTGCAACCTACATCTCCCTGGCTCAAGCAATTCTCATGCTTCAGCCTCCCAAGAAGCTGAGATTACAGTCGCATGCCACCAAGCCCAGCTAATTTTTGTATTTTTAGTAGAGAAGAGATTTCACCATGTTGGACAGGCTGGTCTCAAACTCCTGATCTCAAATGATCTGCACCCCCCTCGGCCCCCCAAAGTGCTAGGATTACAAGTGTGAGCCACCCACCCGGCCACCCAGACACTATTTCCTAAAGTAATTGCTTTCTACCTTTCCCCACTTTTCTGGAACTCCAATTATACATGTATTAGGCAACTTGCTATTGTCCCACAGGTTACTGATGTTCTATTAACTTTGTTCTAGTATTTTTTTTCTCTTTGTGCTTCAATGTGAATAGGTTCTACTGCTATACCTTCACATTTAATGATCTTTTTTTCTGCAGTGTCTAATCTGCTGTTAATCACATCCAGTTTTTCCCCCAGTTTTGGATATTATATCTGGTATTTTTCATCTTTAGATACTACTTGTGAGTCTTTTGGGTTTTTTTGTGACAAAGTCTCACTCCGTCACCCAGGTTGGAGTACAGTGGCATGTTCTCAGCTCACTGCAACCTCTGCCTCCCAGGTTCAAGCAATTCTCGTGCCTCAGCCTCCCAAGCTGGAATTACAGGCACATCCCACCACACCCAGCTAATTTTTGTATTTTTAGTAGAGACAGGGTTTTGCCATGTTGGGCAAGCTGATCTGCCTACCCTCAAGTCTGTAGGCGTGAGTCACCACATCTGGCTTGTGTCTTTTAATCTATCATTCATTTCTCTACTAGTCATTATAATACTTGTATTAACATATTTGGCTGATAATTCAATCATCAGAATTATTTCTAATAATTCCACATTTCTAGGTCTCTTTTCTATTGATTTTTCTCCTGGTTATGGGTCATTTTCCTGCTTTTTATTTGTATGCCTAGTAATCTTTCATTAATATATTATTAATGCTGAACATTTTAATTGTTAGGTGCTGGCATTTACTGTATTCTTTAAAAGAGTTTAGTTTTGGCACATAATTGAGTTACTTAGAATCAGCCTGGTCCTTTCAAAACCTGCCTTGAAGCTTAGGGTAGGTTTAGAAAGGCCTTTAGTCTATAGCTAATTTAACCCCACTTTGAAGACTCTAGCCAATGTCCTTTGTATGAAACAGTCTCTCCACTATGCCTAATGGAAACATAAACTATTCCCAGCTCTGTGTGAGCTCCTGGAATTGTTCAGTGTTCTGATTTCCAGTGTGACTTTCTCCAGCATTGCTGACTTCCACACTTCGCATGTGCAGATGAGTGTCCAATCAAAGATTCTCTTACTTCTATAGATTTCTGTGTAGTTCCTTTTATTGTTGTTTTCTGCCCCACAAATTCTAGTTGCCTTGACTTCTCCAAACTCTTCTGGGCTCTATTTGGATTCCCCTACTCTGTGCTACAATCTGGAAACTGCCTATAGGAACCCCTGTAGGGTTCATATCAGTTATTTCCCTTCTCTCAGGGATCACTATCCTGTGCTGCCTGTTGTCCAATGTCTGAAAACAGTTGTTTCATGCATTTTTGTCCTGTTTTCTAGCTGTTTACAGTAGGAGAATGATTCTTGTAGCAGTTAATCCCTCTTGGGCAGATGTACTGACTTTATGGTATCCCTGTTTGTGTTTTTAGTGCTTGTTCTAGAGATTACATATGCATCCAGAAGTTACTACAGTCTCCTTTCACAGAGTAAGAAATGTATGACAGTATAATTCCATCTCCTCCTTTTTGTTCTTTCATGGTTGTATAATCACATATATGCTGTAAAACCCACATCTTGTTAATGTGTATGTTTTAATGTTTTTTGAGTCCAGGTCTGCTGGAAACAAATTCTTTCCCTTTTTGATATGTCCAAAAAGTCTTTATTTTGCCATTATTTTTGAAGGCTATTTCTGCTGGCCATAGAAATCTAGGTTAACAGGTTGTTTTTTTTTTTCTTTCAGCTCTTTATGGATGTCATCCCATTGTATTTAACATTCTATTTTTTCTTTTCTTTTCTTTCTTTGTTTTTGAGACTGAGTCTCGCTCTGTCGACAGGCTGGAGTGCAGTGGCACATGATCTCGGCTCACTGCAACCTCCACCTCCTGGGTTCAAGTGATTCTCCTGCCTCAGCCTCCCAAGTAGCTGGGACTACAGGTGTGCACCACCACACCCGGCTAATTTTTGTATTTTTAGTAGAGACGCAGTTTCACCATGTTGGCCAAGATGGTCTCGACCTCTTGACCTTGTGATCTGCCCACCTCCCAAAGTTCTGAGATTACAGGTGTGAGCCACCGTGCCTGGACTTCTTTTCTTTTTTAAATAGAGATGGGGTCTCACTACTTTACCCAGGCTGGACTCGAACTCCTGGGTTCAAGCATGTGCCACCATGCTCAGCTAAGACTCCATTTTTTTCTGGTCCTAAAACATGGAATAGCCATAACCCATGTTGCCATTCTCACGTAACTAATGTGTCTTTTATTCTCCTGTTGCTTGTAAGATCTCTTCCATCTTCAGTTTTCAGCAGTTTGATTATGATATGCCTATATATGGGATTTTTAAATTTGTTGGCTTATTTTTGTTTTGTATTTAACTTGCTTGGGATTTGCTGAACTTCTTCCATTTGTGAATTGATGACCTCATCAATTTTAGAAGTTCCTGAGCATTGTCTCTTCAAATATGTCTTCGGCCACATTCTCTTCTCTCCTTCTGAAACTCCAATTACATATATGTTAGACCATCTGATATTATCCCACAGATCTAAAATCTCTTTTCTACCCCTCCCTGACTTTTTCTGTCTTTTCTCTTTCCAATCTGTCTTCATATTCACTGATTCTTTCTTCTCCTATGTCCATAAACTGTTAAGCCCATGTAATGAATTCATTTCTGCTAGTATATTTTTCTTTCTCCCTTCCCTCCCCTCCCTTCCCTTTCCTTTTCTTTTCTTTCCTTTTTTTTGTTTTCCCTGGTCTCTGCTAGTATATTTTTCACCTCTATTTAATAGAATTTCAACTTGGTTATTTGGCATAATTTCCATGACTCTACAGAAATCCCCATCTTTTCAAGCATATTGTTAACCTTTATCATTCAATCATCTAGCATTTTTTTCATAATTATCTTTAAATCCCTGTCTGATAATTCTGATAAATCTGGATCATCTCTGGGTCTTCTTCTACTGACTATTTCTTCTCTTGACCTTTGGTCACATTTTCTTGCTTTTCTTGTGTCTTGTAACTTTTCATTACACACCAGACATTTTATATAAAAATAGATTACTTATTAAATTAAGTAATATTTTACTTCCAAAAAAAGACATGACAATTTTTCTGTTAGGACACTAGAAGGGAGTCTGAGTCAATCCAATATGTAACTGAGCTGGGTGTGGGCTATGATGCAGCTTTAATTTGACAGTTAATCACTGGCTTCAAATATTTAAGGACTGAGATCAAGCCTTTCACTTGAGCAGGTCTGGGATCTGAGCCTAGGTAAAATTACAGAGACCTGCTTGTGTTTCATCGCCAAGCCACCAATTTTTAAAACTGTGGGAGTACCTTACATGTATACTAGAGTAGAATGATTAAGTAAATGGGTGGCTGATGGTAGGAGACAGATTTCTCACTATTGGAGCAGGAGTTTTCAGATAAGCAAGGGCAGGAAGTTAGAATCATCCATGTAGTGATTCAACTGGAACCAAATACATCAATATAAACTCATGTTTAGCTTAATTAGATACGGATGGATACATATAGAAATATTTATAGATATGTGGATATATACAGGGTAGTATAAATACATACATTTTCTGGCTCTGTCAGCTGAGATGGCCTACAAGCAAAAACACCCCAGTAGCAACATGTACACCTAGCACCTAGATCTTGGTTTCTCCATTCTCCAGTAAAAGGAACCAAGGCTCCATGGAGAAATGGCTAATTCTAGGATTGAGACAGAAAAATATACTAGATAAAGCATATACTAAAGCATATACTACATGCTTTAGTCTCTAAATATACTAGAGCATCTTGTAGTGCCAGAAAGTGAGAAAGTGCAAACACACATACACACACATACACTGACAGTGGTATATCAAAAAGTCATACCAACTGAAAGAGCTCCCAGTGGCCAAAGCTGGAACAACTTGACCAATAAAATAAATAAAGCAATACTAAGATTTTAACCCAAGGTATAAAATATCCATAAGTCCATACTAATATTTAAAAAATTGAATGGATAAATAAATGAGGAAGAAGAGACAAATCTCCCATGCAGAAGAAATCTAAATAATTTATATAGACACTTTGCCTTGAGGAGGGGTATCATAACTCCCCATGCCTTAAGTGTAGGCTGCGCATATGTAACTTCCTTCCAAAGAGTACAGTATGTAAACAGAGGAGAAAAAAGAGTAACTTTGTAGTAAAGAAATACACAAACACTACCTCAACCAGATGATCAAGGTCAGTATCAACACTGATTAGTCATATTGACAGTATGTCCCCTTAATATGATGTGATGAAAATGGTACTGCCAAGCATAGTGGCACATGTCTGTAGTCCCAACTACTTGGGAGGCTGAAGTGGGAGGATTGCATGAGCCTAGGAGTTCAAGACCAGCCTAGGCAATACAGTGAGACTCTGTCTCTATTAAAAAAAAAAAAAAATAGCCAGGTGTGGTGGCATGCATCTGTAGTCCCAGCTACTCAGGAAGCTAAGGAGGGAGGATCGCATGAGTCCAGGAGTTCAAGGCTGCAGTGAGCTGTCATCATACCACTGCACTCCAGCCTGGGTGACAGAGTGAGACACTGTCTCAGAAAAAGGAAAGCAAATTGTACTTCACCTGCATGTTCTTCGTCCCAAAAATACAAAACCTCACTGTAACAATGACAAAAATACCAAACAGATATCAATAGAAGGACATTCTACAAAATACCTGAACAATACTCCTCAAAACTGTCAGTCATCAAAAACAAGAGATGAGAAGCTCAAGTCTAAGAAAATGCCAAAACCAAAAGGACCCTAAGGAGACGTGACAGCTAAATGGGATCCCAAAACATTAGGTAAATAAAGTATGGACTTTAGTTAATGAAAATCTATCAGTATTAGTTCATTAATTATAACAAATATACCATACTAATATAAGGTGTTAAAAATAGGAAAAACTAAAACAAATAAATAAATTAAATAAAAATAGGAAAAACTAGAGGCAGCATTTATGGGAACTCTCTATACTATCTTGGCAATTTTTCTTTAAATCTGAAACTATTTCAAAAATTCAAGTTTATATTTTAAAAAAGAAAGAAAAAAAAACTGTAGGAGCTCTATTTCTGCATTAAGCGCGACGGTCAGAGTTTGGTTTGCTAGATTCTCCTTGCTCTCCAGTCGCACACCTTGCTTTCTGAAGCTCAGGTGCCCTCGTGCAGCCCTGCTCCTCCTCCCCAGCCAGCCTTCTGGAGGGCAGCTTCCTTACATTCTGTGAAGGCCTGAAATGAATTAGAGCAGTTTCACTCACCTCTTCTGCCCTGTCCCCAGTCCTTGGTGGCTGAAAACATGGACTGCCAGAGTGTGGGGTGAGAGTTATCTCTAGCTCTTCCCCTGCCTGCAGCATTCCAGAACTGAAAGCCTGGAGTGCCTCTGCTGGCTTTTTCTCAGCAATCCTGCCTTCTAAGGGTGGTTGCCCTATACTTGGGAGAGGTTCCAAATGCCTCAGGTATTATCTATGCCAGTTCGTCACTGGCCCAGGCTTTTGGCTTACTACTCATGAACATTCAGTGAACATCTGTGGGTAGGAGCTAGAGTGTGGGTGCATACTTGCTCTTTGGTGCCAGAGTTGCTAGGGCTTCTTAGGATCCTAACCTGTCAAACCAGCCCATACATGGCCATTAAAAATCTGATTTAAAAAAAATGTGGCTGGTTTCTCCTTTCCCCTCATCTATGGTGGATTCCTATTCCTTTGGTTGTTCCATCCTAGAGCAACCATGGGTTTCTTCTCCACTATGAAAGTTTGATTACTTTCTGGAGTTTGGTTCATTTAGGTTCCCTTGTATCCTCAGCTCTTCGATGGGTTTTTAGAAACCGTACTTCTTATCCTGCTTTTATAGGTTTTCAGTTACAAGAATGGCAATATCTTGGAATTTTGTACATCTGAAGAGGAAGCTGAATTCTTTCCCCAGACCTCGAATGGTTCACTCCCTCAGTACATTAAGATCTCTGCTCAAAAGTCATCTTTTCAAAGCAGTTTCCTGTATTACATTATCTAAAGATTGACCAGATCTCAGTCACCCTTCATGCCTTCATCCTGCTCTACTCTTCTTCCATTGTCCTCATTTCCATCTGAAATGTATTTGTCTCATTTTTTAACTGTCTCCTCCACAAGGGCATGAATTTTATTTTTCTTATTTGTCAGTATAGCCCCAGCTATAAAACAATGATAGGGAGCAAATATGATTCTTTATAAATTATAAGTTTAAGCTTGCTTTAAAACTAATTAACTAAACAGAAAGTTATTGTTGCATATTATAAAAGAAAAAGTACTTTCATGGGAGATAAGAAGTTTTGAAGCTTACCAAAAAAGAACCTGTGTGATCAGTTCCATTCTGTCCTTAGACAACATATTATTCTTTAACATATATACTTTTTCCAGCTATATCGTTCTGTGTACACTTAGTGCTTCCTGATATCCTGCTATCAACCCAGGTTCTAAGCAGGAATTACAGATATTCTTCACAATAGAATAAGACAATTAACAATTGTTCTTAATGAATGGTAAAAAGAACAATATTCATTACTTGCTAATTATTACTCATCTTTTTTTGAAAATGACCCAAATGGCATCTGGAAACAGCATAACACTAAAAATTAGATTGCAATAGAAAACAAGAACAACGTTTTGATGATTAAACATAATAGAAAGGACTGTAGAAGGAGAACAGAAATAAGTAAGAAGGAAAAATTTAGATATTGCAGAAGTGATACAGTAAATCTTAGGATTTCAAAGATATTAATTAAATACCTCAGATTAATCAAGAGGCCTAAAGCACAAGCTAACTAGTCTTTTAAAAGAAACCAATTGGGCATGGTGGCTCACAAAATAAAAAAAAAAGAAGCAAAACACTAAAAAAATTAAAATTAATTAAAAATTATTTTTTTCCATTGCTAGAGATTTTCTGTCTAGACATCAATGGCAAAACTCCACATAAAGCAATATAGTTAAGAAAGACTACTTTGGAATCAGATCTTAATGTTAATCTCAGCTTCATCATTTGCCAACTATGTGACCTTTGGCAAGTTAACCTTCCAAAACAGCATCTAAGGTTTTAGGGACCATTGAGCCCTTCAACAAATATGTGAGTACTCATTCAGGACACAACAATGAATAAGATTAACGAAAATAATTCACGAAAAAAACTTAGAACACATCTGGTACCCAATAAAAGCTCAATAAAATACTATAACAATTATTATCTCAAATATTAGATAGGATTCCATACCCCCACTTAATGCAGAAATATAGTCATTTTTTTGTTTTGTTTTGTTTTGTTTTGTTTTTGAGACAGGGTCTTGTCCTGTTGCCCAGGCTGGAGTGCAGTGCTACGATCTCGGCTCACCACAGCCTTGACCTCCTGGGCTCAAGCTATCCTCCCACCTCAGACTCGCAAGTAGCTAGGACTACAGGCACGCACCACTAAGCCCGGTTAATTTTTCATTTTTTGTAGAGATGGGGTTTCACCATGTTGCCCTGGCTGGTCTCAAACTCCTGAGCTCAAGTGATCCATCCGCCTGAGCCTCCCAAAGTGCTGGGATTATAGATGTGAGCCACTGCACCTGGCAAAATATAATCTTTAATATTAATAATAACAAATACATTATCATGGATAAAAATAGCTTTTTGACTGTAGTTATTGGTGTAACTAACTTCACTTCTCCTGGGACCACATTTTGGAAGCAGGCCAACTTCCCTTTCTGTCTTAAGTAATTTCTTATCGGTCCTTTATAACCCTTGTGTCGTAATACCATTTATTGGGGGAGAGGAGAGCACCTAAAATATAATCCTTCCAAATAACCCGGTAAATAAACACAAATGACACCAATTCTGTCATCATTACATCACAACCATAGAATATAGATGAGTTCAAGGACCAAAAATAAAAAAGTAAAAAACATCTAGAGGTAAAAGATTTGAAAATCATGTATCTAAATTTGAAAATCATGTCTAGTACCCAGAATGTATAAAGAACTCTTACAACTCTACAACACAAAGACAACACAATTTAAAGTGGGCAAAGGACTTAAACAGACATTTCTCCAAAGAAGATATACAAATGGCCAACAAGCACATGAAAAAAGGCTCAATGTCATTAGTTACTGGGGAAATGCAAATCAAAACAAAAAGATACCACTTTCCACCCACTAGAATGACCATAATAAAAAGTTTTTAATGGAAAACAGTGTTGGCAAAAATGTGGAGAAATTGGGACACTTGTGTATTGCTAATAGGAATATAAAATGGTACAGTCACTGAGGAAAACAGATTGGCAGTTCCTCATTAAGTTAAAGACAGAATTACCATATATGATCCAGCAATTCCACACCGAGCTATATACCCAAAAGAATAAAAACAAATGTTCACCCCAAAAAATTGTACATCAGTGTTCATAACAGCACTACTTACAATAGCCAGAAAAAGCAGAAACAACCCAAAAGTTCATCAACTGATGAACAGATAAACAAAATGTGATATATCCACACAATGAAAATTATTCAGCCATAAAAAAGAAGGAAGCAGTGATCTATGCTATACCATAGATGAACCACAAAAATATTATGGTAAATGAAAACATGTGACAAAAGGCCACATACTGAATGACTTCATTTATATGAAATATCCACAAAAGGCAAATCCATAGAAACAAAAAGCACATTTGTGGCTTCCAGGGGCTGAGGGAGGGAGGGAATGGGGAGTGACTGCTTAATGAGTATGGGGTTTCTTTTTGGTGTGATAGAAAAGTTCTAGAACTAGAAAGTAGTGATGGCTGTAAAACATTGTGAATGTACTTAATGTCACTGAACTGTATACTTATAAATAATAAATTTTATGTATATTTTACCACAACAAAAAAGATGCTTAACAAAAAAAATTAGAAATAAGTTCTGGGTAAAGAGAAGATGGAACATACATATATTTAACTTCATTTCTTCCCCAAATTGTGCTAAAATACTAATAAGGTTTTTGGGGGTTTTTTGTTTTTGTTTTTGAGATGGGGTCTCATTCTGTCACCCAGGATGGAGTACAGTGACATGATCTCAGCACGCTGCAACCTCCACATCCCAGGCTCACGCGATCCTCCCACCTCAGCCTCCCAAGTAGCTGGGACCACAGGCGTGCACCACCACACCAGGTTAATTTTTCTATAGTAGAGACAGGGTTTTGCTATGTTGCCCAGGCTTCTCTCAAACTCCCAGATGCAAGGAGTCTACCTGCCTCGACCTCCCAAATTTCTGGGATTACAGGCCTGAGCCACCACGCCTGGCCCTCATCAGGTATTTTTAAGGCATAAACAAAACTTAAAAGCTAGAAAGCAAATGCATAAATGGTAACTGACATAGCAGATCCAAGAAACCAGCAGTATGGAAAGCCAAAAACCAACCTTCGTCCATGGAATCCTCAAAAGGCTCAGGAACTGGTAACAGATAGCGCCTGTAGAAACAGGTGTGAAGGGAGCACTAAATAAAGAAGGCTGGCTGAAAGCTCCTTAGGAAACGCTCAATCTCTCGGTACCTTCCTAAATACCACATGGTTAGGTTACTATGCTTTTCCCACCAAGGCAAAATTCTAGAGGATTATTCCCTCAGGAGGATTTCAGAGCAGGGAAACATAAGGCACATTGGTGCGGGAGAGGCTTAATGAAAACAGAGGCCTTAAGAAAACACATATGTACTGAATACTGAAATCCTCACTGCCCTACTTCCCTCACTCTCCCACAGAAGTGGCATACAGACCTCCTCCCACCAGACAGGAAATTAAAAGACCTCTCTCCCTTTTCAGAAAAGGGAAAAGTAATCAGAAGCTGACATGAAGGGTGCCCCAGCAAATGACACAGATAGATCACCCTAGAGTGAACTCTAGTCAACAAGTACCAATGAGGTACTAAGAGCTTCCAATCAGCTTTTAGAGGCATAACTGCAAATAGCCAAGGATTACCACTCATCTGAGGAAAGCATCTACCACAAAAAGAAAACAAAGGAAAACAAAAAATAGAAAAGGAACTTGGAGGAAACACGGACAACTGTGGGAAGAAAAAAACTTAAAATTTAAAAAGAATTTTATTAGCAGGAATTTCTGATGTCAATAAAAAATAAATAAATAAAAGGAATTTTATACCCCATCATTAGTGTCCATGGAAAGAATACAGAAGATACTACACTGTAATCCCAGAATTTTAAGAGGCTGAGGCAAGAGAAATGCTTGGCGCTTAAGAGTTCGAGACCAGTCTGGGCAACACAGCGAGACCTTGTCTACTAAAAATCAAAAAAGTTAGCTAGGTTTGGTGGTGCAGGCCTGTAGTACCAGCTACTGGGAGGGCTAGGGCAGGAGGATCGCTTGAGCCTGAGCAATCAAAGCTGTAGTGAGCCACGACAGAGCAAGACCCTGTGTCAAAAGAGTAGATACTCCATCCATGAAAAAAAATCGATATTTTCCAAAGAGCCCTTGGAAATTAAACTTAGGAAAATTTATCAGAAAGAATAAGGAATCAAAGAGATGGCAACAGAATAAAGAAGAAAAAACTGGCGGTCCAGTCAAGATAATTCAGCATCTATGCAATGGGGAATCCACGGGAGAAAACAGAGAGGAAAAAAAAATCAGTGAAATAATTCAAGAAAATGTCCCAAAACTAAACAATGTAAGTTTCCTAACTGAAAACACTGAGTGAAGCCAGGCACGGTGGCTCACGCCCATAATCCCAGCACTTTGGGAGGCCGAAGTGAGTGGATCATTTGAGGTCAGGAGTTCAAGACCAGCCTGCCCAACATGGTGAAACCCCGTCTCTACTAAAAATACAAAAAAATTAGCCAGTCGTGGTGGTACACCTGTAATCTCAGCTACTCGGGAAGCTGAGGCATGAGAATGGCTTGAACCCAGTAGGTGGAGGTTGCAGTGAACCGAGATCGCACCACTGCACTCCAGCCTGGGCAACAGAGTGATACTCTGTCTCAAATAAACAAAACAAAACAAAACCAAAAAACAAAAATTGGCTTGGCGTGGTGATGCACGCCTGTAATTCCAGCTACTGGGTAGGCTGAGGCACCAGAATCAGCTGAACCCAGGAGGCGGAGGTTGTTGCAGTGCGCCAAGATCATGCCACTGCACTCCAGCCTGGGCGAGAGTGGGATTCCGTCTCAAAAAACAAACAAAAACAATAAATTTAAAAATATATAAATAAATTTAAAAATTAAAAAACAAAAACAACAACAAAAAAACACTGAGTGCAGAGCATAATTGTTTAAAATACAGTACAACCATATTAAACCGTATCATTTACAAGTTTCAGAACAGTGGAAACAAAGGGAAGATCCTACAAGCTTCCAGAAGAGAGAAATAGCTAACAATAGATAAGCTTCCAGAATGATTTTGTACTTTCAACAGGCATAACACAAGCTAGAAGACAATGGAGCAAAATCATCAATCTCAATGTTACATACAGTGAAACCACTAATGAAGGGTGAGAGGAAAATAAAGTGTTTTCAAAAAACATAAGGTATCAAATATTTGCCTCCCATGAAACAGGAAGACATAAGAGGAGAAGAAACAGAAGTGCCAATGCAGGAGAAAAGAAAAGAGAATTCCAAGGATGATTGCTGGGCACTATGAGAAAACAGAGACTACTCCATGTTGGAGCCCTGTGCTCTGGAAAAGACTTCTTCAAGATGATGAAACTGACAAAGTAAGTGAAGGAAATGGGAAATTTGAAAGCAAATGATAGAATGTTTAGGTTGAGTTAGTCACAAGGACACAGCAAATCATGCAAATAATTTATGTTCTAACCTGAAAATTCAAGTAAATCAATTTTTTAAATGTTTCTTGAAAAACCGCAGGTAAATTCCAAATACCTATGAGTTGAGGATGGTTACCTATGAGAGGAGGAAATGAAGGTGGAGGCTGAGAATTACTGTTTGTTTTAACAATCCCTGAAAGACCACTTGACTCATTAAACTGTATAACATTTGAGGGGAAAAAAATTAAGATTAAAAAATATGGAATATGGGAAATAAGGTACTGAGGATTTCCCAAGGACATAAAACCCAAACAAACCTGACCCCTGGAAACTAAATCTTACAAAATTGCCCTGTAAAAGAAAAACATAAAAATGAATTAGAGGGAAAAAGAAGGAACATTACTTGCACGACATTGTAACTCCAGCCAAATGCATGACATTGACGGCAGAAATCCTTGGGTTTCTGTGCTTCTGCTCCCTGGTCTGTCAAGTGGGTGTAATAACCACAGCATTCCTCTCTTAGGACTGTTGTAAAGCTTAAGTGAGATAATGCACATAAAACACTTATAGCAACGCTGGCTGTCAGTATTAACACAGTTGTGTTTTTTCTAATAACTGAGATCCTTTTTCATATCAAATAATTTCACTGTCACAATGATCTTGAAATGTTTATTTGAATACTTAGCTTGTCTACCCAAACATTCAAGGCCTCTAATGCTCTCACATAAGCCTCCCAACAAAAAAGTGGGAGGCGGGGGGTGGGGGATGGGGGGGCGGGTAAGAGGGACAAAAAACATTCTGATGATCCATATCCAAGAGAAATAGGAAAAACAACTAGTAAAGAATTAGTGAAAGTTATTTCTAAAGATTCTTGTTCTACTGAAGAACTGACTGTACCTAAAAACTACTCAGTAGTTTTTATACTTTTTAGTTGCCGTAATCAACCTTTCACTCTCACTAGGCAAGTTAGCAATTAAAAGTGAAAACTTTCTACCAGCTATACATTAACTCAGTAATGCTAGGACAAGCATTTTTTCATTTCACAACAGGTAGCCTCCAACTTATGCACAGATTGTGCTCTCCAAATTGAGTTATACTTTGTTATAAAACTTGTGAAACGTTTCCTCAAAGAAATAAAATTATGAAATAAAGTTGGGATCCCAGGCAATAAACAAAGGGCAATTTAATCCATAGAGTAGAACAATTTATTCCTAAGAGCCATGGAAAAGGAAAGGAATAAATGTAACTGTGTCAGATGACTTTCAACCACTTATTTTGTGCTCCCCACAGCTAGTAAAAAAAAATAGCATTTATGTGAGATTAGGAATTGTGTAATGCTTTGTTCTCTTCATCTTTGTATTCTGGTAACACAAACAGCATATAACACAGTACCTGCCTTCTATCAGAAGCTTAAAATATTCATTTAAGGAATAATAATGAGTAAGAATATATAGCACTGTTCAAACCATACTGTTTCAATGGAGAAATACATTATGATGATTTCCAACTGAAAGAATGTCTTCCTTTATCTTAGCAGGACAACTAAAGTTTAAGCACAAAGAACAATAAAGTGTACGCAGCTATTCCATGGATGTAACAATCATTCCTCCTAGAAATCATATTTTGGTCACACATCACTCAGACTATTTCTAAGTATGTATAAATCATGAAGTTGAGTTTTAATAATATAAAACTTGACCTCCATAATGTCCCTGACTTCTTTTCCTTTACTAATACCTTAAATAAAAATAGCAGCCATCAACATTTTACCTGGGGTTTTTTTTTTAATTTGCAGTTTCTATACTACTTCTAGTTAGTACAGAAGGTTATCAACTGCAAACTTAATACTATGGCCAAAAAAACAAAATCAAAAAAGTCATTAAGACTCAATATTCAGACAATAATCTTGATTAAAACCCAGTATTTCTCAACTGGGTGTGGTGGCTCATACCTGTAATCCCAGCACTTTGGGAGGCCAAGGTGGGAGGACTGCTTGAGCCTAGGAGTTCGAAACCAGCCTAGGTGACATAGCAAAATTCCACCCCTACAAAAAAATTTAAAAATTAGCCAGGCATGGTGGTGCACACCTTTAGTCCCAACTACTTGGGAGGCTGGGTTGGGAGGATCACACGAGCCCAGAAGGTCAAGGCTGCAGTGAGCCATGATTGTGCCAATGTACTCCAGTCTGGGTGACAAAGTAAGGCTGCCTCAAAAATAAGCAACAACAAAAAAACCCAATATTCCTCTGGCTCGAATGCAGCTACCTATATTTAGATATTCCCAAAGTGAAGTTGACAAAGTTATCCAACACAATAACAGAAATTATTTTAGGTACCAAAAAAATTGCAAAAATTACTGAGAATTATTATTATTATTATTTTGAGACAGAGTCTCACTCTTGTAGCCCAGGCTGGAGTGCAGTGGCGTGATCTCGGCTCATTGCAACCTCCGCCTCCCGGGTTCAAGCGATTCTCCTGCCTCAGCCTCCTGAGTAGTTGGGATTACAGGCACCTGCCACCACGCCCAGCTAATTTTTGTATTTTTATTTTTATTATTTATTTATTTATTTTTGAAATGGAGTTTCACTCTTGTCACACAGGCTGGAGTGCAATGGCGCATCCTCAACTCACTGCAACCTCCACCTCTTGGGTTCAAGCAATTCTCCTGCCTCAGCCTCCCCAGTAGCTGGGATGGCAGGCACCCGCCACCACGCCCGGCTAATTTTTTTGTATTTTTAGTAGAGACGGGGTTTCACCCTGTTGGCCAGGCTGGTCTCCAACTCCTGACCTCAGGTGATCTGCCGCCTTGGCCTCCCAGAGTGCTGGATTACAGGCGTCAGCCACCGCACCCAGCCAATTACTGAGAATTATAAGTTAAAATTACAGAATTTAGTAGACAATGTAGTCAATGTCCACAATGATACTGATATCTTAAAACCTGAGAAATTCACCTAACAAAAGAAGTCCCTTAATTTTACATTACTCTAAAAAAAAATTTGATCCCTTTAATATATCCCTAAGGGAATAAAGATTAAAGGAATAAAGATTAATTTATCCTAGAGAGCCAGAGTTCACTTCAAGCTTTAAGGAATAATTCACAATCATCCAAACATGAAATTCAGATGGACACCTTAAATGAGATATGAGTTTCATCTAGCATCAGAAATTACTCCAAAGGCATTATTTCTCTTAAGCACCCCTTCTGCTTTGAAATTCAATACTGCCAATGAAACCAATTAATTTAATTTCTTTGTAATGACTTCATAGGACAGGCATGGTGGCTCACACCTGAAATCCTAACACTTTGGGAGGCCGAGGCAGGAGGATCACCTGAACCCAGGAGTTAGAGACCAGCCTGCCAACATAGTGAGACCCTGTCTCTACAAAAAATAAAAAACAAGCTGGGCATGGTGGCATGCACCTGTAGTTTCAGCTACTCAGGAGGCTGAGGCAGGAGGATCAATTGAGCCCAGGAGGTTCAGGCTGCCGTGAGCCATGATGATGTCATTGCACTCAGCCTAGTCAATGGAGCACGATTCTGTCTCAAAAAAAAAAATTTTTTTTTAACTATAATGACTTTATCTCACACAAATTTACAAAGGGTGTATAAATATTTGTTAAAACAAATGTAAGAGGCTGAGTTGATAATCACCAGTGAGCGACAGCAGCAGAGACACACGGTCATCAGTGAAGGAGACAGAAACATCTCTAAACCACCCAACACAATTAACGTGGTGTCTTCCACATAGACTTTTTTCTTTTTTTTGAGATAGGGTCTCATTCTGTTACCCAGGCTGGAGTGCAGTGGTGCGATCACAGCTCACTGCAGCCTCAACCTCCTGGGCTCAAGTGATCCTCCTGCCTCAGCATCCCAAGTAGTTGGGACCAAAGGTGCGCCTCACCATGCCCAGCTGATTTTTGTATTTTTTGTAGAGACAGGGTCTCACCATGTTTCCCAGGCTGGTCTTAAGCCCCTGGGCTCAAGCAATCACCTGCCTCAGCCTCCCAAAGTGCTGGGATTACAGGCATGAGCCACTGTGTATAGCCTCACATAGATTAAGTGAGGTCACTGTATGTGAGGTCATTGTATAATATTTTTCAAAAATGTTATTTTACTTCCAAGAAATTATAAATACAATTAGTTATATCTACTCCTGTCACTTTAAACTTTATTATATCAATTTTTATTCACAAAAACATGCATTATTTCAGACATTATAATTAATGAAACAATTTTTATTCATTTGCTTTAAGTTCATTTCAAATCCAAGATTCATATTATAAAACCACTCTCCCTCCCTGAACTACACATCTCTAGTTAAATTTAGATTCAATAATGTTTTCCATGGAAATAACAAAACTCAAGTCCTCTGTATTAGTAAACTGTGTAATAAAATAGGAAATTTACTAAGGAAGAGCAAAGCAGGAGCCCTGTAGTCACTTTTAGATAACTATCCTCAAACTAAACTAAACACTTTCAATTCCAAGCATATTTCAAAGTTTTAGGAGAAGCAGGTGGATGGAGTAAGGAGATCGTGAGAACTAACTCACTACTGCAAGGACAACACTATGCCATGAGGGATCTGCCCCATGACGCAAACACCTCTCACCAGACCCCACCTCAAACACTGGGAATTACAATTCAACATAAGATTTGGTGGGGACATATATACAAGCTCTATTAGGGTGACAGCAAAATTCTGGAACTAGATAATGGTGATGATTGCATAACAATGCAAATGTACTTAATGCAACTGAGACTTTCATGCTGTGTAAATATAGATCTCAATCAATAAAAGAAACAGTACACCAGCCTGGCCAACAACTGCTAAAAATGCAAAACTTAGCGAGGCATGCACACCTGTAGTTCCAGCTACCCTGGAGGCTGAGATGAAAGAATTGCTTGAACCTGGGAGGTGAAGGTTGCAGTGACCCGAGATCATGCCATTGTACTCCAGCCTGGGTGATAGAGTGAGACCCTCACTTAGAAAAAAAAGAAAAAAGAAACAATAGCACTATATAACAGAAAGTAGACATTGACATCTCATTGAAGAAAGTCACCTTCTAAAATAAATGTTGATTATTTTGGTATCCCTTTAAAAATCTTATTGGGACTCATGCCTGTAATCTCAGCATTTTGGGAGGCCAAGGCAGGCCTTGAGGTCAGGAATTTGAGACCAGCCTAGCCAACATGGTGAAACTCCGTCTCTACTAAAAATACCAAAAAAAGGCCAGGTGCAGTGGCTCACGCCTGTAATCTCAGCACTTTGGGAGGCCAAGGCGGGTGGATCATAAGTTCAGGAGTTTGAGACCATCCTGGCTAACATGGTGAAACCCTGTCTTTACTAAAAATACAAAAAATTAGCCGAGCGTGGTGGCAGGTGCCTGTAGTCCCAGCTACTCGGGAGGCTGAGGCAGGAGAATGGCGTGAACCCGGGAGGCAGAGCTTGCAGTGAGCCAAGATCAAGCCACTGCACTCCAGCCTGGGCGACAGAGCGAGACTCCGTCTCAAAAAATAAAATAAAAATAAACAAAAATAAATAAATAAAAACACCTTATTGTTAACTTGATAAGTAAATTATAAACATGTCAAAATGAAATCTTTTACTATAGTGTCAATCCTTGAGCTTTTCTATTTATTAGGAATTCTCATAACACTCTTAGCACCAGCTTTCCAATGTTTAGTCTGCCAGGGCAGGAATCAATTTTATATAGTGTTGGGTGTCCAAGGGAGATAATACAGTCCTGGGTTCTTAGTTTCTATTTCTGGTTGGGCCAGTAAAGCCCCTTCCTCATCCCTCCTTTCCACTTATCACTACAGACAGAAACTAAAAACCATGGCTTCAGGCTGCTAAAAGCATACAATAAAACAAAATCAAACAACAACAAAATAAAAGGAAGGATGGACAGGCTAGGAAGTGAATTTTAAAATGGTCAGAATATTTGATTAAATTTAGCTTGCCAATATTGTGTTAAATTTTAATACAGGAGAATAACATATTTATTTCTAATAAACAAGATCAGCAAAAGATGAAAAACTTTTTAGATACCAAAATATACCTTGGTCTGCTGTAGCACTTGGGAATCATGAATCTCTCTTGTGGCACTCATGAATGTAGCCTTTTTTTTTTTTTTTTTTTTTTTGACAGTCAGTGGAGAAAGACAACATGGAAAAAAAAAAAGCCATGCCAAATGCAATAACAAGCCCATCAATTTCTGTTACCTCAAATGCAATAGAAAATACCACTTTTGGCCAGGTTCAGTGGCTCACGCCTGTAATCCCAGAACTTTGGGAGACCAAGGCAGGCGGATCACTAGAGGTCAGGAGTTCAAGACCAGCCTGGCCAACATGGCGAAACCCCATCTCTACAAAAAATACAAAAATTAGCCAGGCATGGTGACATATACCTGTGATCCCAGCTCCTTGGGAGGCTGAGGTGGAAGAATCGCTTGAACCTAGGAGGCGGAGGATGCAGTGAGCCGAGATCACACCACAGCACTCCAGTCTGGCCATCAGGACGAGACTGTCTCAATTTAAAAAAAAAAAAAAAGAAAGAAAGAAAATACCACTTTTGCTGAACCTGATTACAGGCAAGGCCAAATTCAGTCACTTGCATAATAATATGCCCAACATTCGTTCACAATGTTCCTGCCTGCTCTTAACGGGCTTTGAGTAGAGCAGGCTCTCAAAAGCCATGAATTATATGAATTATCAAATTAAACAACAGTTTCCACTTAAAATAATAACATTTATTTTGGGAATATACAAACCAGACAATGAACTAGATGTTTTATACATACTATTACTCACTTTAGCCTCATAATACTTTAGGGATAGGTTAAGTAGCTTGCCTAAGGTCACAACACTATTACATTCAAAAGCCAGGATTCAGGCCAGGCTTGGTGGCTCTCACCTGTAATCCCAACACTGTGAGGCCGAGGCTGGTGGATCGCTTAAGCCCAGGAGTTTGAGACCAGCCTGGGCAACATGGTGAAACTCTGTCTCTACTAAAAATAGAAAAATTAGCTAGGCATAGTGGAGCACACCTCTACTCCCAGCTACTCAGGTGGCTCAGGTGGGAGAATCACCTGAGCCTGGGAGGCGGAGGTTGCAGTGAGCAGAGATCACATCACTGCACCCCAGCCTCGGCCACAGAGTAAGACCCTGTCTCAAAAAATAAAAAATTAAAATTAAAAAGCCAGGATTTAAACCAAGGTATGTCATACATAAAATCATTTTTTGCTAAAACACTCTTTTTTTTTTTTGAGAAAGAGTTTCGCTCTTGTTGCCCAGGCTGGAGTGCAATGGCGCAATCTCAGCTCACTGCAACCTCTGCCTCCCGGGTTCAAGCAATTCTCCTGCCTCAGCCTCCCAAGTAGCTGGGATTACAGGTATGCACCACCACACCCGGCTAATTTTGTATTTTTAGTAGAGACAGGGTTTCTCCATATTGAGGCTGGTCTCGAACTCCTGACCTCAGGTGATCCGCCCACCTCGGCCTCCCAAAGTGCTGGGATTACAGACGTGAGCCACCGCGCCCGGCCTAAAACACTCTTAAGTGTGGGCTGCAAAGGAAATATTTTCAGTTTACTTGGCAAACATTAATATTCTCTCTTGAATAAAGCTTTTAAATGTTAAGGAATGAGAAAGAAGAACGTACTTGAAAAGAATATTACTGAAAAATGCAGTGAGATGTCTGGAAGAAACATGCAATGGCTGTGTGCCTACTATGTGCCACATGCTGTGCTGGCTATATTAAAAACTTCAACACGGCCGGGCGCAGTGGTTCACGCCTGTAATCCCAGCACTTTGGGAGGCCGAGGCGGGCAGATCACGAGGTCAGGAGATCGAGACCATCCTAGCTAACACGGTGAAACCCCATCTATACTAAAAATAGAAAAAATCAGCCGGGCGTGGTGGCGGGCGCCTGTATTCCCAGCTACTCGGGAGGCTGAGGCAGGAGAATGGCATGAACCTGGGAGGCGGAGCTTGCAGTGAGCCTAGATCATGCCACTGCACTCCAGCCTGGGCGACAGAGCAAGACTCTGTCTCAAAAAAATAAATAAATAAATAAATAATAAATAAATAAATAAATAAATAAATAAAAACCTCAACACTTCACTGTTACAGCAGCCTTGGGAGGGAAATATTGGTAATCTCTTTTACATATGAAGAAACTGAAACATAGAGAAACCTTCAAGGTTACAGAAGTTGCAAGGGACAGAGTTGGAACTGGAAATCAAATTCAGCTCATTAATACCTATCACTAGTGCTTACTAGGGGGCATTTCAAATAGAATATTAGAAATCTCATCATATACAACTCAAACCAACCTATTTTTTCTTTGCTCAGGGAGTTGTTGTGAAAACTGAGAAATCCCTATAGATTTTTCTTCCAATAGCCTTATTTTAAATAATTATCCACACTTAGGTTATATATGTTAAGTACTGCCCATAAACTCCAAAAGTTGATTGCTATGAAAACCAAACAGGCATCCAGTAGTAAATGTGAAAATATAAGCAATTCTGTCCTATATACATGATTTTTTTTTTTTGAGACAGAGTCTTGCACTGTTGCCCAGGCTGGAGTGCAGTGGTGCGATCTTGGCTCACTGCAACCTCCGCCTCCCGGGTTCAAGTGATTCTCCTGCCTCAGCCTCCCAAGTAGTTGGGACTACCCGAGTAGTTGGGACTACAGGTGCGTGCCACCATGGCTAGCTGATTTTTATATTTTTAGTAAAGACAGGGTTTCTCCATGTTAGCCAGGATGGTCTCGATCTCTTGATCTCGTGATCCACCCGCCTCAGCCTCCAAAGTGCTGGGATTACAGGCGTGAGCCACCGGCGCCCGGCCCTATACACATGATTTTGAACATACTGACAGATGGAGAAAACCACTTTGGAAAAGATACTTCACATGTTCTAGAAACGATTTAAACCATTAAGCATTCTATGAAGCTTCTGAAGGTCTGTCAGATTTTAAATGACAACAGTGAAATTTTAAAACAAGAACAGGAGAAGTCAGCACCAAAGCTACTTTAACATTAATAATAAGTGAGCCAATAAATAGGTCTATGTTTGCCCAGGCAGGTTTTGCTTATTATGTCAGTTGGAAAGCCAGAAGGAAACTGGTTTTAACTCTTAATATAACCTGTATCATGACACCATCACTTTACCAGAAATGTAGCTGATGTCAGCATAAGACTGAGACAGTTTACATTTAAAACTGTTGTTTCCTTTCCAACTATTTTCATAATTCATTCATGGTATAGGATTGAGACTATTTCCTTAAACAGAAAAAAATGGGATATTAACATTGAGAACTTTCCATGTGCCAGATACTGTATGAACTGTCTTAATTTTCATAGCCACCCTGCAAGATATTATCCTCATCTTTTTAGAGGAAAAACCAAGTTTCAAGAAACGAAGTAGGTTTTGTAAGGCCACAGCTATAGTAAAGAGGTGGAGCTGACATTCAAGCTTGGATATGAATTATTATAATTTCCATAGCACTACACAGCTGTCATTTTCTCTACCTGCAAAACTAAATAAATACTGTTAAAAATAAAAGATGATCTCCAAGATCTCTAAACATTAAAATTTTACAATAAACTGGTTGAGGTGACACATGCCTATATTTTCAGCTACTCAGGAGTTTGAGACTGGCCTGGACAACATAGCAAGACCCTGTCTCTAAATTTAAAAAACAAATTACAATAAGATAATCTTAGACCAGAGAAAGGAAAGTGAAATAGCTATTTGGATTATAAACTGTTTTAGTTACTCAAATGTAATGTGTGGTGGTGACAATATCTTTGATTCCTGGGAAGGTCATTGTGAAAGGGAATAGAAAATGCCTTGAAGTCAAAATATAAGGCTCTCAAATAGAAAAATAAATATAACATTTAAGTATTATCAACAGAGAACCAAGTTAGAAAAAACTAGTTATAGTCTGAAACAATGCTGTTTAAAAGACTGTAGTCACCAGTGTAAACTGACTCAGGCAACACTTCCCAGGGTCCATGCCGTGGACAACTGACTAATCTCTCTATAAATACTAAAAGATAATAAGGTTCCATAACCAAACAAGATGGGGAAATGCTGGATTTAATGTCAAGCCTGTTTCCATACTGGTTATAGGCTTGAGAATCCTATGGAGCAAGTCTTTCTGGATTTGAATCCCAGCTCTTCCATTCCACCTTAGCCGTGTGACTTAAATTGAGATAGTTGCTGTAAAGACTGGAAACAATAATGCATGTGGGAGCCTTAGAACAGAGCCTTAGACAGTGCTCAATAAATGTTAAATCATTAATAGTAACATCATTTCCCAGAGCCTTTATTAATCTAAGTTGAGGTTCATTGTGAATTACCAACGGGATAGAGTTTGCAGTTTCTCAAACTTATTGGATGATGGAACCCACTTTTTCATAGAATATCCCTTGAGAAAACTGGTTAATGTCTTTAAAACAAACAAAACTCTTCGAAACAATAGAGAATTCCATCACCAAAATAAAATGTTGTTTTTTGTTTTTTTGGGTTTTTTGAGACAGGGTTTCCCTCTGTTGCCCAGGTTGGAGCGCAGTGGCACAATCACAGCTCACTACAGCCTCAACTTCCTGGGCTCAAGAGATCCTCCCACCTCAGCCTCTCAAGTAGCTGGGACTACAGGTGCATGCCACCATACCTGACTAATTTTTTGTATTTTTTGTAGAAACAAGGTTTTGCCATGTTGCCCAGGCTGGTTTCAAACTCCTGGGCTCAAGCCAGCTGCCCACCTCGGCCTCCCAAAGTGCTGGGATTATAGGTGTGAGCCACCACGCTCAGCCTAAAACGTTTTTAAAAACTGAATTTTTCTTCACTAAATTTTCCTTACCTCTTATCTGCTACCACCTGCCTTTGAGCAAAAGTTCTTTTTTGTTTGAGACTGAGTTTCACTCTTATTGCCCAGGCTGGAGTGCAATGGTGCAATCTCGGCTCACCAAAACTTCCACCTCCCAGGTTCAAGCGATTCTCCTGCCTCAGCCTCCCAAGTAGCTGGGATTACAGGCATGCACCACCACGCCCAGCTAATTTTGTATTTTTAATAGGGATGGGGTTTCTCAATGTTGGTCAGGCTGGTCTCAAACTCCCGACCTTAGGTGATCCGCCCGCCTGGGCCTCCCAAAGTGCTGGGATTACAGGCATGAGCCACCTTGCCCGGCCGCAGCTAAAGTTCTAACAGATGACACTCTCTGATGTTCACTAAAGACTTGGGAACGTTGTCTCTACTTCATAAACCCACTCCATAGCTGGATCCTGTATTCTGTCGTAACCAGCAACTGCTCCTCCCGTTCAATCTTCAATTCCACTATCCAGTCTTGAACACCAACCACTTCATGTCCCAGCAGCCACCTTCTGGTTTCATTTGTTCCCTATTCAGCCTAGACTCAATGGCCCACCACTTCAAACACTCTCGCTACTGAAATATCTTGCCTCCTTACCCTCTCTGTCACACTGACACATAAAACCCAGGCCAAGATCAATCCAGCTGTTCAATTGTGTGCTCACCCAGGCTGCTGAGCCCTGAGAGAAGGAGGAAATCATTCATACAAATATATATACCACAGCCGTGAAAAATCCATGATTCCATTTTTTCTAAGTATTCCCACTCAGCTTGCCCTCTCACTTCCCTCAGAGGCTTTCTTGAAATTCTCCTTTTTTCCTCAGTCCCCTACAATCATCATTTCCTCCCCACTATAATCTCAGTGGATGACCTTATCCCCCCTTCACTGAAAAAAATAAAGTGTTGATATCCCGAATTCTCACCTGCCACCCAAACACTTCCCCATCTGCACCATCTATTGTTCCTTTATTCCTACTTCAGTGGAAACTGTATTCTCATCTGTACTGCAACCCAGTATCTTCACTCCATTCCCACTAACCTCAAAGACAATGTACAATCATTCACACACACCTCCTTTATTCTACATCTTCAATTTCTCCCTTCCTTTTTCCATTTAGCATATAAACATGCTGAAGTCTCTCTCATCTAAACACAGCCTGCCCCTCTACCTACTATCTTGTATCTCCCTATGAGCAAAGCTTCAAAAAGAGCAAAGCTTTCTGAAAAGAATGTTTGCACTTACTGTCTCCACTCTCAACAAATATCCACGCTTAGTCCTCAGCAACCTGGCATTTATTTCTATCATGGAGACTCCACTGAAGCTGTTCTACAGAAGGTGGCAATCAGCTGCTTAACTCCAAAATCAAGGGACACTTCCCTGTCCTCATATTCATTCAACTGTGGGCTACATTTGACATTGCAGATGGCTCTTAAAATTTTTGTCTTCATTTAGTAAATGAAGACAGCTTTCAGTAAATATTTACTGAAAGCTACTTTGTTGATAAGAACTTCAGATAAAATGATGAACATGACACAGTCACAAGCCCTCAAGAAGCTTAAAGTTTCTATGATAATTCCTACTCCTCCTTCCACCTCTCAGATCACTCCTTCCTTCTCTACTCAACCTTTAGAGCTGATATTCCCCCATGACTCCTTTCTTTGCTCTTCTCACATCCATCCCAGGATTAATGTGTTTACATTACCTATTCATTGATGTTGACGAAATTTTTATCACTAGCTTAGAATTCTTGACCTTTCATCCTCCTCAAACTGTCTAGTCTCAATTTTTTGTCCTCTTCCAAGTAAAACTTTCAGAAAACTATCTTTGCACACTCCACTTCCTCATATCCAATTCACGTTTTAACCCATGACAATCTGAACGTTTTAACCCATGACAACCCACTACACTGAAACTCCTCTTACAATGTCACCCCTACCTCATGATGTTAAAATGGACGTGCTTATCATTATTCAAACTTTCAGGGCATTCTCAACAGAACTGACCCACTCCACTATCTAACCTGTACATGTGAAATTTGGCACAGCTGTATACTGGACCCTACTCTATTTCCCACACTCTATCCCTAGGTGTTCCTACCCATTCCCATTGTTTTAAATATGACTTATGCTGGGCGCAGTAGCTCACACCTGTAATCCAAACACTTTGGGAGGCCGAGGCAGGAGGATCACCTAAAGTCGGGAGTTCGAGACCAGCCTGGCCAGCATGGTGAAACCCCCGTCTCTACTAAAAATACAAAAATTAGCTGGGCATGGTGGCCCACGCCTGTAATACCAGCTACTCTGGAGGCTGAGGTAGGAGAATCACTTGACCCCGGAGGCGGAGGTTGCAGTGAGCCAAGATCGCACCACTGCACTCCAGCCTGGGCGACAGAGCGAGACTCTGTCTCAAAATAAATAAATAAATAAATATGACTTATAACTCTGGTCCACATCTTTCCTGAGCTCTAGCTTCATTTACTCAACTCTCCACTTGGCAACCCCATTTGGACAAACTCAATTTATCCAAAATGTCCTTAATTTTCCCACTAAGTCTCTTCCAGAACTACTGGAGTTATTAAAGCCAGAAACAAAGAGCCACACATGACTACTTACTTTTCCTCGCCTCTCATATCAAACTATCTCCAAAATATATTTTGGCTATTCAGTTATCTTCAACTCACTACTATGTCATAATATAGCTATTGTTATTTCTTCCCTAGAGTACTGACTGGTTTTTTGTTTGTTTGTTTTTGTTTTTTTGAGACTGAGTCTTGCTCTGTCGCCCAGGCTGGAGTGCAGTGGCGCAATCTCGGCTCACTGCAACCTCTACCTCCCGAGTTCAAGTGATTCTCCTGCCTCAATCTCCTGAGTAGCTGGGATTACAGGCACCCACCACCATGCCTGCCTAATCTTTGTATTTTTAGTAGATAAGGGGTTTCACCATGTTGGCCAGGCTGGTCTCGAACTCCTAACCTCAGATGATCTACCTGCCTTGGCCTCCCAAAGTGCTGGGATTATAGGCGTGAGCCACTGCACACGGGCTTGACTGACTTTCTAACCAAGTTCACCAATGTCACCTTGTCCCTACCAATCCAGTCTCCAGGAGAAAGCTAAAGTGATCTTTATAAATATAATATAAAATCACTTCTCAGCCTTTTGGCTAAGATCAAGTGTAAATATAATATAAATATAAATTGAAACACATCACTCACTATTTAAAACCCTTCAATTGATATGCTAGGAATCTAATTTTAAGGTAGAACAGAGTATTCTCTTTCCCACAAACAGAATGTTGCTCCAATTCTCTGGCAACTCATTCTGTGGGTCAGTGGCATTCAACTACTTCAGTACAAAGACAAACATAAGACACAGAAGTTAACTGGGTTAACTAAAGGTTACTAAACCTTTACCAAACCTTACTAAAGGTTACTAATTATTTAATTCCAAAGCAAATACCATAATTTATCTTTTTTTTTTCAAGACAGTCTCGTTCTGTTGACCAGGCTGGAGGGCAGTGGTGTGATCTTGGCTCACTGCAACCTCCACCTCCTGGATTCAAATAATTCTCGTGCCTCAGCCTCCCCAGTAGCTGGGATGACAGGCATGTACCAACACGCCCAGCCAATTTTTGTTTTTTTAATAGAGATGGGTTTTCACCATGTTGGCCAGGCTGTTCTCGAACTCCTGGCCTCAAGTGATCCACTCGCCTCGGCCTCCCAAAGCCTGGGATTACAGGCTTCAGCCACTGCACTCGGCCTATACTTTTTTTTAATTGAGATAAAATTCACATAGCATACAATTTACCATTTCAAAGTATACAATTCAGTAGTTTTAGTGTATTCACATTTTGCAACCATCTACACTAATTCCAGAACATTTCTATCACCTAAAAAGAACCCCATACCTATTAACAGTCATTCCCAATTGCCTCCCTCCCCATCTCCTAGAAACCATTTATCTCTTTTCTATCTCTATGGATTTCCTGTTCTAAACATTTCATATACGTGGGATCATACAATATGTGATCTTTCGTGGCTTCTTTCACTCAGCATAATGTTTTTAAGGTTTATCCATGTTGCAGCATGAATCTGTACTTCACTCCTTCTTGTGGCTGAATAATACTCCATTGTATGGATGGACCACATACTGGTTTTTGTTTTTGTTTTGTTTTGTTTTTTGAGACAAAGTTTCGCTCTTATTGACCAGGCTGGAGTGCAATGGCATGATCTCGGCTCACTGCAACCTCTACCTCCCAGGTTCAAGCGATTCTCCTGCCTCAGCCTCCCAAGTAGCTGGAATTACAGGCATGAGCCACCATGTTCGGCTAATTTTGGATTTTTAGTAGAGATGGGGTTTCTCCATGTTGGTCAGGCTGGTCTTAAACTTCCAACCTCAGGTGATCCACCTGCCTCGGCCTTCCAAAGTGCTGGGATTTCAGGTGTGTGCCACCACACCCGGCTGGACCACATATTGTTTATCCATTCATCAGCTGATCTACATTTAGGTTGTTCCCACTCTTTTACAATTATGAATATTGTTGCTATTAACACTCATGTACAAGTATTTGTATGGACATATGTTGTCATTTCTCTTGGGATGACCTAGGAATGGAACTGCTGTGTCATATGGCAACTGTATGTTTAACTTTTTGAGGAACTGCCAGACTGTTTCCCATAGCATCTGTATCATTTTACATCCCTATCAGTAAGGAACCCTATAAGGGTTCCCATTTCTCCACATCCTCACCAACAGTTGTTGGGGTTTTGTTTTTTGGGTTTTTTTTTTTTTTTTTGAGTTTTTTTTAAGTTATTATAGTCATTCTAGTGGGTGTGAATTGGTATCTCTATTATTATTATTATTATTATTTTAGAGACAGGGTCTTGCTCTGCCGCCCAGGCTGGAGTGCAGTGGCACCATCACTGCTCACTGCAGCCTCGAAGGCACAGGCTCAAGCAGATCCTCCCACCTCAGCTTCTCGACTAGCTGGAACTACAGGCACAAACCACGCCTATCTCCCTATGTTGCCCAGGCTGGTCTCTAACTTCTGGGCTCAAGTGATCTTCCTGACTCAGTCTCTCAAAGTGCTGGGATTATAGGCAATGAGCCACCACACCTGGCCTCACTGTGATTTTTATTTGCATTTCCCTAATGAATAATGATTTCAACACCTTTTCATGTGTTTATTTCATGTGTTTATTTGGCCATTTGCACATTTTCTTTGGAGAAATATCTCTTCAAATTCTTTGCCCTTTTTTTTTTTTTGAGATGGAGTCTCGCTCTGTCGCCCAGGCTGGAGTGCAGTGGTGCGATCTCCACTCACTGCAACTGCAGCCTCCTGGGTTCAAACCATTCTCCTGCCTCAGCCTCCCGAGTAGCTGGGACTACAGGCACCTGCCACTACACCCAGCTAATTTTTTTCTATTTTTAGTAGAGACGGGGTTTCACCATGTTAGCCAGGATGGTCTCGATCTCCTGACCTCGTGATCTGCCCACCTTGGCCTCCCAAAGTGCTGAGATTACAGGCGTGAGCCACCACACCTGGCCTGCCCATTGTTTCAATTGGATTATTTGCTTTTTTCTTATGGAGCTGTGATAGTTCTTTACGTATTCTAAATACTAGACCCTTAACAGATACACAATTTGCAAATATTTAATCCCATTCTGTAGGTTGTCTTTTCACTTTCTTAATGATGTCCTTTGAAACATAGAAGTTTTTAATTTTGGCCAGGTGCAGTGGCTCACACCTGTAATCCCAGCACTTTGGGAGGCCAAGGCAGGCAGGTTGCTTGAGCCCAGGAATTCAAGACCAGTCTAGGCAACATGGTGAAACCCCACTTCTTTCTTTCTTTTTTTTCTTTTTGAGACAGACTCTTGCCCTGTCAACCAGGCTGGGGTGCAGTGGCATGGTCTCAGCTCACTACAACCTCCACCTCCCAGACTCAAGAGATTCTCGTGCCTCAGCCTCTCAAGTAGTTGGGATTACAGGCGCGTGCCACCATGCCCAGCTAATTTTTGTATTTGTAGTAGAGAGGGGATTTCACCATGTTGGCCAGACTGGTCTCGAACTCCTGACCTCAAGTGATCCATCTACTTTGGCCTCCCAAAGTGTTGGGATTACAGGAGTGAGCACTGTGCCTGGCCCCCATTTCTATAATACAAAAAATACAAAACTTACTGGGATGTGGTGGCACATGCCTACAGTCCCAGCTACTCAGAAGGCTGAGGTGGGAGGACCGCTTGAGTCTAGAGAGGTTGAAACTGCAGTGAGCCATGATGGTGCCACTGTACTCCAGCCTGGGCAACATGATGAGATCCTGTCTCAAAAAAATAAAAACTTTAAAAAAAAATTTTTAATTTTAAGGGCCAGGCGCAGTGGCTGATGCCTGTAATCCCAGCACGTTGGGAGGCCACGGTGGGCAGATCACGAGGTCAGGAGTTCGAGACCAGCCTGGCCAATATGGTGAAACCCCATCTCTTCTAATAATACAAAAATTAGCCGGGCGTGGTGGTGCGTGCCTGTAGTCCCAGCTACTTGGGAGACTGAGACAGGAGAATCGCTTGAACCCAGGAGGCAGAGGTTGCAGTGAACCAAGATGGCACCACTGACTCCAGCCTGGGCAACAGAGCAAGACTCCATCTCACCAAAAAAAAAAAATTTAATTTTAATAAAGTCCAATTTATCTATTTGCTGTTTTTGAAACTGCATTTGTGAGGAGATTTTGGGGAACAGGGTTAAATGGTGACAGAATAGTGTCCTTTGTGAGGATGTGAAATGGAATAATTCAGATAAATAAATAGGGTTTATGTATCATTGATTACTAATTCTTGCTACAGTATGATGAGGGCAATAACATGTTTGAAAATTTAACCTTAAAGTTTTGCTAATTCCAGTAGTAGCAAAATATTTATATAGCCCTAAATAAATTTTGAGGAATCAAAGGAGTGATACATAATAAGTGAATACATATAAAATGTTGATTGCAAACAAAGGAAAGATGATTGAGAGAATATAATTTGTCAGGGCATTTTATTTGCAGGACATAATAAAACTGGACAATAATATCTATCTCATACAGTCCTTGTATTAGATATATTAATCTTATAAAGTACATGAAAGAATGCTTAGCACATAGTATTTGCTATATGAGTATTATTTATTATCAGTAGTATTCTTATTAAGTATCTAGATTTAGAGCTACCCTGAGGCTCTACTGAATATAGTACGTAAGAAATTTCTCATTGTAACTTCCTCTTTTCTGTTTTGCACACATTTCTTGTAGGATTACCTGAAGAAATATTCTCAGTATTGTTCCACATCAAGATGGCCACTAGTAGCACTGAGCTTATATCTTACTAGCTAAGCTACTTTTTCAGAAAATGAACACTGTTTTCCTCAATAATTCCAACAAAATTTCTAGTTAAGTTTCTCATCAGACTAGGTTGGATCATGATCGTATTACAAAATAAAACATATGGTTAATGGGGTAGCATCTTTATTTTGGGCAGGTTGAGACATATTATGACCACTGCCCATGATGATTAGGTCCATTGCTCTCACATGGTGTGAACTAGAAGTGAAAGAGAGGTGGAACTTCAAAAAAGATTGAAATGCTGCTACAGAAGAAAAAGAAAATACTGAGGTCTCTGTAATCACAGATATTTATGTTATAAGAAATCAATACAGATTAAAAATTAGGTAAGAAAATTGATTTACTAATAATCTTGATCTTTAGCCACATTTCTCTGAAATAAATTTGCTGTGATGCCGTGATGGGGATCAGCAAGCTACGTTTTCCAAGTTCCTTCAAGTGGGATCCTGCTAGGTTCTGCTATTGGGAGGTACTAGAGAAACATAGGCAAGAGAATGGAAGAATAGATCTCCTTTTCCTGTTTGTTTGCTGTCCTTGCTGATATTCTCCCAAGAACATCCCCTTGCCCTAGGAGCAGTAATTGTTTCAGTTTACCAATTTTTTCAGAGCCCCAGAAAGTGCCTCTTCAGAGGTAACAGCAGCAGTTGGAACATATCTCTCCCTCAGAGGTCTAGCCTCAGCTCAGGAAGGCTTTTACTCTGAGTTTACAAATTTTAATAACTCCAGTCTCTTCCCTTTATTCATCTAAGCTTCTGAGGAGGTCCATTATGTGGCCACGAGATGGTGATGATAGCTTCATCTTGCAGTCATTTTCTTTGCTTTCCACAGTGTTGTTACTTTTTTCTCCTATTTCCTATGTGGTCAATTTTTTAATATTAACTCATAGTCATAGTGTAGTATTCATACTTTATGTGAAATGAAATGTTTTTTATAATTTAGCCATGGCCTGCCAATAGCATATTTTCTTTTAGATTTCATAATATATATTTTGCTTCAGTGACTTTATATGCTTTTTTGTTGCCCACATTAGTTTTTTATATATAAAACATCCAATATTACCCTGGTCCCATCATTTCTTCTGATATCCATTGTCCTGTGATTTCTCCTGGAAAGTGAATTGTTTATCTGTCCATTTCACTCTGTGAAGTCATACAGGTCTATCTATATAGAACTCCTGTGCTCCAATTTATTCCTTGTGTGAAACTGGGCAATTTTTTAATCTCAGAATATGTTTCTTCATATGCAAATCAGAGATAACACTTACCTCACAACATTGTTTAGAGCATTAAAAGAAATATAATATGATATCATTCACACAGAATTTCCCTGGGTGTGAATTGAACAATGTCAGTATTTCTCCCATTTAATGTGAAAACTAACTATATAAATAAACAAAAAAAGTATAAAAGAAGAAAAAATATCAATAAAAATTATTATAAAATGTATACATATTAAAATATTATCAAGAGTCCTATACAAATTGAGTTTTTCAAAAATAATGATTGTAACTTTTATATTGCAGTTAATGCAAGAAACATTATGAAAGAGAATCACATGTCTAGAGCAAAGTGATATTAACAGTGTTTATGTTTGAGCCAGATGGAACTCCTCATAGGAGCACACAGTGCTCATCTCCTCCCAACTTTGCATTCAAAGAAATCATATTCGTAAGCCAAAATTGGTCATAGAGGAAATATTCAACACCACTAAATTAAGCAAACTAAAAATACAGCAGTTTTTCTCAGTGAACTGGTTGTTAAATACATACTAAATCACCGCTAGGTGGCATAGGCCCTCATAAATGGCAAAATAAAAATGGGACTGCTTAGTTTCTATTTTGTTACTTTCTTTATTTCTGAAGAGAATGAGTTCAAATTTTAACAGCAGAGAAAAAAATATAGTTATGAGAGAATCAGACTTTCAAGTATGTGGGGCTATTTTAAGGAAGGACATAGATGTTCTAAATTTATCCTAGCCAAGAAAAAAAATGTGCTTGGTTGGCTACAGATGAAAATCATTAAAATCCTCCCATAGGATTATTGATCAGTCTAAACCAAGGGTCCATTTTTTTTAAAGGGTCATATTGTAAAAATGTTGGTCTTTATTGGCCTGTTTCTGTCTCAACTAACAAACTCTGCTGCATTAGTGTAAAAGTATCCATAGACAAATAATGTAAATGTAAATGAATAAATATAATAGTGTTCTAATAAAATTTTATTTGTATATCAAAATTTAAATTTTAGCATGTCATAAGTTATTATTTGGGTTTTTTCAATGAGTAAAAAATGTATAATCTACATTTAGTTTGCTTGCTCTATTAAGTGAGGTGGGGGCCAGATTCAGCTTGAGGGGGGTGGCTAGCTATCTCTTAGTGTAAACAATATATATTATTTAGTATTCTTTTGAAGTGATCAACTTGGTTATAATCATGGTAAGCTGGCAAGTGAGTTGTAAGATAAGGACTATATTAGTTAAGGTTCTCCAGAGAAACAGAACCATAAATGAGATAGATAACTAAGATAGATGTAGACATAGAGGTAGAGATAGAGATAGAGACAGATGAGATAAAGATACAGATGATACAGATATAGATGACACAGAGATACAGATACTGATACAGATGAAATAGATAGAGATAGAGACAGAGATAGCTAGAAGAAGATAATTCTTGGGAGGAATTGGCTCACAAGGATGTCGAGGCTGAGAAATTCCACAATCTCCTGCCTGCATGATGGAGGCCCAGGAAAGTTAGTGATATAGTTCAACCTAAGCCCAAAAGTCTGAGAACCAGGTGTTCCAATATCAGAGGATAAGAGAAGATGGATGTCCCAGCTCAAGAAGACAGATTAAATTCACCCTTCCTCTGCCTTTTTGTTTTATTTGGGCTCTGAATAGATTGAAGGATGCCCATAGATATTGGTGAGGATGATCCTCTTCACTCAGTCTACCTATTCAAATGCTAATTTCTCTGGAAACACAGACATACTCAGAAATAATGTTTTATCAGCCATGTGGGCAACCCTTAGCCCAGTAAAATTGACACATGAAGTTAATCATCACAGGGAGGTCTGGGACAATTCACGTCTTTGTTAATTTAAATAGACACATGAAGAAATTATTTTTTCTCTTTTTTTCTTCTTTCTCTTTCTTTTTCTTTCTTTGTCTTTCTCTTTCTCTTTCTTTTTATTTTTAACTAAAGGACATTTTGTAAGCAGATGAAACCAGAGAACTGCAGTAGCCATATGACTACTATGAGGTGAGAAAAAGGAAAGTTTTTGCATCCTGCAGATCTGCCCCATCTATGGTCTTTGTGTTAACTGAGACGACAAATACATTACTATCTAAGCTTCCTTTAGTAACGTCTTCCACTACCTTTATGTTAAAACATTTTAAAAGATAAAATTAAAAGTACAAAATTTTGTCCTTTTAGAGTGGAATAAAGTGAGCTTTCATAAGCTCAGATGTGAATTTTACACTGATTCTGGCCAAATTTTTCAGATAATTTTAGAAAATTGTCTAAAAATACTCTGTAAATCTAGTGTTAATTATTAGACATTATTTTTTCAAATGTTATTAATATTATAGTGTTAGATGAAGAAAGTATAATCACTAGGGATGAGTTTAATTTCTTTAAGAAAGACAGATATCAGGATCCTCTAATAATACATTAAATGCCCACTAAAGTCAGAGGTATGTATTTGGTAATGTACCTTACTATATTCTTGTGGACAAGAAGGAGCAATATGGATTAGGTAATGGAATAATTTGGTAAATTATTTAATGGTTAATTGATATACTTACATATTACTAACAAAATGGTTTTAACCTGAAAATTTCATTTTTGTTTATATTCTGATAACATTATCATCAGTGTTTTAGACATGTTCATCTGTCAAACACATGAAAAATGAAACAGAACTCTAAGGATTAGCTAATAGGTTGAATGATAAAATAAAAACCTATATAGATGTCTGTGCATTACAATTATGAAACAGCTTTTAGTTAATAAAACTAAATAGGAAAGACCCTTAAATATTACATATTTAACAATAAACCACACACACATAATGACAATACTAGGATGAGAGACATATGTTTTAAAAAGCAAGATTTTACTACAACAAGCAGTGTTTAGCTAGCTATACTGTCAATCAAGGGTTGGCAAATTATGGCCTGCAAGCCATATCCAGCCAATAGACTGGTTTTGTAAATTAAATTTTATTGCAGCATGGACACACTCATTCATTTGTGTATTGTCTATAAATGCTTTCTCACTGCAACAGCAGAGTTGAACAGTTGTATAGAGATTATATGGCCCACAAAACCTAAAATCTTAGCCTCTTTCCCTTTACAGTAAAGATTTATTAATCCTGCCTAAAAACAATTTAGCAGAGTAATTTGGTTACAGGAAAATAATGATTTTTCTCTTATAAGTTTAATGTCTGGACAAGGTTAATGAGAGCTATGTTTTTCTCCAGGTAGAGTATCCTGGACGTGCAGTTTTTATGCATATTTTAACTAGAAGACACTAAAGAGTGTTCAAATGTAGGATATACAAATGACATAGTGATTTAAAATAGTAGTGTCAACTGTGGCTAACAAAACTAGGACCATGCTTTTCCTAAAAAATGGAGGAAAATGGCAAGATAGGATAGTTTTGGCACATAAATTGCATCACATTTTTGAGAGTGTCATTTGAAGGCATGGTTTAGTCTAATCTTGGTTTATCTCAAATGTAAGTTCAGTAATTATGGATGTTACAGCAAGACATAATTTGACTCTAAATCAGCAAGTACTTGCAAATATTCAGAACTATCTGGAAGTGAAAACGGCTTCCTCTGTAGACAGACAACAAGTTTCTTATCCCAGAGCCCTGTAGGTAGACCATCTGTGCAGGTTATAATCAGGAGATTCATGAATGTGATAATGATGACATAGTCACATTGACAATGAGGCTTTTAGTCATACAGATTAAAGTAAATATATACTCTATTGTGCAAATCTCCTAGTAATTGAGAATAAATTTAATCTTGTGCTACAAGTAGATACAAAGTATTCCCAGTTAGATTTTACATGTATACATTTTGAAACTATTAATTTTTTAAAAATAAGACAATGACTTTTTAAAAAGTTTTATTGATTGATTGATTGATTTTTATGGAGTCTCGCTCTGTCACCGAGGTTCGAGTGCAGTGGTGTGATCTCGGCTCACTGCAACCTCTGCCTCTGGGGTTCAAGCGGTTCTCCTGCCTCAGCCTCCTGAGTAGCTGGGACCACAGGCATGTACCACCATGCCCGGCTAATTTTTGTATTTTTAGTGGAGACAGGGTTTCACCATGTTGGCCAGGCAGGTCTTGAACTCCTGACCTCAGGTGATCTGCATGCCTCAGCCTCCCAAAGTGCTGGGATTACAGGCATGAGCCACTACACCCAGTCAGTTTTCCCATTTTTGATACACTAATTCTAAAGTAAACTTTCCCCTTTATTACTTGAAGATTTATTTCAGGTATTTTTCAATTCTTCCTAATTTCAGCTCCTCAATTGAAATTTGGTTCACATTAATGATGGTTATCTGTTCTTGACACATAGAAAATACAAATATAGGACTTCTACTGAATTCTATTTTTTAAAAGTTCTAAGGAAAAAGCTATTACATCCACATATATGTGTAAAATGAAACGTAGACCTAAGACCTACTGTGAATAAACAGCTTGACTTTTAATAAAAGAGAGTATATTGAATTTATGTTAAAGCTAAGAATCTGGGAATTCTTGAGTACTGTCTGCTAGGAACACTATTATGTCAAAAATAACAAAAGGGGTTATTTGACATGATTTGCTGATCACTAACCCCACTGAGGGAAGCCCTCCAAGGTTTATGTGAGAAGTAGTCAGTTTGTTTTTGTCTTACTGGTGCAGAAGAAATGCTTTTTATTGCCCATGTTCTCCAAGGATGACACTGAGCTCCACAAAGCAACCACTGGGGAATATCAGGTAACTAGCATGAATCTATTGTTATAAAACAAGCACGCTGTTTTAAAAACATATTTAAAGTAATTCATGAGTTGGATATTTCTTGACAGGTATACTTTTCAGTTTAGGTATTTAAAAAGAAAAAATCTGCTGTGTACCTTTATTTTCACTTTTACTTTGGTTGGTTTTTTTTGTTTGTTTTTTGAGACGGAGTTTTGCTCTTGTTGCCCAGGCTGGAGTGCAATGGCACGATCTCGGCTCACTGCAACCTCCACCTCCCAGGTTCAAGCAATTCTTCTGCCTCAGCCTCCCGAGTAGCTGGGATTACAGGCATGCACCACCATGCCCGGCTAATTTTTTGTGCTTTTAGTAGAGACGGGGTTTCTCCATGTTGAGGCTGGTCTTGAACTCCTGACCTCAGGTGATCCGCCCGCCTCGGCCTCCCAAAGTGCTGGGATTACAGGCGTGAGTGACCGCGCCCGGCTACTTTGGTGTTTTGATGTCTATAGAAATGAGCAGTTTCTCTACTTCTTTCCCAGAAATTTATCTCCAATGCTGACATAAGCACAAAGACCTTATGTACTGTGCTGGGAAATATTTTGTGTCTTAAGAATAAAAATTTTCATTATAGTTAGTCCATGCATCACAGATATTATCCTTCCTCATAAGAGGAACACTGAAGCACAGACACTGTGTTGGGCTATAGTTCTCAATGGAAAAATTAAGCTTTTCAAAATGTTAGTCACTGCCATGCTAGATGTTTAAGTCATTTTTACAACCTGTTTTGATAGATTCTAGGAATCAGTCTTACATTATATTTTCTATGGCTTACTGTTAAAATCTTATTCATAAAAATAACGGTTGTGCATAGAAGTAGTATATACCAACATCATAAACCAGAAAGTAATTTATATTTAACCCTCATAACAATACTTCAAAGTAGAAATTATCTCATATTGTAGAGGAAACACAGGCTCAGATAGGATATAAATTGCCCATATCACAAAATTGGTAAGTGATGGAGCTAGAATACAAACAAGATCTGCCTATTTACACAAATCAATAATTTTTCCTCTATAGCATGTTGTCATTACATGCCTTTGGTTATCAAGTGAAATGCACTCAACTTCACATTTTAAAATATGCCACAAATGTACCCATAAAGTAAGTGAACATGACTATTGAGTGGGATCACAATTATTAAAAAGTTTGCCTTGGGAACAAAGACAGTATACTGACCGTCAGGGAACTGAATTCCATAACCAAAGGGGACATGTGCCATCTACCTGGGCTCAATGGGGTTTTCCCAATGGATTCTTTGTAAATAGGTGTTGCACATATTTCTGTTTCTTTAAGCTTTCCTTTATAACTTCCAGACCTACTTCTGATGGTGTTGAATTTCTTTCAAAACCTAACCCTAGATATGGGGTCAGCTTTAGGCAAAACTGAGAGTTGCTAGCTAACAAAAGTAGCTAATATTTTAATGAAATGTCTTATTATTAAGCTAAATGCCAAACACTATTCATTACATGTATTAATCAATTATCACAATTTTATGAAGTAGATATGACCATCATTTTTATTTATCAGTTGAAGAAACTAAGACACAGAAAACTTAAATACCTTACCCAAAGTCATATTGCTTGTGGAGAAGTTGGCAATTCATCTTGGTTATCTTGACCTAGAGTCTGCCTGCTGGATGACTATTTTAGACTGTTACGTGTGCATGCAGAGCTCAGTGTTTGTCTGGTCCCACTCCCTCCTACCCTTCTGTCCCCTAGTGACTTCATCCTGTTCCCTACTTCTCAAGACTACTCCTTTTCTTGGACACTTTTTCATATTTCAGAACTAATCATTCTGTTTATTTTTTTTCTGCTCATCATGCCAAAGTTAGCAGGGTAGCTGAAATAAAGGAATTCATACTAAAAAATGGCATGCTCAATTTGTAAAATTTTCCAGAGTTAAATAGGTAGAGTGAAAGGTGTAATTTCTTCTTTGAAGAAAACAATGTTGAATTTTACTTAAATGAATGATAAATATAATTTTGACATGTATTTGTGATCTGTATGAGTAATATCATATCCTATCCTGCTTCACATTCTCACACTCTTATACCATTAATGATCTCTACATCTATCCCCAATCAGCTACCACCTCTGTTCCTCAGCTGTGTTATGTCAGGTCTGAAAATTAAATTTTAAAAGTAGTTCCTAAGTTTTCAACATTCTTAAATTTTTTTTCCTGGAAGGACATGATGAGTAACCTGATTGTCAGCAAATGCCTTAGGTATTAAGGAGAACAATCATAATGGCAATAGCTAATATTTTTTGGCAGAGCCAAGTTTCAGTATCTCTTTGCAACTCTGTGACATCATGATCATATTAATTCTTATTACAAACCTATGAAGTGGCTATCCACTTTATTTTAATTTTATAAGGGAAAAAACAAGTCCTTAGAGAGTCTAAGTAACTTGGCTCTGGATTTGAACTTCAATCTAGCTATCTCTATAACTTGACCTTTAAACATTATACCACCTTATATGTCAAACTTATCTTGAAAACCAACAAGTAAACCAAATAAATAAAACAATAAGAACAACCTATAATGAAAAGCCTTCTCAGCTGGGTGCAGTGGCTTACACCTGTAATCCCAGAATTTTGGGATGATGAGGGAGGAGGATGGTGTGAACCCAGGAGATTGAGACCAACCTAGGCAACACAGTGAAACCCTGTCTCTACAAAAAAAAACAAAAACAAAAATTATATAGGTGAACATGGTGGTGCTCACCTGTAGTCCCAGCTACTCGGGAGGCTGAGGTCGAAGGATTTCTTGAGCCCAGGAGGCAGAGGCTGCAGTGAGTCCAGATAATGCCACTGCACTCCAGCCTCAGCAACAGAGTAGAAACCATTTCTGAAAAAAGAAAAAGAAAAGGACTTATTATCCAATTCAGTATGTTCTATAACAATAAAAAAATACCATTGAATGAATGGGGAAGAAAATTAGATCAACTGCTGTGAAGTAAACTTGTTTACTCCTGATCAAGAAATAGCAGCAGATTATACCTCTGTGGTATTAGTAAAATATATCTTTGCGCCAGGCGCGGTGGCTCATGCCTGTAATCCCAGCACTTTGGGAGGCCGAGGCGGGCGGATCACGAGGTCAGGAGATCGAGACCATCCTGGCGAACACGGTGAAACCCCGTCTCTACTAAAAACACACACAAAAAATTAGCCGGGCGCGGTGGCGGGCGCTTATAGTCCCAGCTACTAGGGAGGCTGAGGCAGGAGAATGGCGTGAACCCGGGAGGCGGAGCTTGCAGTGAGCGGAGATGGCGCCACTGCACTCCGGCCTGGGCGAAAGAGCGAGACTCCGTCTCAAAAAATAATAATAATAATAATAATAATAATAATAATAATAATTAGCCGGGCGTGGTAGCAGGCACCTGTGGTCCCAGCTGCTCGGGAGGCTGAGGCAGGAGAATGGCGTGAACCCCGGAGGCGGAGCTTGCACTGAGCGGAGAGATCGCGCCACTGCACTCCAGCCTGGGCCACAGAGCGAGACTTGGTCTCAAAAAAAGAAAAAGAAAAAAAACAAAAACAAAAAACTAAATTCTGGCAGCTGGGGTAAAATTAATATAAGAAAAGAATAGATACAGCACTCACTTTTTCTATACCCCAAGTGTTTTAATTATTTCTATATTTGGAAATGAATTCATAATCTATTAGTCACATTATTTGAAATTTCAAATTATAATTTTATTTGTTTCAGATAAAAGCCTCGTCCTTTAAAAACATACGTGTGGATGAATAAACAAAGCAAGCTTTCTATGACTTTCATATAAACTACTTTCTCATCCTGTATTGCTCCATTGAGTTAGTGCGGTCAGGGTTTTGATAGAATGAGAATATTCATACAGTGAATTGCAGACATATTTGCAGGTTTTTAAAAATGATGTTGGCTTTGTCTAGGGCTGAGGGTGATGTTGCAGGGCAGGTGTAAAGGACAGAGTCACACAGAGACTCCTGAGAACTAGAAAGCAACCAGTGAGTGCCAGCATCTGAAGGGCAAGGAAGTGTCAACGTAGTTCCGTATAAATTTAGTAAAACATAAGGCAAGCACCCAATTGTTTTCCAACACAATATGCTAATTGGAGTGGCAGAATTGTATGGTAGAAAGAACATACAAATGACAAATATATTCACAACACTGTGCCAAGTGCAGTGAGAGGTACAGTGACATAAAGACATGGATTTTCAGACATTATAGTCGGTTTGAGGATTTAATACATTAATCATGTACAGAGATCTAAAATTTCCTTGAGTACGTATTATGCATGCTGAATGGTAGGAAATGTGTGCTAAGTATTTTATTCTGGATTCTCTCAAATAAAACTGACCTCGTAGCTCTGAGTTAAGTAATTTTATATTTACCACATAAGAAAATTGAAGTACAAATGAGGAAATCGAGGTACAGACAGATTAAGCAACTTGTCCAAGACTATACAGCTGCTACGCAGAGCATCTGGGATTCAAATCTAGGAATGAGTGAAGAATTTTATTACTAATTGCATAAGTAATTACATACATCTAAGCCAGTCATATATTCTTTGTTGGTTCTATGACCCAACATTGCAGAAAATAATTATAGAATTAGATTTTCTGTTTGAGTACAAAATTTGCTTCACAAAATTATCATTCTGTTGTTTAAATATTGAATGTATAGTATGAATTGTTATCTAATAGTAGTATCTGTTTTAAAGTCACATATTGGTAAACATTGCCTTAATAATGATTATGGTTGTCAGCACATGTTATATCAACGAATCCTTTCAAATAGTTAATGTGGTAAGTGTAGACCAAATCAACTGATAATTAGCTAAGCCTCAGAGGATCTGAGTACTGTATCTATATTTACATGGCCAATGAGTAGAGAGGTTGAGTCTTAATCCCAGTGATCTGACAGCAGTGATCTCATTTGTGTGTATGATTCCAGAATCACTGTGAGAGAATGTGAACCCATATTTAGACAATGCATAGTTCCCAGCAACTACTAGAGTCTTATCTTGCTCTGGGAGTGCAGAAAATACATTATGATAACTTGGTAATATTGTAATGTGAAAAGCATAAAGAGAATAACTCACAAGTAAAATATTAAGAAGTTTTCTGAAGCACACTTCTGTTGTGGCTTCCAGATTAATGTGCTTTCAAATTCTAAGCAGTGTTTTCCACAGACAGATTTTCTGTGTAAGCAGAAATTGGCTTAATTTAAGGAGATACAAAGGATGGTACAGTATTTTGTGTTTACTACAGAGGTTGGCTGCCATTTGTTAGTGCAGTAAAATTTTGTAAAGCTGCTCTGAGATTCTTTGAAATTCATTTATAACAACGAGACTGGATACTTAACATCTGCTGCAAATGTTTTCTAGGAGACTTAGTTACTCTTGTTCCCTACTTTCTGTAGTTTATTTCCATTCTATGATTGTTTATCTTTTGAAATAATTTCAACAATTGACTCTGTTTAATTTGTCTGGTTCTGAGAAAACATTAGCTAGATGACAAATTTAACAGTTTAATCCAACAGGCCTTGAGTGGTATATATCTGCATGTGTTACCAAAGGAGTCAAGAAATTAACTCCAGCTCTTAAACATTGAAAAAAGAAAAAGAAGGTAGGGGAGGGAATCTTGATAGCCACTTTGGTAATGACGCAAAGTGAGAGAAAATATCATCCTGGAGCTCAACGGTGAGCACACTTAATGGCAAAAGAAGTGAGAACTGACCATCTGCTCATCCACATGGTGAGATATGGACAAATACCTCTTCTTGAGAATGAATGAGTGGCTATATGAATGAATAGGTGAATGAGCAAATGAAGGCCTATCTGTGAATAACCAAACTGGAAACCCACAGTCAGTTTGCAAGCCTCTTGAGGATATGATCATAACTTGAATATCTCACTGAGAGCTAACCCTTTATATGAACTTAGCTCATTTACTTTTGCATTTGTTGTTGAAGGTCCTTCGTACCCTGCTCAAAGGCTGAATTCTTAAAAATATACTACCACCATTAAAAAAGAACACAAGAAAATTTTTGGAGGTGAATAAGTATGTTCAGTACCTTGGTTGTGATGATGATATTGGTGTATGCACACGTGTCCAAACTCATCCAGGTGAATATATGAAAGGTGTACATTTTTTTATACCTCAATAAAACTTCTAAAAAATGATTTAAAACTAAACAGGAACAACAGCAAAACACTTAGGAAACAACAGAAGTTTCTGTCCCTGTTCTAAATGTTAATTTTAAAAGTTTGATTAGGAATTTATTTTTTAGTGCAGAAACATGATTTTCTTTTTCAAAACACAAACAGAGCTAGTTAAAATCTACACATTTCCCTTCATAAAGGCAGAGACCCTCATGCAACAATCATCTTTAGAAATAGAAGTCCCTGTAAAACCACAGTGCATGGTTTTTTGACTGTTTATGCATTAACAGCATTTTTTTGTTTCTAGCCTTGGAAATACATCAGAAATAGATCTCCTGACTGTGTTTGCGTGGGTCCCTTAGAAATGACTTAAATATAAGCAAACCATATTACTTAAACATTGTTAAGCTATGCTGTAGCACTGTATTACTGCTTTGAGAAATTCATATTGTTCAACTAAATATTGTAACAGTAATTCATGTTCATAGAAAAGTCAATCAAAGGTTTTCCCAAGTTCGAGGCAGGAAAGGAAATAAAGGTCAGGCATTGTATTGCAAGTTCCCTATTCTAAATTGTAGTTCTTACAAATAGGCTTCTGAGGTTCCATAGCTTTAGCAGGACTCTTACATATGCCTTCATTGTCTCTTCTTTCAATGACATTCAGACATTTATTTCTTTCTCCCTCCCATTGTGTCTGACTGCCTCACACTGTTGAACTTGTGCCTCTCTCGCCTCTTCCTTCTGTCTCTCTTTTTAATACCTTGATGCGGCTGCAATGGATGGTGGGATGCATTTTATTCAGCTCTCAAGGCAGTCAGAGTTCCACTTGAGTTCATGTAGCATCTGTTATAACAGGGTTAAAATTATAGAAAGTACATGATTTTATTCCCTTTAGCTGAAGGACAACAAAGGTGGATTTCCATATTTCCTTGTAAAGTGCTGCTTCCGAGAAAGCACATTTTGGTATCCACTAATCCCAAGTAAAGTGACTTGGTTCCTAATATTGGTTTTGCCATTAGCCTGGTGGTTTTGTTAGGTTATTTATTTTCTTTAAGCCCATCAACCCTTCAGTTAGTCTCCATTCTGCCTACTTGTTGGTGAAATTTAAAAGGCCTCCTAGTAGCTCCAATAGTTACAGTATAATAGAAACAAGCAAATACTCCTTTTTAAAAAAATTCTATGAGGGTAAAAACACTTGGATTCAAAAGTGAGTTTGAACAATATCTACCAAGTGGTAATTAGGTATGCTCAGACTTTTAAACTAAAAATACACCACAAGACTACTGCACACTCCTACTAAGGTCCCAAGGATTATTGAAAAGTAGAAAGAAAAAAAATAGTGGGAACTTCTTTTAGTTAAAATGCACATCTTATCAGTATTACTATAATAATAGTAATTGTGACCTTTAGTTTGACTTTCTTTTCTGGAAATATAAAGTCTTAGGGAATTGTGATATAAATCCCAAGGCTAAAATAGGTGTCCACTGATCATTCTGATTTTTATTTGATAATAGTCTTCCTAAATAGACTATTATTCTTATAAAATGGAAGGAGCAAGTTGGAAAGCGTAAGAAAACTCTGAAGAGCAGGCATTTCTAATTAGGAAGCTATAGGAGAAAAGGCTTATGACTATCCAAAGCACTTAGGCATCTGGTGTATTATATGGAATGTCTTTCTCTTTTTCCTCAATTATCAGAACAAGTTCAATGGTATTAAAACAATAAAAAATGGTCTTAGTTGGATTAAATAGGCCTTCAAAGGGCTCTCTGACAGATACGCTCATGAAATTATGACATAACTCTGCAAACTTAATCTATGTGAAACAGAAAACATGTAGAAGACACAAAATTCTAAGGGAAACTCAAGGATTTTCTAAGATTGCTTTACGTAACTGCTTCTGTTTTCCAAACTTTACCTTCTCTAACAACAAGCCATGATATACCAGCGTCAAAGTCTAGATAGTCCAATGGCAAGAATGCTGACAAAGGTAGTTGTATAAGAATGAGTCATATTTTGAATGACAAAATGGTTAATATCTTCTTTCTTGCTTTTTTATATTGGCAATTTTTTCTATGTTTTAGAGGAATTGAGAATTAGAAGGTTATTTATGAGAGTAAGAGTATAGGCAAATTTAACTCAATTCATTAAATAGTTATTGAATCTGCAAAACATTGTGGAGGATATAGAAAATTGTTACAATATGAACCTTATCCTCAAGGAGCATAATCGTTTTATTTCAGCTGGAGTTTTTTACCACTTAGATGGAGCTTAGCTTTACTGAATGTAGACCTTAAACACTCTTTATGCTGAGTTTTATTAGCTTGGGTTTATCGTATGGCCGCAGTGGCTGGCACAAAATTTACCAACCATAAATATTAGTATAGTTTAGTCATACTTTCACTTATTACTTAAAATTTATCACTGCTTTTTCCCATGGGGGTGTGGTTGAGCAAAGTGTTTTGAGCTGCGTTTATGCGTGCTTGATACCTGCTCCCTTTGATCCAGGTGATCTGGAGGGCATTCTAACTGGGGTGGGGATGCTTGCATGTGTAATTTTTTACTAAGAATTCAAAAAGAAGGCCAGGACCAAACTTCTATGTTTACCGGGTTGTGCGGACCCATCTAGGCATTTTCAGTGCCTTGCTTTAAATAATTAAGCTACATTAACTGGATGAAAAACATTTGAGTGGTATTTTGAAATTCTAGGGGGATGTCAGGGTAGGATCTTGTTAGGTATAAATCTAAAGTGGTCCTTTACAGTCCTGGAAGTTTAGGGCCTTTAAAAAAGTTGAAGTAGCAGAGGTTTTCGCTGAGGGGCCGTTTGTAGTTGAAGTTATATTTGATTTAGGACTATAATATCTGGGATACAAGCTTTTCAGAGCGGGATACCTGAAGTATTATATGAGTATTAGGACAGAGATTTAGTTAGCATCGAAATAGGAGATTTTATTTGGTTGGAGAATGTTAGGATTTTTTAGAAAATTACGTTAATCGAGGGGCTAGGGTTGGAGTGTTCATGGTTAAATTATGATTTTTAGGGCTCTGACTAGGTTCAATTTAAGTATCTTGTTTTTGGGGGCTGGCTTACCTAATTTAACAATAAACTCAGAGATGGGGGGAGGGCAGATCTGCGGATTTAATCGGAAGCACTCCTTTAAATACTGCGTGAACGTACGCGTGTGTGTGAACGTACGTGTGTGTGAACGTACGTGTGTGTGAACGTACGTGTGCGTGAACGTATGTGTGCGCGTGAATGTGTATTGATTATTATGGCCTTCAAGCATGAATGAATTAGCACCTTATGGTTTGGTATGTTGGCTCAGAATATTCAAGATAAGTCCAGCTACAGTCGATTCCGCAGGGATCAGGCTCCCGCCGTGGTAAGTGGCAGCATCCCGAAAACTAAAACATACCAAATGCATGACAGTGCTCCCATGACTAGTTATTAGGGTGATAGTCACTAGTACATTGAGATATAAGGTTTGCAAATATTTTCTCCCAGTTTGTAGGTTGCCTCTCCACCCTCCACCCTCCTGTTTCCTTTGCTCTCCACAAGGTTTATAATTCTAAGTAATCCTGTTTATCTATTTTTGCCTTTATTGCCTCTGTTTTTGCTGTACAAACTAAATCCTCAAAAACCTGTATTATCATAGTTATAAGATTTATTTTGGTAAGATTCCAAATAGTTTAAAATGCTTTTGTTTGTCTGACATAATGGCATCAGATATAACATGGCATAATGTCATACCATTACTCTTTCACTTAAAAATCAAAATGTAAACATTTTTAAATATGGCAAAAATGTACATTAGAAATACATTAAATGGTAAATAACAAACTGCTGTTAATCCCACATATAATCATGGCTTACTTTTATAATACTTTGAACATTATAAAGTGATTTTCTATCTCTTATTATATTTTATAATAACATGTGGGATAGCTGGAGTAGATATTATTTTCTCTGCCTTACATGTGCCAAAAACGAGAGAGGGAGAGAAGTGAAGTGACTTTCCCCATATTGCAAAGACACAATGGTGCAGAGCTGAAACTTTACTGATTATTTGAAATACTTTACAATTTTTCTAAAACATAGTGAGATCTAGGGACTTAGTGTTATAACCAGCCCTATTTGAAAATTTCTCAGGATATTGGTTCATCCTTTATTAAAACAAACAAAAAAAAGTAGGATCAAGTTAAGAAAAGCAGAATGTTTTGGTAGGATTAGGATCTCAAAATAATTATCTGAAGCCAATAAAGTGTTACATTATTTTTCTTGCTTTATTTTTAATTCTATTATTTTTCCTGTGTCTATATGGTGATGTAATAACCTGAGAAAGACGGTTCTAATCACACATGTACTAATCACAACCATTCAACATAATTTTAAAGTAAAATTTAACCCGGATGTAAATTTAAAAGTTCTTAAAAGTATTCAACTTCTGTGTCTATACTTAAGACTCCATCCCTAGGTGTCTGTTGATTACGCAAGTAGGATTAACAATAATTAATTTATCAACCTAATCTTTAAGCAGTGCAAGCATTATTATTAGACTTTCTTAAATGGGCACTATAATATGTATCTTGATTGAGCTTACTTATTTCATAGAAGAATGGTATTTCTAAAATTCTTTTAGAGATTTTTGATATTCAATCTCAAATGTTTAATATATTTTCCAAAATTATCAAATAAGGATGAGCACTAGCATACTCTAATATTTACCGGAAAAATATAAACAAAAACACTTGGATTTCTAGGTTCTTTAATAATCTCAATGCCAGGATGAATTCTCTAAGTCCGAAAAAATTGCCATGACTTGGTACTAAGATCAGTATCAATTCAACCATTATTTCTTTAAAAAAAATAACTTGAAGGATAAAGAAAAAAGGCTAGAGAAGGACTGTGTGGTAGATAGAGCTCCCTCTCCCCTCTCCCCTCTCCCCTCTCCCCTCCCCCCTCCCCCCTCTCCCCTCTCCCCTCTCCCCCTCCCCTCTCCCCTCTCCCCTCTTTCCACGGTCTCCCTCTGATGCCGAGCCAAAGCTGGACGGTACTGCTGCCATCTCAGCTCACTGCAACCTCCCTGCCCGATTCTCCTGCCTCAGCCTGCCGAGTGCCTGCGATTGCAGGCGCGCGCCGCCATGCCTGACTGGTTTTCGTATTTTTTTGGTGGAGACGGGGTTTCGATGTGTCGGCTGGGCTGGTCTCCAGCTCCTAACCGCGAGTGATCCGCCAGCCTCGGCCTCCCGAGGTGCCGGGATTGCAGACGGAGTCTCGTTAACTCAGTGCTCAATGGCGCCCAGGCTGGAGTGCAGTGGCGTGATCTCGGCTCGCTACAACCACCTCCCAGCCGCCTGCCTTGGCCTCCCTAAGTGCCGAGATTGCAGCCTCTGCCTGGCAGCCACCCCGTCTGGGAAGTGAGGAGCGTCTCCGCCTGACCGCCCATCGTCTGGGATGTGAGGAGCCCCTCTGCCTGGCTGCCCAGTCTGGAAAGTGAGGAGCGTCTCTGCCCGGCCGCCATCCCATCTAGGAAGTGAGGAGCGCCTCTTCCCGGCCACCATCACATCTGGGAAGTGAGGAGCGTCTCTGCCTGGCCGCCCATCGTCTGAGATGTGGGGAGCACCTCTGCCCTGCCGCCCCGTCCGGGATGTGAGGAGTGTCTCTGCCCGGCCGCCCTGTCTGAGAAGTGAGGAGACCCTCTGCCTGGCAACCACCCCGTCTGAGAAGTGAGGAGCCCCTCCGCCCGGCAGCCACCCCGTCTGAGAAGTGAGGAGCGTCCTCCCTCCTCGTCCGGGAGGGAGGTGGGGGGGTCAGCCCCCCACGTGGCCAGCCGCCCCGTCCGGGAGGCGAGGGGTGCCTCTGCCCGGCCGCCCCTACTGGGAAGTGAGGAGCCCCTCTGCCCGGCCAGCCGCCCCGTCCGGGAGGGAGGTGGGGGGGTCAGCCCCCCTCCCGGCCAGCCGCCCCATCCGGGAGGGAGGTGGGGGGGTCAGCCCCCCGCCCGGCCAGCCACCCCGTCCGGGAGGGAGGTGGGGGGATCAGCCCCCCGCCTGGCCAGCCGCCCCGTCCGGGAGGGAGGTGGGGGGATCAGCCCCCTGCCCGGCCAGCCGCCCTGTCCAGGAGGTGGGGGGGCGCCTCTGCCTGGCCGCCCCTACTGGGAAGTGAGGAGCCCCTCTGCCCGGCCAGCCGCTCTGTCTGGGAGGGAAGTGGGGGGGTCAGCCCCCGGCCCGGCCAGCCGCCCCGTCCGGGAGGGAGGTGGGGGGGTTAGCCCCCCGCCTGGCCAGCCGCCCCGTCCGGGAGGTGAGGGGCACCTCTGCCCGGCCGCCCCTTCTGGGAAGTGAGGAGCCCCTCTGCCCGGCCAGCCGCTCTGTCCGGGAGGGAGGTGGGGGGGTCAGCCCCCCCGCCCGGCCAGCCGCCCCGTCCGGGAGGGAGGCGGGGGGGTCAGCCCCCCGCCCGGCCAGCCGCCCCGTCCGGGAGGGAGGCGGGGGGGTCAGCCCCCCGCCCGGCCAGCCGCCCCGTCCGGGAGGGAGGCGGGGGGGTCAGCCCCCCGCCCGGCCAGCCGCCCCGTCTGGGAGGGAGGTGGGGGGGTCAGCCCCCCGCCCGGCCAGCCGCCCTGTCCGGGAGGTGAGGGGCGCCTCTGCCCGGCCACCCCTACCGGGAAGTGAGGAGCCCCTCTGCCCGGCCAGCCGCCCCGTCCGGGAGGGAGGTGGGGGGGTCAGCCCCCCGCCGGGCCAGCCACCCCGTCGGGGAAGTGAGGGGCGCCTCTGCCCGGCCGCCCCTACTGGGAAGTGAGGAGCCCCTCTGCCCGGCCAGCCGCCCCGTCAGGGAGGGAGGTGGGGGGGGGTCAGCCCCCCGCCCGGCCAGCCGCCCCGTCCGGGAGGTGAGGGGCGCTTCTGCCCGGCCGCCCCTACTGGGAAGTGAGGAGCTCCTCTGCCCGGCCACCACCCCATCTGGGAGGTGTACTCAACAGCTCATTGAGAATGGGCCATGAAGACAATGGCGGTTTTGTGGAATAGAAAGGGGGGAAAGGTGGGGAAAAAATTGAGAAATCGGATGGTTGCTGTGTCTGTGTAGAAAGAGGTAGACATGGGAGACTTTTCATTTTGTTCTGTACTAAGAAAAATTCTTCTGCCTTGGGATCCTGTTGATCTGTGACCTTACCCCCAACCCTGTGCTCTCTGAAACATGTGCTGTATCCACTCAGGGCTGAATGGATTAAGGGCGGTGCAAGATGTGCTTTGTTACACAGATGCTTGAAGGCAGCATGTTCGTTAAGAGTCATCACCACTCCCTAATCTCAAGTACCCAGGGACACAAACACTGCGGAAGGCCGCAGGGTCCTCTGCCTAGGAAAACCAGAGAACTTTGTTCACTTGTTTATCTGCTGACCTTCCCTCCACTATTGTCCTGTGACCCTGCCAAATCCCCCTCTGCGAAAACACCCAAGAATGATCAATAAAAAAGAAAAAAAAAAAGAAAAAAAAAAAATAACTTAAATAAAAGTTGCATTTACCATTTTGTGCAGTGGTTCTCAACCCTGGTTATTCCTCTGTAGTTTTAAAAAATGCTGATACCTGGGTCCTTGGCCCAGTGATTCAGCATAAATTAGTCTCACATGTGGCTTTGTCATCAGGAGCTTAAACAGTTTTCCAGTTTATATTAATGTGCAGCTGAATTTGAGAACAACTGCTTTAGTCTTTTGAAATGAGGCCAGGTGTACATATAAGGCCTTACTGTGCAAAGATTTAAATTTGGGGGACATTTTGGTCATATAAAGCTGGTTAATACAGATGAAGTTTAAAAGAAATAGACTCTTACTTACCAGATATACTAACACTTTGCAGGAATCAAGATCATTTTGAGATAATTAAAAAGAAGAGAAAAATAAACTTCCTGAATCCTGAATTTATAATTACATGTTCTACCTTTCTCGTACTATACCATCTTGATTGATGCTTAGAATAAAATTCCAAAGAATCTGAAACAGCATACAAAATTATATTTGTATAATTTTCATGTTCAACATATTTCAGTGAATTTCAATGATTAAAAATTAATTATCCATGGGTGATATATATGATTATTCCATTGCCAAGACTGTTACATTAAGTAAGGCAGCTAGTTCCCAACAGATCTGGAAATCAATGTTGCAATCTGAAGAAGGCTTTTAAAGTCAATATTCTTAGGTACATATATAATTTTGTTATAATCTCCATATTATTACAATTCAGTTCTACAGAAGACCTTTCTTGTCACATCACCAGTCCAGTGACACTGGTAGAGTGTATCAAAGGAAATGTGAATTGTCCTCTTAAACTTCCAAACCAAATAATAGAGTGAATTGATTTATATTTCAACCTTGAGTACGGAACGCATTAACAATTATGATCCATAGTAAAAATCCTGTTTTTATGCAGTATAATTTATTGAGACTCATTTAAAATTCACATAACATTTGATTGTATTGGAAGGTGTTTACAATTGTAATTTTTGCAACATTGAAAATGCCAAATGTGTTTGATTAATATCAACTTCCTGCAGCCACACCTGTGTAATATTTATGTCTCTAAATTACTATTTGTGGTAATTAGCAGTTTTTCCATTGCAATTAACAAGCTTCAATCTCAAACATTGTCTGAGATAGCTTAACTTTTTACTTTTTTCTTAGTTGAAATGTTTTAATTATAGTTTACTTTGTTATTTTAGTTTTCCTTTTGTCTTCTTGGAGTTTAACCTCAATAACATTTTGAGTTGGTTCTTATTTATTTGCATCAAACCACTCTAAAATGTAATACAAATTATTATCACTCCAGCTACATGGAAAAACATTAACAAACCTGTGAATGACTTAATCATTTTAACAATTAAGACATTTACACACACACACATTTCTTCTAAAAAGAATGGTTAAAACTACCTATTCACTGGAAACATATTTTCATATAACTTTGCTTATTATTATTTGTATTTATATTGCATAAATTATGTCAGTAGCTAGAATGACATGGATTTGACAAGAATAGAGAAAAGGTGGTTTCATATCCCAGACTCTTAAAACACACTTTTCAGTTTAGGACACAAGCACTCTGAAGATATGTATATAGTCTTCATGTCTGGCATCTAATTCCTATGAGTTTCCTTCAATTAATACTAAACACATGTATAGAAATTGCCATAAACTGAGCTGTATGATGGTAATAATCCCCAAATGACAATTCAATCATCCAGATCTTTGGGTTGTCCTAATTCCATTATACAAGGTGGATTTAATGGTCATTAGATCCCTAGATATGAGGGATCCCTAGAAAAGTATTTTCTTAATCTTGGATAATAGTTTTCAATGCTTTAGTGAAAATTGCTTATGGAACTCTTCAATTTTAATCAATCTTTGAAAATGGCTCTTTCAATGGTTGATAAGGTAAGTCATCACACAGTACTTCTATACTGTAAAAAAAAAGCTAAAACAGTAATCTTAATATACATTAGGTATTAAATACCTCTTATTTCCAGATGTATACAATAAATTCCTTTTATATGTTAGAGTTAAAACCAGAGAAAAAATTGTCTGTCTCCATAAACCATGCACTCTCTTTTGTTAGATAAAGAAAAAAGTGTAATTCATCTTTATCTTCTCTGATCTATTATGTGACTTTTAATTTTGATTTTAAAAATTGAACTTATTGATTTTTTTCTTGATACATAAATTATACATGTTCAGTGTCTATAGCATACATTAAAAATTGTTTAAAATACGTATAATCTCAGCAAACAGAAAATTTTTTTTATTAAAATATTACCTAACATTTTAATTTTCCTAAATATCAAAACTGTCTTATTAGCATACACTTTCAAAATAAATTTTATTCTATCTTCTTTAATAACATACCAGTTTTTCCTTTATATGTATTTTGAACATATATTTGCTTCACTAAATGCTATTTTAAAAGCATGGATTTCATTTGTTAGTATTCCATAACTAGCAATTATAAAGTTGGACATTTAGATTTATTTCGGTTTTCAATATTCACTTCTAAAGAAAGGTTACAATGAATATTTCTGTAATTAAGTCTAACCACACATGCAAGATTATTTCTTTAGAATACATTTTAGAAGTAGTATTAGATTAAGGCATTTGACTTACAGTTTTAAAATCTCTTTAGAAAATGTTCTGTTATTATAATGGTCTATTTTTGTATGCCTTGTATTATAATTTGTATCAAATATATTTTTATATGCATGATATATATAAGAAATTCAAATCTAATTAGATAAAGCAACAAATATATTACATAATTGTGAGATATAGTCTTTAAAGTTAATATATCTGAGAAGTCTCCTTTTTCTTTTAATCTTCACAAATGTTTTTTCTTTTGTTCACTCTAGAAGATTTTGATGTATTGGTTTTGAATGACCAGGATTATTTCAGAAGGATTAAACTAAAAATATTATAGGCAACAAGAGCAGTGAGGTGCTGAGAGGCACGTAAAACTGTGAGTCTATAGCATTTAATGGAAAGACTGACAGAAGGGAGCTAAAAATATATATTTTCGGTACCAGAGCCTACTTTTACAACTAATAATGCTGAACACAGCAAATTTGAACCTATTTAAATAATTAAAAAGCCTTAAATATGAATATTGTCAATACTAATATTGATTTTAAATAGAATTCAAACATAATTGAGAATTTGCTTGACAGATTATACAACCTGCATCTTTACTATATTGAACACATTTATGTTGAACTATTGTGATTATAAAAATGTTTATCTTGAATATATAATTTTCTTCTCTTGTATAACATGTATAATGTATGTAGTACCATTCATATTAGTATGTTTCTTTCTTGTTAACAATACAAAAAAGGTACGTATATGATTAAGTCTTTTTCTTTAAGAGAACATTCAGAAAGCCTAAAAATAAATTTTAAGTGAAACACTAGCAAAACTTTGACCTTTATTAAAATTGTACTTCTGTCCCCACTTGAACCTGGTTCTGTAGTTTAGATTCTGATTTTATTTGTCGAAAGGGATGCCTATGTACTCAATGCAAGTGACATAACATCCTTCATTCAATAAGAATACAAATGCATGAATAAATACATGTCTATTGCAAATAAAATAAAAATAGGAGAGCAGATAATTATTGAGGTATAATTTTTTTACTAAAGTACAACACTCTCTAGTCATAAGAGCAGAAATATATTTACCAGTATAGCATGTTAATAATGGGTATTTATAAATGCTGCCAACCATATTTTTAATCAACTTAAAAATACATTTGGTAGAACTTAAGTTTAGCTGCATAAATGAGAGTAATGAACTTAGTTACAGATTTTTGGACACATTTGCCACTTTAATTAAAAAGATTAGTAATAGTAACATTTAATGCTGCTTTATATTTTCAAAAGGATTAGTTCAGTAATGATTATAAATTTCCCTGGCATCTTTGCAATTATCATCATCCTCAAATTTATAGATGAGGGAATTTTCAGAAGAAAGTTAAGTACTAGGAATAGATTTTGAATCCAGTGGGTTTCAGTTACAAGACTGTTACAAGAGTATGAGTTTATAAATAGTTTCCAAGTGCCAATAAATGCCAGTGGTGGAGATAAACAGAAAAAGGTGATTTTATCACACCTGATTTAATGCTGTTTTTCTTTTATATTTCAACAGTCAGTGGAATCTTGGCAGTAACAAAAAGAGAAACAAAATTTACATTGTTAACAGTACCGATAGAGTGACACTCTTTATCACAGTTTGAGAGAAACTTCAAGAAGTAAAAATAGGAGATGTAGTCTACAGACACTTAAGAAATTCACATTATGCCAGAAAGACTAAGTATCCATTCATCTAGAAATTGAAGAAAAATAGAAACTGGGTTTGATTAAATGACAGTATGAGTGCTACATATAAGACATTTTCTAGCCTTTCAGAGAAGGAAGTTAAGAGTACATGAAAAGATTATTACTGTTCCTGTTTGCCTTTGAAGATTACAGAGGAGTACAGTCAGCATGCAGAGACAATATTGTTGTGACTTACAGTTTTAACAATGAATTCTATTGCTAGAATTTCCTTTTTTAAATGTTTTCTATAAGAGAATTCTTACAGTTCTGATTATTATTTCCAGCAAGAACCTTAGAACCTTATGTTTCTGTTAGGTTCTTCTTAATCATGTACACTACGAGGAGATGGAGGGAATTTCGTTATTCTATTCTAAAACATACCCCCTTCCAATTTAAAAATGGAACGTTTGAATACTGGCATGTAAATGATTCATGATATTGTCAGCCTCAGCTTACTTGGGAAAATAATAAAATGGTCAGTCGTCTAAACCATGATTAATGGATTCTCTAGAACTTAGCTTCTTCTCTTCCTTCCTCTGATTACCTTCCTTTGGGCATGTCACAGCTCCTGATGAACATAGACAATAGATAAGACAATTAACCACATTAATGTTTCAAAACACTTTATTATTTGTTTAAAATTACAGTTTGAAGTTAAGTTGGGGAACCAGATGCCACTTTTACAAGGGGAAATAATAAATGGTGTGTTTTAATTATGTATGTGTCCCAATTATCATGAGTAATAAGTGAAGCAATATTTTTAAAGGTTAAAGAAGTTCTGTATATATTAGAGTGGAGAAACTTTAACGTTCTAAAACTGAATAAAATCTTTCCTTAAGAAGAAAGATTTTGTATTCAATTAAATATTATAATTAGTTACAATATATGGGATATCTGTGGGAAAAAAATTGAGTAATCTGCTTTCTCAAGGTTTTATTTAAGGATATTTCTTTCCACAGTAGGTAGTTCACAGATAATAGTGGTTTTGTTTTCACAGTCTTTCTTGTCAAATCGAAATTCATACAGCAATTCATGTGAAAAAAGTGATTGACTATCCTTTTACAATTTACTTGATAAAATCTAAGTAGCCAAGAATTCAAGCCTAGAAGACTCTGACCAATATTATCCTTTATGCTAAGAAATAATATTCCAAACCTATTTCTTAGGCTATTAACTGCCATTTGACCCTTTATAAGCTGTTATGTTTCAATTTATTCAAATAACATATAATTGTCCAATAAGTTTGCATTGCCTCAGTACCAGATCTATAAAAGGTTAGTGGGCTTTAAAAAGGGAAGAAATCTTCTGCAACAACACGGATGAACCTGGGAGACTTTACGTCAAGTGAAATAAGCCAGGCGCTTAAAAACAACTATGACATAATCTCACTTATATAGAGAGTTTAGATAAGTAAAACTCATAGAAACAGACAGTTAATTGGTAGTCATCAGAAGCTAGGGCATGGGGGAAATTGCAGAGATGTCGGTCAAAAGACACACAATTCCAGTTAGCCAGGAGGAGTAAGTTCAAAAAATTGATTGCACATCATGGTGGCTACAGTGAATAACAATACATTTATATTTGAAAATTGCCAATAGAGTAGATTTTAAGTATTCTCACCACACACACAAAATATAGTAAGTAGGGGAAGATGTTGTAGAGGCCCAAATTCGGGCTCATGTACCTGATGCTCAGTTGAAACCAAACACTGACACACCAATGCTTGGGGATAGATAAAAGTTTATTCCATTTGGCCAAAGTGAGAACGGGGCAAGATCTCTCAGACATGTCTTAACAATAAGACGAAGCAGAGGGGGCCGGGTGCGGTGGCTCACGCCTGTAATCCCAGCACTTTGGGAGACCGAGGCGGGCGGATTACGAGGTCAGGAGATCGAGACCATCCCGGCTAACACGGTGAAACCCCGTCTCTACTAAAAATACAAAAAATTAGCCAGGCATGGTGGCGGGCGCCTGTAGTCCCAGCTACTAGGGAGGCTGAGGCAGGAGAATGGCGTGAACCTGGGAGGCGGAGGTTGCAGTGAGCCGAGATCGCGCCACTGCACTCCAGCCTGGGCCACAGAGCGAGACTCCGTCTCAAAAAAAAAAAAAAAAAAAAAAAAAAAATGCAGAGAGGATATTTTTGCAGCTAGACAGTAAGAGAGGGGGAGTTTTAGGGAACCAAGGGGAAAGTCTGTGTTTCTTTAATCTCTGATAATATCCTGAGCAACCAGACTTCTGGGCCTCAGCAGTTAGTTGCAACATCCTTATAGGCATTCATTCCTTCTGCAAATGTTTTTTGTTACCTTAAAGTTATCTTCTCCTGGTTGACAAAGAAATAGTAAATCAGCAGTTTGCAATTGTATTGTGAGAACAAGGGATGTTGGCTTTTATGCAAGCAAGCAAGGGCCTAATTTGAATTTTTGTTATCTCAATCACTAAAAATGCTGAGGTACTGACATCTCAAGGGGTCCGATTACAAGGTAATGCATATAATGCGTATGTTTAGCTTGATTTAGCCATTCCACAATGTAGGTATACTTTAAGACATCATGTGGTACACCTTAAATATATACAATTTATTTTCAATTAAAAAATAAATAATTCAAAAGAAAAAACATTAATGGGAAGACTCACAAAGATGAGATAACAGGGAATGATAAAGAAGAGGAAAAATGTCAATATAGTTTCAAATAATGAAACATAAAAAATGGAATCAACAGTGGTGCTTTTTGATATGATCTTGAAAGTTAGCAAAGGAAAAAAAAACATGAACAATCTAGATTTATAAATATTGATCTAGAGACACAGCAGAAAATAGTTCAGAATATGTTTGAATATAAGAGAATATTGTTAAATATCAGTTTGGAAACTTTATTTGGAAAATATTAAAGTATACTGAATAGTTCAATACTTCATAACAAAATTTCTCTAGTAGAAAAATATAGACAGAAAGCAGCCAAAAACTAGTATTTGAACCTTTTGAAGTATCATTACAACTAATGTTTTGTGTACTATTTTGTTTTTGGAAATGCTGGGCCTAAGAAGAATCAGAGGAGAAACATATGAAGGCTTTTTACTTCTTTTTTTTTTTTTTTTTTTTTTTTGAGATGGAGTCTCACTCTGTCTCCCAGGCTGGAGTGCAGTGGCGCGATCTCGGCTCACTGCAAGCTCTGCCTCACGGGTTCACGCCATTCTCCTGCCTCAGCCTCCCGAGTAGCTGGGACTACAGGCGCCTGCCACCATGCCCGGCTAATTTTTTTTTTTGTATTTTTAGTAGAGACCGGGTTTCACCATGTTAGCCAGGATGGTCTCGATCTCCTGACCTCGCGATCCGCCCTTCTCAGCCTCCCAAAGTGCTGGAATCACAGGCATCAGCCACTGCGCCCGGCCACCTTTTTACTTTTAAGTCAGGTGAGAAAAAAATCTGCCTTTTACTTTGTCATGGGTCCCAAAGAGGACGAGAATTTAAAAAAAAAAAAAAAAAAAAAAAGGGAGACCTGATCATCAGAGCATATACAGTGTTGTGAAGGCAGATGTAGTAAAATATATTATCTAAAAAAGGACTGAAGAAACTGAAATGCAACCTGCTAATGAAGATAGGTATGGAAAAGAGATATGAATTAAGTGCTTTTGGACAAGAAGATCACAATAAAAGGATTTCTGTGAAAAGACTAAAAACACAAAGTCAAATAAAATACATCACAGAATGTAAATAATAGACACCAGCTGCGTGGGTTTTAAGACTTTGTTGAAGGAAAAATATAAAACTATAATTAAGAATGAGATTCTAGAAAAGTAAGAAACATACAGACATTCAACAATATCTAATGGTTTAATTTCACAGAAAAAAATTAGGCATTTATTAGAAAGTGTATTTATAAGGAAACCATAGAATGAGAAGAATCCTTGACCCTCCTCAACTTTAACAATTATGATACATCAAATTCACTTTTGATGGCAGAAGTGATGATATATTTTTTTAAAGTAACCTAGCCTAAAGTACGTCCTTAACCACTATCATTTAGACAATTTTTTACAAGCCCTTGCGTTGTGTACAGTAGCAAGCTCATAAGTGGAAACATTGGGCATTTAGAAGCAAACTGGTGATATGGAATTTTATTCTCTTTTTTTCTGTTTTTATTCTAAACAAAATTTTACTTCTACCTCCTACTAAGAAAGATCTCCTTATATTCATTTCCTATATGGTTTGGTATATGAATAAAGGGTGATAACAAATATAAACTAAAAGATGGGTAAATTTTTACATACACTTTCATAGCATTTATAGAGTAAGAAAAATAAAGGAAAGCAAAAAAACTACAAACAAAACCATTGAGAAGTGAAAAGTCAAGGGCTTTGACTCAGAGGAGCAGAATGCTGGGGTGAGAATCCTCATGACATATGAAAAGAAGGAACCCAGGACACACAGTAGACAATTGGCAATTGAGAAAAGGAGAAACATCTCCATGGAAACAGTACAGAATGATTCTTTCCTTGACCTTACGAGAAAGAAATCTGCCGTAATTTTGTCAGACTAAGTAAGGATTTCTGTGGCCATATAAAAATGTGTAATGCAATATAAGAAAGTACTTTCCTCACATGTAGTTAAAGATGGATGATTGTTCTGATAAAAAATATGCTTACAGCTAAACTTGCTGCCACAGTTTAGGAAAATAAATGCCAGGCACTAGACTAAACCAAGGTGCTCATGCCATCACTGGCAAATAGTAAGCTCACAGTCATCTCAAATAACTGCAAGATTAATAGATGTTTCAGGAAACAATAGATAAGTAAATTAGAGAAATGGATAAATGTGTAAAGCTTCTATGCTAGTTTATGAGTGTTTTAGCTTAGTGAGTGTTAGGTCAGGTCAGTCTGTCAGGTACTTCTCACAATTGAAACTGTATAAAATTAAAATACTCAGATTTCAGATTTCAGAAAAAAATGTGTACAGTGAGATGTGATGTACAGAATAAAATCCTTCCATTTGAAGGAATATATAATGGGAATACCTAGAAAATGGTCTGGAAAGAATGTTAATAAATTGATGCTACTCTTTTATTTGACTACTCCAGGTCAGGGAGCATGGATCATCTGTGAGCATGTCTACAAGGAGGACAAAGCGGGTAGTACTATGGGGTCTCTTGCATGTACCATGCACACTATAGTCTATGTGAATGCTGCTCCCCGGAATCATGTACTGTACAATCTTCCCTTTGGCAATGGGATGGGTAATGGTTATGATGTGAAACAAACTTTTTCTTTATACCCTATACATTTTTTTTGTTTTTGCAGCAAGATTTTTTTCAGATACCAATTTTATAATGAGTGAGAATGATAATGAGGGACAGAACTACCAGGTAAATATTCCCCCACGTCTTGTTGTTGTATAACATAGACATCCTGAATTAGTTTTAAAAAGGATGATGATTTTTTTTTTCTTCTCACAATGCTATTATTTTAAGGAGGAAGGCATGTGAAGACTTTGTATATAGAGTCAATAAGAAGATTTTAAACACGTGCATGTAAACTTGGCCGACAAGAGGCACTTGGATCTAGAGAGACTGGCAACATATAGCAGAACTTTAGCATAGCCTAGAGCTCTGTTACAGAAATTATGAGCTGGGAGAAGAGACAATGGTGAGCTGATGGAAGTCAGAGCAGCCAGGTTAATTAATTAGGACTCTCAATAAACACTAGAACAAAAATAAAGAAGACAGTAATCCGCTAGAACAAAATGGAAACCAAGGAGTCACTACCCACCCATAGACCCAATAACAATAGATGACAATTTTTGATAAGAAAATTAGAAGCAGGAGAGAAATTAGCATTTTATGAAAGAGGTTGTAGTCAGTTGGACAGATGGATGTTTAATTCTTGAATCCTCTATTTACACATGCTAGTGTATCTTCCTCTCTGGATCTGTTTCCATATAAGGGATATAATAATTATTATTTCACACAGACATTTTGTTGTGTTGTTGATACATTTGTGTGAGGTACATGAATAATGTATCTAAGTGCCTTGTACAATTCCTGGCACATAAATGTTCATTAAATGATGGGTCTCTACCAACATCCAATATGAAAAAATATTTCCATTTCCCAGGGGCTTCAGAAGATGAGTATGAACTCATCTTAGAGTTGAAGAATGTATCAGACAGGAACAGGTCAGAAAAAGATCCCAATCTATGTATGTCATGTATTTAGGGACTCAGAAGGAGACTTATCTCATGATTAGATGGTGTGCATGGGCAAAGAAAGGAAAAAAAATGCTGCTATTTTCATAAAGGCTGAAAATGCAATAATTATGGGAAAGTTGCTAACAATGATTTTAGATGCTTGTCAAACCTAAACAGGAGGTCACCAGAAAAATGCTCTAAATCTCTTCACTGTGACATCCACATCTTACACTCATGCCCTTATTTAGCATAATTTCACCTGGAGCTCTATTGTCCTGAGATCCTAGAAAATGTAGTGTCTAGGTTTCTCCCTTGTAATTTAAACAATACTTCAGAAGTTAGAAGACATGAGTGGATAACAGGAAACCTGTTACAGGATACAACTTGATTAATATAGATATAATAAATAATGGTGCTTCCTAACCACAGTTAGGATAATAAATAATACATGTTCCAGTTAAATAATAAATGTTGTAGTCTTTATTACTTGAATTTCTTACAAGACATTTAAAGTTCATGAAGACAGATAGTAGATCTGTGTATTTTAATCATTTTTAAGCGTCCAGAACTTCAGTTAATCAAATCAATAAATATTTCTTTTCTTAAAATGAAACAATCTGCACATATACAACTCCACTCTGAAGAAAGGCAATTATTTTCATAATTATAGGAATTTCTGCATAATTATGTAAATAATTGCCTTTCTTGAGAGTGGAATTGTATATGTGCAGATTGTTTCATTAAAAAAATGTATTTATTATAATTTAAAAAGGCTTTATATATATATATAAAGCCTTTAAGGCCTTTTGTTTTTTTTAAAAAAGAAGACTGTCCCTCCAAAAGTGGCACGTAGTTCTACCTGTTGTATAATCAACACTTTACTAATTTATGGATTTAATCCACTGTTTATCCCCAAGATTTCCGAGATCCCAAGTCCAATATAGTCAAGGCTCAAGATCAAAGTACTTACACTTTACCCTCACTACACCCCTTGCCTTTTATATTCCACCAAATACCACCTCCCAGAAGTTGCTGTAAAAAGAATAATTTACCTACATACATGACCATTAGGATTCTGCCTTGAAGCAGACATGCAGGAAAATATAATATTCCATCCCATGGCAACTTTTCTTTACTTGTTTTGTTGTAATATTTTTGTGTACCCTAAGAAATAGTCATTTTAATAGATTTTCAATTATAGACTAATATTTATCAGGGATTCATTATAAAATATGCTATGAATTTCCTTGATGGTGGGAGCAGATAGAGAGGAATATATGGTTCCATCTCTTGAATCTCCTCTGTGCTCTCTTATCTCAAGTTTATTTCATCAGTCAATTAATCTGCTTCTGTTACTGTGTCTCTAGCTCCCCCTGCCTTTCCCTGTCTCTCAAGCACTGTGGTTTATTATTCCTTATCACTCTAATAATAAATGCCAGAAGCTATGTTTCCTCACTAAGACATATCCTGGGAAGTCAATAAATACACATTAAGAAGACAAGATTTCTCAACTTTGTTAAGATACAGATTTCTATCATTAACAATTCTGATTTAGCAAACATTTATTCACTCCCAATCTTTCTAACTTAGTTTATCTCCCTGAATTCTGCGGCCACAATTTGGTGTGTGAATAACTTATTGAACTTGCAACAGGTGGTGAATCATTAATGGCAATGTCAAGGCTTAAATCTTGCTCCACTGGTTCACCCATGGCTGCTCTCACATACCAAGCTAGAGTTCAATTAGAAAGTTGGAGATCAGTAACTCCAGAACACTGGCCAGAGGGTCAGAAGAGCTGACTCGTGGACATTCTCATTGCAGGTAAAGGATTCATTGGGTTTAATAGTAGTTTATGTCATTCTTTTCTAAAAATTAGCAGTACCAGTAGTCTCATGATTTAGGTAAATTTGCTGTTGATTGGGGTAGAATAGTAGAAGTATATTAATAAAAATGCCTTTTAAAAATTACAAAGTATTCTTTGCACTGCTGAAGTGATTCATGAATGAGAAATTTTGAATTACTACACATTAATATTTTTTCTAGCTCTCATACCTGTATGAGTCTCAGAAAGGACAGAGTGAACAGAGATGAGAATGCAACCCTCTCTTAGCAAATGATCAGGCGATTGTGTATTGTTCAATGATTAATTGATATTTTAAAATGTTTCCAGGAAGACTAAAACACTTTTTGAGAATTATGTTCTTAATTTTATACTCACAGCTACTAAAGCAAGAGGGCTTCTTAGTAACAAATTATTTTTACAGTAATCAAAGAAAGGTTAAAATAAGAGAGTAAGATACCTAAGGCCACATGGAGAGTAAATGTCATAGCTGGAAATTTGTCAATGGTTTTGTGATTCGCATCATTTTCTATTTTGTTTTATTTTGTCTTGTAATACAGACTTCTCTGAATTATTTTATTTCTGACAGAGAGAAATATTAGACTAGGCCTTTATTTTTACAAAGCGTATGATTTGTATTGTTTAATAAATAGGTAGATAAATAAGTATGGACCAAAATAATGAGCAGTTATCATAAATGTTTACATATATAGAAAATTGTTTTTTAATGGATAACCTATATAAAATAATTTTTTAATAAACATGTATGGTTCAAGAAGGACATTTTAAATTAAATGTTCAATGCCATTTTAAGAATTTGATTCTCTAAAGAATATCCACAAAATTTGATACCACATTAAAAAAAAGATGCCAAATAAATATATCTAGAATCCTCTAGAATTTATTTATTGACGAAATCATAAGGAAAAGAATTTTCATAAGTAATTTATTAAATGATAAGTGACTTGTCATTTCATTGACTTGGGAAATAGCATAATAAAGTTTTTAGGAGGTTTTCCTCTAGCTGGTAATTTTTGACAATTAAAAAACTTGACCCAGTTTTGAAAAATATTTGAAAATACTTGACCCTGCCCAAAAGCCACCTGCAAATAGCTTATTTGCATGAACATTAAACACGAGGGCTTTCATGTTCCTTTTACTTATTACTGGGATAACAAACCTCCATTCATTAAGCACAGCATCGTTTTTGTTGTGAATGAAAAATCAGCCAACTTTCTGCCACATCTGGCTGCTAATCTATAAGTTTGGAATAAACAGTGGACAGTCAGTTGCCGGCATCCATTCTCTTAAACCACATGAAGTTTTTTTTTTCTCCCCAGTCAAAATGCCATTTAATACAATTTCATTTCATTTTTCAGAACAACCAAGGCTTTAAAAATAGATCAGGTTTTATGGTGCAGGGTGCAAAGCATGTATTAGATAATCTAAGGATAAATCTGTTCATATACTAAGTCTCTCAGTGTCCAATTGCCGATAAAAGTTCAAATAGTCACTGCAGACAGGATAATTTCACTGTATCAAAAACTGGCATTTGCATTGAAAAGTCATTTCTACTCATTTTTGAGAAACCAGTAGCAAAGTTATTAATTTTATAAAAAACCTAGACTCAATTTCAGTGAAGATCTTAATGGGTTTTTTGCTGGGCAAAAAGATGAGGGCAGTTTAACTGCGATAGCTACAAAACATAGCATATAAAACATTTATTTAATTGAAAAATAACAGCTACAGCATCCATAAAATTCAAAGCCCAGCATTAGCATTTTTTCCCACTGGTTCTAAATGAACCCCATCCTCCTTACTTTAAACCTTCAGAACAGTTGCCTATAGATAGAGTTATTAGTCAGACATTTGGGAATATCTTTCAGTGTAGCCATATGAAAATCTACCAGAGCACACATAAGAAAAGTCGTTTGGTAATGGAACAGACAGCTATGCCTCATTAAAATGCTTCACCAGATAAACTATAATAAGACTATTTGTTCTCATAATTTGTTACTTTTATTAATGAAGCCTCCCAATAGGATGCCCCTCCCTTTTTTATTAGCAGCAATATCAAATTTTGTCCTCAGATTTATGCATATTTGGGTTCATTTCTTATCTTTCTTAAACTTCAAGTTTATTTAGCCCCCTGTTTCAACTAACATTTTGCTGAATCCTTATACATATTTATGCTATGTATTATTCCCAGCTTTAAAATTCCCGTTTTTAAATTGATATTAACTCCTCTTCTAAACCATTTTTTCTATATGTAATTTATATGTATATATATGAAATGGATACAGAATTTCCTTATGTCTCAAATTTTTGTTTATTCCCTATTAAATGATGAGTATCCCTAAATTATAGAAGAACAGTTAAGTCTTTGCAGGTTTTAATAAAAAGTAGCCAGACCAGTTCTGTAACTAAAACCTTCACTGACCTCAATTACCTGTACTCTTATGTAAAGAGAGGACTAGACATTCTAAGAATTATCATAAAGAAAGTGAAGTAGTTACCTAAGTGAGAGTGCTTTTAATTATTTTCTCTTTTGTAAGGAGAACTAAACTTGCTTTAGTTCTCCTTCCAAACAGGAAGAGAGCTCAAAAAGACTGGGAGCAATTTCAAGAAGGAAAGAATGGGATATCCCTCTCCTGCTGGCACTCAGCATTGCACCCATCCTGCAATGGAACCATACATGATGAGACAGTTTTGGGAAAGTTTGATAGGTGTCCTCAAGAGTTTCAAGATGAAGCTAAACATGGCCAGTTGTTACCTGCTTCTTGCTTTCAAAATTCTGAAGGCTACATGCTCATTGAGGCAGCTTTCGATGGCAAGATGGAGAAAGAGAAAAGATGCCAGATTCTTCTTCCCACTTTAGATGAGTGAATATGCTAAATATAGGCCAAGTCCATGCCATAGAAGATGTAAGAGGCTTCAGGTACCCACTGGCAAGTGTTTGCAAGAAGTCAGCAGGAGAACAAATTACACAGGTTAACAAATAAATAGGTAGCACACAGTTACAAAGAATTTACAGATTCACTCCCCGACAGAAGCAGCATTTGGGTGCCTGCCTCTCAATAGAAAAAGATCAGATTATTAAAAAAAAAAAAAAAAAAAGCTTTTCTCTTTTCTTTTAATTCTTCCTGCTACAATTCTTGTTTTCCCCATTACAATCCAAAGGGACCCATAAACAGCACTTCAAATGTGTCATGTCACCCTCTCCTGGCTGTAAGGTTTCCACTGAAAAGTCTGCTGCCAGATATACTGAAGCTCCATTGTATGTTATGTGTTTGTTTGTTCTCTTGGTGCTTTTGGGATACTCTCTTTTTCCTTGACCTTTGGGAGTTTGATTATCAAAAGCCTCAATGCCTATTGGCTCTGATATGAATGCTTGTTTTCTGGGATGCACTTATAAGGAAGCAAAGAAGGGAGGTCTGGGCATACCGACATGCTTACCTGCCATGCAGATGCAACTAAGGAAAAGCTCCCAGATTTACCAAGTAAAAGTACAAGTTGCCCAGTTGAATTTAAATTTCATATAAATCATGAATAATGTTTAGTATATGTAATTCCTAAATATTTCATGGGATATACTCATAGTAAACAATGTAAATTCAGCTGGGCATGGTGTGCTTTATTTGACAACTTTGAACTGAGTCTTCAGCCAATCCTACTGGGCCTCTTTCAGAGTTGTCCCAAATTGATGCAAAGCAGTTGCATATTTGTATAACTACATTAGCCAGCCGTGGGTCAATGGCTGCTCTCTGAAAGGAGGCACCACTTTGGGCGAGTTAGTTCATTTTAGTTTGTCTTAGGGCAATATTTAGTGAAAGGTACAGGTGTGAATGGTCAGCTGCTGATATTCCCCATGAGTGTGGGATTGATGTCTTCCCATGAAGATGGGGTCTGGATGATGAACCACAGTGTCTAGTACAATAATTTCTCTTATGTGAGCTTCAAGAGTGATATTGAGTTAATGTTTCTATATCCTACTTTTTTGTTTTGTTCTTTTGTTATGACTTTGTTCTCTTAACAATTAATTTTCCACCTTAGTGTTTCTTATACTGAGGAATTGTAGCTACTTATACTACAGAGGAGTGCTGAGGAATTGTAGCTACACATGACGATTGCAATTTCAAGGAAAGGGAATTTATGCTGAAATATTTGAATAACTTCCCCTCTTAGTTTTTACTGTGTCAAAAAAATTCATATAAATGTATCCCTTTACACAATTGGTCTACTGAAATTTTTGGTGAAACTAAAACACAGTATTGCCTTTTTACTGTAAAAGAGAAAAAATTAAATAGATTTATGTACAGAGACACCTATTACAAAAAATATTTTTAAATGACCCTACACTGTATTTGCATAAAAGACTTAATTTGTCATTTCCTTAGAAATGAGAGGTTAGGGGCCAGGCTCGGTGGCTCATGCCTGTAATCCCAGCACTTTGGGAGACTGAGGCGGGCGGAGTTCGAGACTAGACTGACCAACATGGAGAAAACCCGTCTCTACTAAAAATACAAAATTAGCTGGACGTGGTGGCACATACCCGTAATCCCAGCTACTCGGGAGGCTGAGGCAGGAGAATCACTTGAACCCGGGAGGCAGAGGTTGTGATGAGCCGAGATCATGCCATTGCACTCCAGCCTAGGCAACAAGAGTGCAACTCCGTCTCAAAAAAAAAAGAAAAAAGAAAAGAAAAGAAAAGAAAGGATAAGTCTGAAGAAATAAGGAGAAATAAGATAACTTGCTTGAGAAAGAAACATACATACACAAACTTGATAGCTATGGAGTATACTAGATAATCCATAATACGAACACTCAGGTTTGAGGAGATTCTATATAGCAGAAAAGGCCTATCTTCACAAAACTGCTAATTTGATAGAAGGTCTAACCTTATCTTTGTATGGTTATTAATGTTAAAGCATGGAACTTTTAAAAGACCTTTTATTTTGCCAAACATTTACTTAAGCAAAGCACACTGCGCAGTGCCTGGCACTTTAAAATACTCAACAAATATTGCTTTTATTGTTCTTTTTTTTTATACTCATGGGAAAACTGCTATTTTAAATAATCTGTAATTGTTTACTATGTATTTGCAAGTTAAAGTATCTAAATGTAGATAGATTTTGATAATTGAAGATAAAATAATAGCCCTAAAACAGGAAAAGTGAATGTAAAGTTGATATCTTCCAGGGCTAGAGAGGTATGATATAAGACAGTAGGGGCTGCGTAAAAGTGGAGACTGTGTATTCAACATAAAGATATTCAAATTCACTTTGAAAAAATAATCGAATTTTCAGGTAGCCGGACTTGAGTTGAGACAAGTAGTGGATCTGAAAGGCCATGAGAGACATGTGGAAATGTTACAGTGTAAAACAGGGGTCCCAACCCCCGGGCCACAAACTGGTACCGGGCCTGTTAGGAACTGGGCCACGCAGCAGAATGGGAGAGGTGGATGAGTGAGCATTACTCCTGAGCTCTGCCTCCTATCAGATCATTGGCAGCATTTGATTCTCACAGAAGCATCAGCTCTACTGTGAACTGCGCATGCAGGTGATCTAGTTTGATCCTTATGAGAATCTAGTAGCTTGATGATCTGAGTAGTGGAACAGTTTTATCCCGAAACCTTCCCCCCAACCCTGTCCATGGAAATATTGTCTTCCACGAAACGAATCCCTGGTACCAAAGAGGTTGGGGACCACTGGTGTAAACAAAATTAAGGCAGTATTAAATATAAAGATGTCTTAGATGTTATTTTCTTGCAAGAGACAGAATCTTATTTAAATTTCCTTAGTAAAACAGAGGTTTAACTAAAAGGATACAAGAATATCTTGGTCTCAGAGTAAATAAGGAATCATTAGATAGCTGTTTGTTTTATATCTAGTTCCAAGTCTGCATGGTTTCTAGTTCCCATTCATCTGTTTATCATCTTCTCCAATACAGATTAATTTGGAAGGCTGTTAGTATTTGTTCCTTTTAACTTGTTTATCCATGGCTTTGGACTGCTGCGACAATTCTGGTCCAATGCTATTAGACTTCTCAGTTGAAATGCCTATAATTAACATACTAAAATACCTCATTTTCTAAATCAAAATTTTGAGAAAAAGCCTCGTGTATTATATGCTTCTCCTTGAGTTACGCATCCATTCCTATTTTTCTGAACTGTAACCAGAAAGAACGGTCATGGGGCACAAATAGGATTGGGTTTAAACTCTCTGCTTTATCACAATGCCAGACTGATATTTAGAGCCTCTACATGTGGAAAAGCTTATGACACTCCTTCATTGTACAGTTCAAAACAAAATTATTTTGAATCTGTAAAAAAAATACATACTGAATCTAAACAGCCAATTCTAGTTTACAAAGTTCTGGATAAGACCATTGCCTTAGTCCATTTTCTGTTGCTTATAGCAGTATACCTAAAACTGAGTAATTTACAAAGAACTGAATTTATTTTCTACAGCTAAGGAGGCTTGGAAATCCAAGGTCGATGGGGCATATCTTTTGAGAGCCTTCTTGCTTGTGGGGACTCTCAGAAGAGTCCCAAGGTAGCACAGGGTATCATATGGCAAGAGGGCTGAGTATGCTAACATGCTAGCTCAGGTCTATCTTCCCCTTCTTATAAATCCAATGGTTTCCCTCCCAAGATAACCTATTAATCCACTGACTTATCAATGGATTAATCCACTCATGAGGGAAGAACTTTCATGATCCAATCCCCTCTTTAAAAAGCTCGTTCTCTATATTGTCATATTTTGGATTAAGTTTCAACATGAGTTTTGGAGGGAACATTCAAACCATAGCAACCATGAAAGCTGAACATTTCCAATTCCGTGCATGGATGTTTATATCTGGTATCCTAATTGCTGAAGCACAGTTTCAACCTGCCTGTTGAAAAAGTCCATTTGCAACCCAGCACAGGTCGATCACTTGCTCGAGCTAAATCTCATTTTGTCTCTCAAACGTTTTTCCCAAATTCATGTCATCCCTCTGCTAACAAAGAGAACAAAGGTTTGTAGATGTTTCCTCTCCCAAAGATAGGGTGAATAACTGCTTTAGGCAGAGAAGATCAAAGTGTGACTTTATTGAGCACTTTTATTGGCTTCAGACTAGGGTTTCAACAAGTTCAGACTCCTGTGGCTGCCTCACCATGTCTAAAGAAATTATGAATGATCCATCTCCTTAGTGTGATTCCCCACCCACCCACTCCAATCCAACCCTTCTCTCTACCTCTTTTCAAATATTTCTTAAGACTTTTCTTAGACCAGTATGACTTCCCTCTCACCTAACAGCCTTTCTTTAGCAAGTTACATTTATGTCAGATTCTTAATCCATTCAAAGGGAATGATGGTAAAGAATAAAAGAATAATAGTAAGTATTAAACTGTGCCATCTTGCCCTTCTCTCTCCCTGAGAATTTTTGCTAATTTAGTAACCAGGGGAAATGATTGCAATATCTCCTAGTGATCTGGTGGCAGGGGGAGCATCTGGTTTGGGCAAGTCAATCCCTGACTTTGTAATATGACCTGGTGAATAACTCAATATCAATAAATTTCAACCTGCTGCAGGTTGCTGAAGTTTTATGGAAACTTAGAAGAGCTATAAGCCACCATAAATTTGAGAAGCAACCTCAGGCTCAGAGAAAAAACTGGCTGTTATCTAGCTGTGAAACAAAACACATAATACTTATATAGTGAAACAGGACTTCAAAAGAGAACTTAGGCAAATGAGATTTATGTTCAACATTTTTGTGGTTAATTATTCCATGTTGCTGCTTAATAAATTTTCTAATTTTTAAGAAATACAATTCAAAAATGAAAGTTTTGATTATATTATAGGGTATTAGCACATGTTCAGAATTTTCAGAATTGGAGTTCTCTGCTGCCCTAACTGACAATGACAAAATCAAGGGTAGAAACTTAAGCTTATGCTTATTTCATAATGCTGGTCAAATTCAATTAAAATTAGTAATGTAATCTTTGAGTGGTTACTTTATATTTGTGTTCTCAAGCAGGGACAATTTTACTTTTCAGGGGATAGTTGTCAATGTCTAGAAGCCTTTGTGATTGTCAAAACTTGGAGAGGAGGAGGTACACTACTGGCCAGAGACACTGCTAAGCATCCTATAGCCCCCTCTGCATTAAATAATTGTCTGACCCAAAATGTCATAGTGCCAATGTTGAGAAGCTGTGCTCTACATTCTTCTTGCTCCTTTATTAAATCATTATTATGTGTGAAGTGACTGTTACATAACTAGTAGTAAACAATATTTTATTGACCACTTATCACGTGCCATGCTCTATTCTAAGAACTACATACATTCATTCTATTTATCCTCACTACACTACAAAATAGGGTAGGCTATAATTCCATTTTACAGATGAGGAAATTGAAGCACAGAAGAGGTAACATCCACAATCACGTAGCCTGCAGAAGATAGATCTGGATTTATAGTCAGGTAATTTGGTTTTAGAAGCCCATCCACTGTGGTAAAGGAAATCAAGTGCTGCTTGTTGTTTCCCTTGACTTTCTCCTATGCTCTTGCAACTCTAAGAAAAGGACCTTGGCAAATCTCAATCTACAGAATAATTCATAATTCTGGGAGCTCCACAGAAAATAAAAGTTATTTATTTATTTATAGCTGTTGCAGTGTTCTGCCACAGGTATAGTCAACTTTGTCTGCAAAGTTAAAATTTTCAAAATGAAAGAATTAACAATTCCTCCCCTAATTATATATATATATAAATAAATGTAGGCCTTAACATTAACACAAATCATTGAAGTTTCATGGGTCAAAAATTTAGGCAGATATGTAGTTTGTAGGCATCTTATACTAATTAGTTAACATACTACTTCTTTTATTTTTATTATAATATAAACTATATTCATTTTATAATATACATAAATAAAAATCAAATGCTAAATATAATAAAGTTTATTTTATATAGTCCAGCTCGCTAATGTACATTAATGCTTCAATGATAATATTAAACTTTCTTTTATTTTATTACATTTAGATGCAAACTCCAGCCAGGGTTCACATATTGATTTCATGTCCTAGTAAAAGCTACAAATAAAAAACTATAAAGTCAGAGATTATTTCTTAATATATTGCATATACTTTCATCCAATGTAAGTCATTTCATGACACGTTTAGCTTTTTTTGTCATAGTGGTCTCATGTTTTAATGGAAAATAGTATGCAACAATTTTGTTCTGTTTTAGATGTGATATTGAAGTTTAAAACTTCACTAATAATTGCTGCAAATATAACACAACAAGAGAAAGCACTATAATCTATTGAGGCAAAACATAATATTAAGTAACTGAAAATGGCAGAAAACTATAGGGTATGATAACAATGCAACATGAAAAGCAAAGAGCTTTATTTGTGGTATTCCAGGTTGAGGGAGACATTCAAATGCCTATTAATTCCTATCTCTACCAATGATCACATTTATTTGGTTCTGTACTGGCATGTTCCCTGAAGTCTACTCATGCCCCATTAGTGGTAAAAGAATTAAATATTTAAAAATATTTATGCATATTATATTTATTAGAAAAAAATACTGACTTCCATTTATGTTGAGAATGTCAGCAAATCCAATCAACTCTTCTCAGTATTTCCTTTTTTCTTTATTTGTTGGTATAACCAGAGTCCAAGCCAACATCATTTCTTGCTTATAAATGTGCAATTATTTCCTACTATCTCCCTTTGCTTTCATTTCTGCTACTTTATGTTCTATTCTCCCCAGAGTAATCAAAGGGATTTCTTAAGAACTTGTCAAATCATGTCACTCCTCTCCTTAAAACAACTTATGCCGCGCATTCATTTAGACCATACCCAAACACCCTAGTGTGACCTGCCCCATGAATCATATTCAGACCTCATCATTTGTATCTGTACTCCCAATTCACTTTTCTTGAGTGAAATAATCTTTTTTGTTGTTGTTCCTCAATCATCGTGAGCTCTTTCTTGCCTAAGGACATTTATCCTAGCTCTTTCTTTTTCTGGAAACATCTTTTTCCCAAATATTGTGGCTAATTCTGCTGGAGGTTTCAGCTTAAATGACATCTCCTTGGCATTTCTCATGAAGTAAAATACAAGCTCCACAAGACAAGGCTGCAGGGGAAGTTAGGAAGGAGCTACTTTTTTGGTTTTGCATTCTTTGAAATAAAGCAATATGGGCAACATATTAACAAAATAAAATATAAAAGGAATACCATAAATCTTCATTTTACATTTTTTCCTACAATTATTTTCTATATACCTACCATCTGTCATTTTCTATCTATTTGCTAAAAATTTCTCAGCATTTCCATGTAAGCAACATGCATATTAAGTGGGTTGAATCCTCTGTGTCAGATTCTATTTTATAATCCAGAGTATTTCACTTGCACCTTTTACTTCCTTAAAGTCCTAAGATAAACAGTTGCAAAGAGTCAGACTCTTTGAAGCTCTAAACATACTTCTGCTCTCTCCGTCCTAATAGCCAAAGGAGGGCTTTTCTGCATTTTCTCTATTCAAGTTCCTTTTGCTTTTCCTAAGCTTTGTAGTAAAAATCTGCACTCATGTTCTGCCATCTGCTTTTAGTATATTTTTAATTCACCCACCAATTGCCATTTTACTGATTATCCCCAGAAGGATAAAGCCATTTTTAGTAAAATTCTGCTTTAAGGGGAATTGATAGTTGTGGAGAAATAACTGCACATTGTTGAAGAGTATTTATTAGAACACAGTTCCATTGTATTTGAGGAGAGAAATGCATTACTGACTGCAACGTCTTGAGTCAAGAATTTAGCAAGTTTTTGGAAAAGACTTTCATAAGGTGAAACAGGAATCCACATTAAGTTCTTGAACACATAAGATTGAGTTGAGCAAATCAATCAGAGTTTGACAAAGTAAAGCGATGAATCTAGTTAAGGTAATGAAATAAATTAATCCCACTTGCCTCATATAAGGGTTTGAAAGCAGAAATAAATGCAAATAAAGGAATTAGAGGTAGAGTTACACATAGAATTGCTGGCTCTATAATGGAGAAAAGTCAAGAAGAATTTGAGATAAATTTATTTGTTGGACAAAATACTACTTACAAAAGAGTTGGAGTTGGATTTGAGTTGTTAATATATAGATGTGAATGTGTGTGTGTATATGTATGTATATATGTATATGTACATGTGGATTCTAGAGGTCTAGAACTTAAATTGTTTGGACAAAGGATATGGATTTTTACCAAGTGTTTATTTAATTGCATTCTAACAAAATAATATTCTTATAAGTGTATGAGAAAGCCCTTCTCCCCTATATTTACTTGGAAGATTACCAATTGTATTGACCTTTCCTAATTTAATAGATAAAATAACTACTATAATAAAATTTTTATTGATGTACTTACAGATTAAACAGTTTTCATATTTTTTATGTTTTTGTAAATTGTCTCTCATAGCTGTTGCCACTCCTCACCTTTTTAAATGTTTATTAATTTGTAAAAATTCTCTTAAGGACATCCACCTTTGAAGTAAATGTTGCAAATATTTCCCAATGCATATTATTGTCTTTTAGCTTTGTTTATAATGAATTTTTACATTTTTAACTATAAGACTCACAAATATTTGTTGCATCAAACTTATTTATGATTTCCACGTTGGTCATTTTTCAATAGGCCTTCTCACCCCCAAATTATTATTATTTTAATAATGGTCTTTAAAAATATCAAATAATATATGTATTAGCTATTAAGTACAGTTAGACTTTTTTTACTAATATAATAAAAATTTGCAAAATGATAAATAATAAAGTAATGGATGATTGTACAATGTTATGCCAATTTTCCATAATGTTGTTCTAATATTGTAATTTGCTTTCTGTCATACAGAATGTAATTTTACTTACAGTACAAATTTTAGATAAGAGTAGATTCGAGTGAATGAAGGCTGGATGAACAGTGATACTGTACCTAAACACAGGTTCTGTGCATTTTAAGAATCATTGCAGACATTTGAATACTGGCAAATCTTTGTTATATTTAAATAAAATTAATATATCTATAAATTTAGCTTATATTTTTTCTTTTATTTTTATTTATACACATATGTATATAATATGACTACAAACAGTCAAAATAATATAACCAATTCCCACATACACACCATTTAGTACAAAGGATAAACATTATCTGTACCATTCAAGTACTCTGTGCACCCTGTCTTAATTGATTTTACCTTCTTCCCCCTCAAAATATTATCTTGATTTTCTCTAACCTGTTGTCTTAAACAGGTCTTGAAAAAACTGTGGCTGGGCACACTGGTACACCTGCAATTCCAGCTACTCAGAAAGCTAAGCCAGATTGCTTCAGGCCAGTAGTTTGAAAACAAAAAGTGCTGTGAAAAATGTTGGCTAGGCAAAGGGGTTTGGGAATACTAGGGAAAATGTTAGACTGCTAAATGGGTGGTTCTGACAGGCTTCATTCATTTTTAACTTTTAAGTTCAGGGGTACAAGTGCAGGTTCATTACATAGGTAAACTTGTATCATGGTGGTTTGTTGTACAGGTTATTTCATCACCCCAGTATTAAGCCTAGTAACCACTAGTTATTCTTTTGTATCTTCTCCCTCCTCCAATTCTCCACCCTCCAAAAGGCCCCAGTGTGTGTTGTCCCCCACTCTATGTGTCTGTGTGTTCTCATCATTTAGCTCCCACCTATGAGTGAGAACATGCAGTGTTCGATCTTCTGTTCCTGTGTTAGTTTGCTAAGGATAATGGTCTCTAACTACATCCACATCCCTGCAAAGAACAAGATCTTGTTCTTTTTTTTATGGCTGCATAGTATTCCATGGTGTTTATATACCACATTTTCTTTATCCAGCAGACCACTGATGGGCATTTAGGTGGATTCCATGTCTTTGCTTAGAGAAGGAAATAAAAGGGTGTTCCAGAGGGAATACCCAGTGCCAAGCTCTGGTTCAGGAGTGTGGCTGGGATCCTCTAAAATTGCAAGCAGTTATAATTGAGAGTTCTTGCTTAAAGTGTGGTTTATGTTCACCCATCTGGGACTATACTTTTGAAGTCTATACTTTTGGAAGGATAGATGTTTGATGTTTTTTTTTTTCTTTTAAAACTAGTAAGTCATTTTTGTTCAGTTTTTTTAAGTGTCTTTATTTTATATATTCAAAAGTAAGTTGATAATGCTTTCTTGTGCTCATTATGGCTTAAATTTCTACGATGTTTATAAGTGCTGACCCTCTTTTCATCATCATCTTGTGTCTTTTGATCTATCTCCTTCTTTTTCTCTTTACTTGGTAAACAATCTGGCTGGAAATTTGTCTATTTAACTATGGTTTTTAAAGAATCAACTTTATTTTTTATTGTACTGCTTCCTTCTTTCTCTTTGATATATTTTTACTTCATTATAATTTACACTTATTTTGTGTGTTTATGTTTATATTTCTTATATAATTCCAGCTTTTGCTGTATTCAACAGTCTTCCTTTTTATGTGTAATTTTTCACTGTCATTAAGTTCTAAATAAAGTATAACTTCTATTTTTATTTTTCTTTGAGTCATAAATTACATGCAAGCTTCTGTTTAAGTTTGCAAACAACAGCATTATCTGGCTGCCTCTTTTTATTGGGTTCTTTCTTACATTTGGGTCAGAAAACATAGTCAGTCTAAAACAGTTTTCTTGACCTCTAAACATTTTGCTAAATTCACTTATTCAAAATTTTCTGCTAATCAGAATATTATGTAACATAATCAGAACATACCACATTACACTCTGATAATCAATTCACTAGAAAGATATTGTCCCTTATGTATTAAAATTTGTTCATTTTTTGGAAAATATTCTCAGAAATATTTTTCAAGAACACTTTCCGTTAACATTTTACAAAATTTAAAAATGCAAGTAAATTTATGCCTAATCGTACATTAAGTATGATTTTATAAGTGGCATATAAACAGATTGATAATTCCTTTCCTAGAGTGTAGAGATGCCCTATGCACTGCAAGACAGTCAAGGGAAGGAGTTGGTTTGGTTTAGGATGCGTGATAAAGCATCTCATGAAGTGTCTGTATGCTCAGTTTTAGAAAATGGATCCCATTTCTAAAAACTGGATTCATTGACTACATTATTAAATTGTTTCAATGCTGTATTCCACTATCTGTTGCATTCTATAGACTGTTTACTTAACATCTTTGGAATAATCATTAAGTAAACAAAAACTGTCCCCTCTTCCTCAAAACTTTCTTTTATTCCCATGCTTATCCACTGTCATCAAATTACCATATCTGACAGAAATAATTTTAATTTCACCATCAATTGCTAGGATATTAATTTAGACTACAAATAGCTGCATATAAACATAAATGAAAAAATATTTTTCCACTCTTGTTGTTGAAACAGTGGGAGTCCTGAATGATTTGATAGCTGTACAATTAATCAAATAATAGACTACTGGATTAAATCTCAGTGAAGTAAAAATATCTGTGCATAGCTGTAAACAAAATTAAATTAATATCCTCAGTACCTCTTATGCCTTTAATGCTATCAGGATCAGTAGATGTGATTTTAAATGACGATTCATATAAATAGGAATGCACGTAAAATTTAAAAATACTAAGTGAATTTATACCTAATTGTACTACATTATTAAGTATAATTTTCTGAATGTTACTCCTAACCAGTAGCAAATATGTTATATATATGAGATATATGATATGTGTATATATGATATATGATATATATGTTATGATATATATATGATATGTGATATATATGTTACTGGGTAGGAGGTACAGTAGCAAGTTTTCTTTCTTAAAAGAATGGTATACTCTGGGTCTAAGAATGACGAACAGATGATGTGGTGGGCACTTACCAGAGTATTTTATTTATACTGATCTGTACCCCTAGAATATTCAAAAATGAGGATGCATGAGATATATAATACTTTTTATTCTATTTTTCTGAGTTTTCCCTCCCAGTTAGGTTTTCAGAATACAAACATGGAGCAGTTACATGACATAAGGGCAAATAGTATAAGAATTATTACACTTTATTCATTTGTATCTTGTATACTTCCTCTATTGGGTAAATGGATAGATGCAATGAACTGCTAAATAATACTTGTTGAATCCAACCTGAATGAAAACAAAATCTTATGCCTATTGAAAAGCATACAATGTTTGTAGTAGGGAGAAAGGAATCTGATAGATGTCTGATATTTAAATGTAAAAACGTTGGCCGGGCACTGTGGCTCACGCCGATAATCCCAGCACTATTGGAGTCCGAAGCACAGGCGGATCATCTGAGGTCAGGAGTTCAAAACCAGCCTGGCCAATTTGGTGAAACACCGTCTCTAATAAAATACAAAAATTAGCCAAGCGTGGTGGTGCCTGCCTGTAGTCCCAGCTACTTGGGAGGCTGGAGCAGGAGAATCACTTGAACCCGGGAAGTGGAGGTTGTAGTGAGCTGAGACCGTGCCACTGTGCTTCAACCTAGGTGACAGAGCAAGACTCCGTCTCAAAAAAAAAAAAAAGTAAGAACATTATATGCTAACGTGAATGAAATATAAACAATTTTTAATTTTATATTATATACAATGGCAGATCATAGCTGCACCTGTAAGAGAAGATCAAATTAAAATCGGTTATCTGTTTGTTTATTCTCTTATCAGTGCCTGGCTTTCTAGAAAAATTTAGCGATTTTCATGGAATTCTCTGATAAACATTATGAACTCATTTCTTTCTATAATATGTTGGTAATATTGGCCATATATAATAATTTAGAACCTCTTATTCTCCTTTATTTTTCTCAGAGCAGTCATTGCCATTTGACATGTTATATTTTATTTTTGTTAGTTCCCTATTTTACCATACAGCTAATTAAAATGAACTTTTCTTTAATTCAATTACTGTTCTTTTCACTGTTATAGCCCAAGTATCTAAAACAGTGTCTAGCACTAAGTAGTCACCAGGTAAGTCTTTGCTGAGTGAATAAATCTTAGGAGGAAAGGAGAGAGAAAATCTAGATCCTTTATAGTATCCATGGTTTTCTACAAACAGCTAGAATGTAATATTTTATTATTTTGCACCATGTAAGTTAGAATCATTGTGGAACATCACATTTATACAATTCTTATTAGACTATATGTAGATCTCTTTTAAAATAAGCAAGCAAGCAAGCAAACAAACAGCAATGAAGATATGCTGAAGAAGTTTTGGGAGGAGGACCTACATCTTTACAGTTTCACCCGCAACTTACCCATACCCTCCTTCAATGAATTCCTAGGGCTTCTTAGAAAATAGTGGATGCAATTCAGGAAGTGTTTGTTTTAAAACACCAAGAATGATGACTGTCCAAATTCAGAATGTGTTCATGTATTCCATAGACAATGACTGAATATCTACTAGGTTCTGAAAAATGTACTAGTTGCTGCGGTGGATAAAATAATAATAATACACTGTAAGACAGTCAAGGGAAGAGGTTGGTTTGGTTTAGGATGCATGATAAGATATCTCATGAAGTATCTATATACTCAATTTTAGAAAATGGATCCCATTCTTAAAAACTGGATTCATCGATGGCATTATCCAATTGTTTCAATGTTAAATTTCACTATCTATAGTGTTGGAATATTAGTCCAGTAACAATATGAAACCAAAGATACATCACTATCCAGTAAGGCAGTTTATATTATTACCACATAGTACAATGTGTTAACAGAGATCAAAGATAAATGAACACTTCCAACATAAAACGTATAATAATTTACTTCAGGTAACATATTTTTAAATTATGGGTATAATTATGGGCATAATCATAATTACTACTTAGAAATGTATTATGTGTATCATTTAACATTTTATATATAACATTTTGAATTTTTAAAATATTTATGGGTCCTTGTTGTTAAGATGAAGTGGCGTTCCAGAAATAGTTGATTGTAGATTTGTTGCACGTAAAACAGAGAAATCCAGCATTTATAGGTAACACCACAGTTAAGAGGAAAGAAAACTAAGAAAATTGCAGTAGAATGCTTTTGTGAGGAAAAAATGAAATGTCAAAGATAAAATTTTTATGGTTCTTTAATCACAATCATCAAATTGTAACAAATGGAACTTTAAAATTGAATTTGTCTCTTGTCTGAATTACACCTGAGATTATACCTGCACACCAAGTGAAGAATCATATTTCATAATGCATTTCATTTGGCTTTTAATACAGTTATTCTGTTGAAGACATTTCTGTAAAGCTTGCCAGATACAGGAAAAGCAATTTAATAAACACTATGATCAAATAACTACTCAATTGTTCTTCATCTTTTTTAACATTTAACACCTTGCAGATCATTGCTAGAATAAAGTGTGTTATCCCCTTTTCACAATGATTCATTAACCTGTATTAATTGTTCTTTACAAAGTTGTTTTTATACATCTTACTAACTACCAATGTGAGGAAAAGGTCTATGTTGCTTTCATTCAGTAGAAAACACATGCACTTTAATAATATTGTTTCTTAAAAAACACCTATTGGTTTGTTTTCTTTCAGTTTCTCATTTATCATCATTTGTTCATCTTCACTGAAAGCTGAACATATGCAGCCTAACAACAACTTGAATTAATTGAATGTTTCGTATCTATTCTCCAAGTTAAATTTTCAGTTTTGCTCACCTTTTCATGATTATATTAAGAAAATGTAGCCATAATTGCTTGTATAGGAAAAATTACTGAGAAAGACATTCAGATTAAATGTAGGAAATGCTCTAAGGATCTTTGAAAGGAAAGAAATGTCAGGTTCTATATTGTATTCAAGGAAGATAGGAGATGAAAGTGTCAGATATGCAAGGCAGATAAGAAAATAGTTTTTAAAAATAAGTCATAGACATTCTTTTTCTGATAGTTATTGAAAAATCCTGTTCATCAAAAGATATCTTAAATCAATAAAGATTTCCTCAACAACCAGACAAAATCGTTCTGTGTGTGTGTATGTCTTATTGGAACTGTAATTATATTTACAATACTATAATTAGTCGTGTTACTAACTCTTGTTACTCACTAGAACATTATTGGTAATAAGCAGTGACATATCTTAAAGATTTTTCTTGTGTCCCAGCGTCTGCCCAGTGATTAATATGTTAAGCTCCATAAATGTTTATTCAACGAGTAAATTAGTGACTAGGTACTAAGTTCTTATTCTTGTGTACAGTCACCTATAAAATCTTTCCACTCTTCTCTGGGCAATTGGGGAAGCTATGTATAGAAAATGGAAGAGTCTCTGTCAGCCTGGGTTACTAAGGGTGAACCTGAACTTTCTCTGAGTGAAAAAAAAAAATCTATTTTACTGAGCCACAGAGATTTGGATATTCATATTTTATAGCAGTGTTAACTAATACAAGGTATTTTTAACCTTTAAAAGAAAAGAAGAAAAAGTAGAAGTGATACTAATTTCCCAGATGCCATCCAACTCCTCTTTCACCAATAGATAGCATTGAAAGGCGGGAATCAGTGCCTCCTCCTAGTGATAGTGCCTCAATTGAGCAGGGCTTATTCCGAACTCAGTATGCAACATCCCGACAGGGCAAATCTAGGGATTGCTCTCAAGTCACTATCCAACATCCCGATGGGTTGAATGGCATGCCAAACACAGCAATAAGCAATATAAAAAAGCCAGGCCACCCCGGGGTGGGGCCACGTGGCTTCAGACCAGAGAGCGGAGCTACCTTGGCCCAAGCGCTGCAGCTGCCTGAACCCCCGGGCTTCGCAGCCTTGCTTGTTTTCTCTGAACCGCAATAGGATGGTGTTCACAGCGATTCAAAGGGTGGCATTGGGTTGGACGTTTTGGTTACGAGCCAGCCTATTCCCACATTGTACGTGAATGTTTAATGTGCTCTCAAAACATGGAAAATAAGTTTAGTGCACATAGCTAAATCACAAAACATCCGATTTCTGTTTCCTCAGGAAGTCATTACTGCGCCACCACATCACGTGACCTTAACATGATCAATGTATTTCTCTGCCTTGACATTTAAATAAACTATATAAATTAAGATAAGTAGATTAGAAAATCATTCAAATTATACCATAATCTGTACAAATATTGTGTCCCCTGCCAGGCAAGGGACAGGGTGCGGGCGACGGCCGCGTGGCCAAGGCCCCGCAGGAAAGCGCCCAGGTCTCCCTCACTCTCCAGGTGCCCTTTGCACCCAACAGTGCGTGTGAGGAACGAACTGCTGTTTGAGCGTCCCCTGAGATTGTGCGTAGCCCCGTGTAAATGTAATAGCCTCCATGGCTTAATTGGCTATCAAGCGAATTTTCCCAGATGAAAGCAATGTTGGGTTAGGGGACGACGGTGCAGCCACCCAGCCTTTACCAGCAGCGTGCTGCAGACGAAGGAAGTCAAGGTGTGGAGGTGATCACGCAGGTACATGTTTTTGACTGTTTAATTTGAAAGTTCACATTTTTTATGCTTTGTGTTGATGTGTAATTTTTGTACTCTTGGTGACTAGTTTTTGTCAAATCTTTTTTGGAATATTGCTTAAATGTTTTGATTTTATGATAGTGAAGCTTGTATTCGGTGTTTTGCCAATTAATATTTTATGCTAGTAAAAAAAGCAAAAGAGAAAAAAAAAAAGATCTTAGTCTGTTTCTAAGGCCCAGACCACACAAAGTATCCATTTTCCTCTCTTGTCTATAAAACAAAACTCACCTTATCAACAGTTTCTGTTCTACCCAAAGATGTTAAATAAAGTCCAAGGTAGTGGGATGGAGGAAGTGATGTTTTATTGTCTATGGTACGTGTGTTCCTAGGACCTATAAAAAGGAAAGCAGGTAAATGACTTTGATCTGTTTGATAAATGATTTTTATCTTGAGTAGTGTAGTCACTTAAATATGTTGATCCTCCTTCTGGGTGGAAATTATTTCAATACCATGTTGTTTTTGTTATTATTAACTATATATATTATTATGTATATAATAATACATAAAAGTTATAGGAATGAAATAAAAAAATTATTGAAATCCTAACACACAGTTGTAGCTATTTTTCATTCATGTATTTATTAAATATTACTAAATTATTCACCACATGATAAATAGTAAAGCATTTTCCACATAATCATATCTACCGTTTTATTCATGGAAATCATTTTATTTGATTATTTAATTTTTATTTTAGATTAAGCATGCATGTGTACATTTGTTACATGAATATATTGCATGATGCTGAGGTTTGGGCTTCTATTGAACATATTATCTGAATAGTAAACATAGTACCCAATAAGTAGCTTTTCAAACCTTGCCTTCCTTCCTTCCCCTGTTTTGGAGTCCCCAGTGTCTGTTATTTCCATCCTTTTGCTCCTGTGTACCCAAAGTTTAGCTCTCACCTATAAGTGAGGACATGCGGTATTTGGTTTTCTGTTTACATCTTAATTCATTTAGGATGATGGCATCCAGGCACATCTATGTTACTGCAAAGGAAAGGATTTCATTCTTTCTTCTGACTATATAGTATTCCATGGTGTATATGCATCATAGTTTCTTTATCCAATCCACCATTGTTGGAAACCAATGTTGATTCCATGTCTTTGCTATTTCATATTTGCAATATAACATGCAAGTGTGCAGAAGCTCTTTAGTTTAATTTGGTCTCACTTGTCAACTTTTGTTTTTGTTGCTTTTGTGTTTTAGTACTTAGTCATAAATTCTTTGCATAGGCCAATATCCAAAAGAGCTTCTTAGGTCTAATTCTAGGCTTCTTATAGTCTAAAGTTTTACATTTAAGTCTTTAATCAATCTTGAGTTAATTTTTTTATATGGTAAGAGACAGGAGTCTAATTTCATTCTTCTGATTATGGTTAGCCAGTTTTCCCAGCACCATTAATTGAATAGGGTATCCTTGCCCCATTGTATTTTTATCAATTTTGTTAAAGATCAGTTGGTTGTAGGTATGGGACTTCATTTCTGGATTCTCTATTTTGTTCCATTGGTCTATGTGTCTGTTTTTGTACCCAAACCATGCTATTTTGGTTATTGTGGCCTCGTAGTATAGTTTGAAGTCAGGTAATGTGTTGCCCCTGCCTTTGTTCTTTTAGCTTAAGATTGCTTTGGCTATTCAGGCTCTTTTTTAGTTAAATACAAATTTTAGAATTGATTTTCTAATTCTGTGTAAAAATAACTTTGGCAGTTTGATAGGAACTGCATTGAATTTGTAGATTGCTTTGGGCAGTAAAGACATTTTAATGATGTTGATTCTTCCAATCCATAAGCATGTAGTATTTTTCCATTTGTTTGTGTCATCTATGATTTCATTCAGCAGTGTTTTGTAGTTCTACTTAAAGAGATCTTTTACCTCCTTGGATAGAGGTATTCCTAAGTATTTCTTTTTTTTTTTTTTCTGTGGCTCTTGTAAATGGAATTGTGTTCTTGATTTGGTTCTCAGTTTGAATATTGCATTGTATAGAAATACTACTGCTTTTTGTATATTGATTTCTTATCTTAAAACTTTACTGAAATTTTTAATCAACTCTAGGAGTCTTTGGTCAGAATCATTAGGGTTTTCTAGGTATAGAATCCTATCATCAGTGAAGAAATAAAATTTAATTTCCTCTTTTCCTATTTGGATGCCTTTTGTTTCTTGCTTTTGTCTGATCATTCTGGCTAGGGCTTCCAGTATTAAGTTGAATAAGAGTGGTGAAAGTGGATATTCTTGTCTTGTTCTTGTTCTTATGGGAATTCTTCCAACTTTTGCCTGTTTAGTATAACGTAGACTAGGTTTGTCAATAGATGGTTCTTATTATTTTAGGTATGTTCTTTGAATGCCTAGTCTATTGAGGGTTTTAATTATGAAGGCATGTTGGATTTTATCAAATGTTTTACCTGCATCTGTTGAGATAATCTTATGTTTTTTTTCATTTTAAATTCTGTTTATGTGGTGAATCACATTAACTGATTTGCATATATTTGAACAACCCTTACATCCCAGGAATAAAGTTCACTTGACATTGTATTATCTTTTTGATGTGCTGCTGAATGTGGTTTGCAAGTACTTTGTTGAGGATTTTTTCATCTATGTTCATCAGATATATTGGCCTAGGGTTTTCTTTTTTGTGTGAGTATTTGCCATATTTTGGTATCAGGATGATGTAGGTTTTGTAGAGTAAGTTAGAGGAGAATCTCTCATCCTTGATTTTTTGGAATAGTTTCAGTAGGATTGGCATGAGCTCCCCTTTGTATGTCTGGTAGAATTCAGCTATGAATTCATCTAGTCCCAGGCTTCTATTACTTATTCAATTCATTCTGTAATTCATTGTTGGTCTGTTCAGTGTTTCAGGTTCTTCCTGGTTCAATCTTGGGAAGTTGTGTGTTTCCAGGAACGTATTCATTTCTTCTAGGTTATCTAGTTGTGCACATAGAAATGTTCATAGTAGTCTCTGAGAATCTTTTGAATCTCCGTGGGACTCGATTGAATGTCGCCTTTGTTATTGCTGATTGTGCTTATTTGGATCTTTTCTTTTTTGTTAATCTTGCTTGCAGTCTATCAATTTTGTTTACACTTTCAAAGAACCAACTTTTCATTTTGTTGATCCTTTGTGTGGATTTTTGAGTCTCGATTTTATTCAGTCCTGTTCTTATTTTTGTTATTTCTTTTCTTATGCTATATTTGGATGTAGTTTTTTTTCTTGTTTTACTACTTGCTCTGGGTGCAATGTTAGATTGTTAATTTGAGATATTTCTATCTTTTTGATGTAGGTATTTAGCACTATAATCTTTCCTTTTTAAACTGCTATTATTGCATCCCAGAGGTTTTTGTTCATTGTGTCTCTATTTTCATTTGTTTAAAAAATTCTTTGATTTCTGCTTTAATTTTATTGTTTACCCAAACAAAAGTCATTCAAGAGTAATTTCTTTCGTTTCCGTGTGTGTTTGTGTGTGAGTGTCTGTGTTTTAGAGTTCCTCTTGCTATTGATTTTTATTTTTATTCTACTGCGGTCCAAGAAGATGCTTGATATTATTTGATTTTTTTTATTTCTTGACACTTGCTTTATAACTGCATATGTGATCACTCTTAGAGTATGTTCCATGTGAAGATGAGAAAAAAATATATATATTGTGGTTGTTGGGTAGAGTATTCTGTAGATGTCTATTAGGTTCAATTGGTCAAGTGGCAAATTTAAGTCCAGAATTTATTTGTTTAGATTTCTGCCTCAATAATCTATCTACCACTGTCAGTGGAGTGTTGAAGTTCCCAGTTATTACTGAGGGGCTGTCTACCTCTTAGGTCTAGTAGTGATTTCTTTATGTATCGTGATGCTCCAATTAATGTTGGGTGCATATTTATTTAAGATAGTTAATTATTCTTATTGAATTGAGCCCTTTGTCATTAAGCAATAACATTTTTTTGTCCTTATTTCTGTTTTTGGCTGAAGATCTGTTTTCTCTGATATGAGAATAGAAACTCCTGCTCTTTTTTGTTTTCCATTTGCATGATTAATCTTTCTCTATCCCTTTACTTTGAACCCATGAGTGTCATTACTTGTGAGATGGGTCTCTTGAAGACAGCAGATGGGTGATTCTGATTTTTTTATTCCAATTCGCCACTGTATGTCTTTTAAGTGGAGGATTTAGGCCATTTATGTTCAAGGTTAACATTGATATGTGAGATTGTGTTCCTGTCATAGTTTTGTTAGCTAGTTTCTTTGCAGTCTCAATTGTGTAGTTGCTTTATAGAGTCTGTGGACTATGTACTTAACTGTGCTTTTTCTGTGTATTGTTCTTTCATGTCCACATTTAGAACTCCCTTAAGCATTTCTGCAGGGCTAGTCTGGTGGTGATAAATTCCCTTACCGATTGCTTGACTCAGAAAGACTCAATTTCTCCTTCGTTTATGAAGCTTAGTTTTGAAGAATATGAATGTTTATGCTGGAATGTCATTCCTTTTAGAGTACTAAAAATAGACCTCTAATCTCTGCTGGATTGTAAGGTTTCTTCTGAGAAGTCCACTGTTAGTCTGATGGGTTCCCTTTGTAGGTAGTGTTGCTCTTTTCTCTAGCTGTGTCTGAGATTTGTTTTTTCTTTTGTGTTAACCTTGGATAGTCTAATGACTATGTGTCTTGGGGATGGCTGTCTTTATAGTATATAACAGGGGTTCTCTGGATTTCTGGTGTATGCATGTCAACATCTCTAGCAAAATTGAGAATATTTTCTTGAATTTTTTCCTCAGATATGTTTTCCAAGTTGGTTACTCTTTCTTTTCTCTCAGGAATACCAATAAGTTGTAGAATTGGTTTCTTTACATAATCCCATATTTCTTGAAGGCTTTGTCTTTTTAAAAAATATTTTTTCTTTATTTTTGCATGACTGGGTTAATTTGAAGAATCAGTCTTCAAGCTTTGAAATGTTTCCTTCTGCTTGGCCTAGTCTGTTTTTAAGTCTCACAACTATATTTTGAAATTTATTTAGTGAATTTTTCAGTTCCAGAAGTTCAGTTTGGCTCTTTCTTAATATAACTATTTTGTCTTTCAAATCTTGGACTGTTTTTCTGGTTTCTTTGCATTGGATTTCTATTTTGTCTTATGTCTCATTGACTTTCCTTGACATCCATCTTCTGAGTTCTGTGTGTCTCATTTCAGACATTTACATCTGGTCAGGATCCTTTCCTAGGGAGCTAGTGAGAGGCTTTGGAGATCACAAAACACTCTGGCTTTGTGTATTGCCAGACTTCTTGTGCTTATTCCTTTCCATCTGCGGGAGTTGACGCTTCTTTTTTGAATTTGCTTCATTTAGATGGGGTTTGTATTAGTCAGAGTTCTCTATAGGTACCGAAGTAATAGGATAGATGTACATTTGAAGGGGAGTTTATTAAGGATCATTGACTCACACGATCACAAGGTAAAGTCCCACAATAAGCCATCTGCAAGCTGAGGAGCAGGGAAGCCAGTCCGAGTCCCAAAACCTCAAAAGTAGGGAAGCTGACAGTGCAGCCTTCAGTCTGTGGCTGAAGGCCTGAGAGCCCCTGGCAAACCACTGGTGTAAGTCCAAGAGTCCAAAAGCTGAAGAACTGGAAGCATCCAGCGCAGGATAAAGATGAAAGCCAGGAGACTCTGCAAGTCTGCTCTTCTGCCTTCTCCTGCCTGCTTTGTCCTAGCCGTGCTGGCAGCTGATTAGATGGTGCCCACCCAGATTGAGGGTGGTTCTGCCTCTCCTAGTCCAGACTCAAATGTTAATCTCCTTTGGCAACACCCTCCAAACACACCCGGGAACAATATTTTGCACCCTTTAATACAATCAAGTTGACACTCAATATTAACCATCACAGGGCTTTTATATTTTTATTCTCTTTGAAAGTATGACAGTGGTGTATGTGATTGATTGGCTTCATTTCTCGGTAGTTGCAGAGGGTGAAGTTTCCATATATGTTCCTTGGTTAAAGATAGGTTGCTGCAGTGGCTTTCACAGATGTTGCTTGTTTTAGCAATGTATTTTTATATGATGGTATAACTCAAACTTCAGTCTGGTAGATGGACTTAAGAGTAAGAGCTGGCAGGTGGGGTCTTGGTGCATGCTTGCCCTCACTGGAGAATCATGAGAAACAACTTCTTTCAGTGCACGCTTTCTGGGCCCCTATGGGAAGAGCTATTGTTGCATCTGCAACAGTGCACTGGGGAGGGGAGATGGAGGCGAGACATAATTCCTTCTCCAAGTCTGGTTCTGGGCCTTGGTGGTGCTCCTTTCAGTGGCTTATGCCATGGCCACATTTTCTTTGTCTCATGTTGTGCTTTGGCAGGCTGCACTCCCCCTTCCCTTAGGGATGATCCACACTGAGGATTACATCTCTAGGGACACACAACTCTCCAGAGACCCACCAGTCCACTGTGCTTACCAAAGTCAGAGCAGGTTTTAGGGTATGTCTGCAGTTGCTCTGATGATGCAGTATTTCAAGGGTAGAGGATCTCCAGGCAGGGCAGTGGCACAATGGGTGCAACACCAGTATGGAGTCTGCAGCCCATGATTTTCAGCCCAGCAGGCAACCATGGAGTCTGCCTAGCTTATACTCCCCTGACCCAGCAGATCTCCCACAGACACTTGCCCTGGCGGCAAGCCCAACCAACTAGGCTTTCCCCAAGCCATCTGCTCCCACATTGTTGAGCTGCTCCAGGCATTCTGTGCCAGGACACTCCCTGGGAAAGAAGCTACCACCATCAGGCCATACCCTTCATGGTCTGGTCTTGCAAAGGGAGGGGCGTCCAGCTCCCATGCCCCCATGAGAACCCATACCACACCCTTCTCTGCATTCTGACTATGGAGGATCCTCCTTCACTTGAGATTAGGTTACAAATCTCAGCTCAGTGTCCCTGGGTGGTATACTTGAGTCTTGGGGAGTTGGGACTGGGCTCACGGATTTGTCCTCTGGCCTCTAAGCTTCAAGCACTGGCTGTGACTTGGGGACAGGGTGGTGAGCTTTTCCCAGGCTGTTAACAAAACACTCAAGCTATGCAGTGGATGCTGTGCTGTGGACACCCTCTTGCAGGCGTGACCAGGCATGAGGTCTGGGAAGGGGTTGACAGGCAAGGGGGCATGTGGACCAGATGCAACTTAATCACACAGCACTGGTGATGGGGCCTATCTTGGGCATGTGAGCAGGCCAGGCGTGGTTCACTCCCAGCCTGGCGGACAGCAGGAACTTAGCCACTCAGTATGAAATGGAGGCTTGTGGGATGGGCACCTAGGGTTGCATTTTGCTGCAGCTGCACAGCACAACAAAGCCTTCTGGGCTCTGTGTGGGTTCAAACTGTGCCTCTGCATGTGCTCGAGGCAGCTCTCCTACCAGTCCAAAGATCTATGAGGGTCGTAGAAACTCCTGTAACTAGGATCTCAGAGGTACATTATGGGTATGTAGTGTCCCAGGGTTCCTTCACTCACCCCTTCCTTGGGTTTGTTCAGGGTATATGGGCCAGTCCTGATGTCTAGTGACTCTGAGCAGACTGTCCCATTTCTTCCCTCTTCAACCATGGTGTCTGTGTCACCTCTGTGTCAACTTTCAGTGTTTTCTCTCAAAAGATCTGTTTAAAATGTGAAGGTTTACTAGATATTTGGGTTCCTCTCCATGGAAGAGGCACTTCCCAACTGCATCTCCTTGGCCATCTGCCATTCTCCAAATCTTCTTTGGTGCCTATTTTTCCTTTTTACTTTCTGTGCTTCCTCCTTATTCTCTTCCTCCAACACTGATATGTACTCTGACATTCAATTCTAAATATATATATTATAAAAAATAGATATAATGTGCATATATGTGTTCATTAAGGATAGAATACTTGGCTGGGCACGGTAGCTTATGCCTGTAATCCCAGCACTTTGGGAGGCCGAGGTGGGCGGATCATGAGGTCAGGAGATCGAGATCTTCCTGGCTAACACAGTGAAACCCTGTCTCTACTAAACAAAATACAAAAAATTAGCCGGGCATGGTGGCGGGTGCCTGTAGTCCCAGCTACTTGGGAGGCTGAGGCAGGAGAATGTCGTGAACCCGGGAGGTGGAGCTTGCAGTGAGCTGAGATCATGCCACTGCACTCCAGCCTGGGTGACAGAGCAAGACTCCATCTCAAAAAAAAAAAAAAATTCAGAAAGAAGGTTACTACATCTGAATTTCTGAAGATGGTTTTAGTAGGGACGAATTCAATGTAATCCATGGAGTATTCATGACTTTGTAGAAAGGTTAATGAATGTTTCTTTTAGCCACTCGGGTTGGGACCTCTGAATCAATAGGAAGCATAAATGAGAGATGTCAGGGGAGGATTGAAGGATGCTGATGGAGGTGGGAAGGCCTGAAGTGACCCGCCTGTGCTAGACTGAAAGTGATTCAGGCCCCACCCAAATGCAAGAGCAGTGGAGCCTAAATCCTTCACAACTGCACATTAGAGGAGAGAGGATTTGACCATCATCCTGCAATTAGAGTTACTGTTAATCAAGGTAGGAGGACAAGATGTGTTCCCACTTCTGACTCTGATTGCCCTAAATAGAGGCCCTGAGTGGTAATAATTTGTTTTGAAACTAGGAGACAGTTCAGTCAGTGTTTCATCAGATTCATGTTTTGCTGAAAATACTGGCACATTCCTCCATTTAATGAGGAGTCACCACAGGTAACTCAAGGGCCTTAGTCCTGCTGCCCACATAAGGGAGTTCTGGTCCTGAGGAAATGGGGCCGTATTTGAAGGTAACGAAAGGGATAAGATGAGACATGATGGTGTGATGAGTATTCCAGTGACTGCTTTTGGTAAATTTGGGCTGGCATGTGGGTTTAAGTTCCTCTGTCTAGAAAGGAAATGCTCCTCATGACTGACAAAAGCAGGAACAGGTTTTATCATCAGCTCTACACCAAGGCTCTCCAGTTACTAGAGTGGTCTCTAGAAGATAGCATTATCAGCAAATTCCATTAGCAACTAACTTGCTTCTGTGGTGCTGTGTTGTTGTTAATAGTTTTAATTATAGCAGCTGCAATGCAGGGAACCTGATCCAAAAAAGGCACAAACCAAAACCTGTGCTCCTAAGGAGATTATAAGAAATGAAATCACCAACACTGGCCTCTCTTTGGGAGGAAACTGGAAATGGCAAGAGGGACCACTCATGGGCTAAAGCCCAGTACTTGGGTCACAACACACCCTGGAGAGGTCAAGTATGGGCCCCATTGCTTCAGGCCTTGGCTGTGGATCACACCCTGGATTCTTCTCTTCCAGGTGCAGCTCAGTTGCCATGATGCTCCTTGAGTCAATGAGCTCTTTGGTCTGCTCTTCTGCTCAAGCAGAAAATGATCTGCGCTTCACCCTTGAGAAGCTGACAAGAACCACAGGCTTCTTCAGGCAGGTGGTGGAACATGGGTGTATCCTGCAGGTGCTCACAGTATCTCCCTTTGCTCAGGTCACAGAGGCTTGGGGTTTTCCAGCTCTTGACCTAAAATTCCTGAATGATTGTTTTCAAATTTCTTAATGAATAATAGGATGAACTTGCCACCCCTGTCAGGGGGGAATGGGGTTCCTGAGAGCTGAGAGGCCAGGATCCAGATCTTGAGCCTCTTCACCAAGCAGATGCTGTAGAGCAAAGGCAGCAACTATCTATCATCTATCTATCTATCTATCTATCTATCTATCTATCTATCTTTCCCCTTCCCTTTAAGGAAATCCTCAGGACTAGGTGAGATCTTAGATCTAGTGGAGAATCTGAGCTGCTCCAAGCAAAACCTCAGGATCCTGCAATCTGAAAAGGTAGAACCAAGGCAAATGTGGGCAGCAATACCCAGAAGTTGGGTACTGAGCCTGTTAGGGAGCATTTTTTTCAGGGGAGTGAAGTAAACAATGAGGTGTAGAGAGCAGCGAGAATGAGAAGCCAAATCACAGACTGCAAAATCACACAGCATCTGTCCTTTCTCCCTGGTCAGAGAGAGTATGATGGGTAGTCTCCAATATAGAAAGCCCATTGTGTCCTTCAGCTCCCCCATACAGTCGCAGAACAAGCCTGATTCTGAAATTTCTGTTCTCTTTAGGCTCTAGCCTGATTTTCTTGCTCATAAGGCCAAAGGGAGCTGGAAAGGTCCCCATGGCAGGACTCATGGTGGAGAGAGAATGGTCTAGAGGATTCAGGCCTCTGCACACTGTGTCTGGGTCCCTCCTTAAAGAATGATAAAGACAAGTAAAGAGCTTGAAGCAGCCTGGAGTCCAGCCAGAAACCTTTAACTGAGCTTTAAAGGAGATGGTCACAACACTTTTCAGAATACTGGCAAAGGCCTCCTGTGGCCAGGTTTGTCCTGGGATGAGCAAAATTTAATGTTTACCTGCTGTATCTTTGCTTTTAATATATCTGCTTGCCCATCACAATGACGTTATGGTTAATTTCACCAATTTGGTAACCTGCCTCATGGGAAGTACGAAAGTAAGCAAGGGCCAGGTGTGGTGACTCACGCCTGTAATCCCAGTACTTTGGGTGGCTGAGGCAGGTGGATTGCTTGAGCCCAGGAGTTCAAGACCAACCTGGGCACCATGACAAAACCCCATCTCTACAAAATATACAAAAATTAACCAGGAGTGGCAGTGCATGGCTGTAATCCCAGCTACTCGGAGGCTGAGGTGGGAGAATCTCTTGAGCCTGGGAGGCAGAGGTTGCAGTGAGCTGAGATCACACCACTGCATTCCAGCCTGGGCAACAAAGCGAGACCCTGTCTCAAAAAAAAAAAAAAAAAAAAAGAGAAAGACAGTGAGGGTGTCCTGTGAATCAAATCTTTGAATGGATGTTTTCTTAACTAACCAAGACCTCTGTAAGAATTCTGTCTTTGATTCCACAATAAAGTGGTGTGAAATTACTATAAGCAAATGTTTACATGTCTCATTTAATCTTCACAACAATCCTATGAGGCAAGTAGAATTGTTATCCTCATTTTCTGACTGATGAAACTGAGGCTCAGGGGAGGGTGTGACCTTGCCAAGTCCTCACAACTGGAAACCACGGAACAAAATGACCTGAGTCACACATGCTAGAAAAAACTCATTGTGCCTCCCCATGGAGCTTCACAATGGCTATTTCTGTTGCAATAGAGGATGAAGCAGGTGGTCTTTCCAATCAAGAGCTGTTAAGAAAGGCTCCAGTTCTCCCTGGGGAATCTCAGAATCAGACTGAAGATTCGGAAGAGCCTTTGCTGACCACTGAGTCAAACTCCCCAGAATCCTTTTGTAGTACCACTGACCAGTGAGTGATCATCAAACCTCCAAAGACTTCGGTAATTTGCAGATTCTAGGGAAAATTCCATGAGTTAACAGAGGTGAAATTTGAAAGTTCCATAGAGAAATTCTGGAACTTGAAATTATCATAGGAAGATTATTATGCAATTTTGTTCCTGTTAGTAGTCTTTAATAAAGAGACTTCAGGTGAACATTGGGTTGAACCAAGATTACTTTCTCCCATTGTCACCATTCTGATTTCAGATTGTTCCTTGCTGGTTTATATCCTCTTCAATTCCATTTTGTACCAGATAGAGGCAGAGTAGAAGGAAAAACTGAACAACAAACCGCATTTGTGCCAGCTCGAGGGATAAACACCCTCTAAGGAGCATCTCAAGCTTTCCACAAGATTTCAACAGGGTCACCCCAGTTCACAGGCAGGTAGTGTGTCTTCAATGTGTGGCCAATCGCTGTTGGACAAACAGGAGGTGTTTTCCCCAGGATACCCTGCACTAGACTCGGCATCTTTTCAGTCTTCTTCCTATTCTGTCTCCTTCCCAGCACACTGACACTGGAAGCACACTATGTCATCACATGAGCAATTCACAGGTGCCATGAAATACCTCACAAATGTACAGTACTTTAACTGTTGACCCCATGTATTAGGTAAGAAAGATATTATTATTTACATTTATCTATTGGAACTTGGGGGCACAGAGTGTTTAAATTACCTGCCCAAGGGCACACAAGTCACTCGCCTCTTGTGTTTCAATTATACAATGGCTTAGTGATTCTTTCTTTCAGACAATTGTTGTGAGGAGTGAATGGAATTAAATCAAGTCTATGTGGAAAGGGCCTGGAGCATGAGTTCTCAATGCAGGGTGACTACTGTCAGCACCAACTAGTTATGATAATGACAATGATGATTATGGGGAAATAATAACACCTTGAAGTAATAATAATGAAGTTAGAACAATACCCCCAAATGTATGAAAATTACATGTATAAAATGAGTTAGTTTATAAATCGTGAGAAAATGGGCATCCTCAGGTATTGCAGGTAGAAACACACAATGGAATAACTCTTGTCAGCAAGCTAATCCATTTCCAGGAATTAATTTTTTTTTTTTTTTTTTGAGACAGAGTCTTGCTCTGTCACCCAGGTTGGAGTGCAATGGCATGATCTTGGTTCACTGCAACCTCTGCCTCCCAGGTTCAAGTGATTCCCCTGCCTCAGCCCCCCATTAGCTGGGACTACAGGCACACACCACCATGCCCAGCTAATTTTTGTATTTTTAGTAGAGACGGGATTTCACCATGTTGACCAGGATGGTCTTGATCTCTTGACCTCGTGTTCTGCCAGCCTCGGCCTCCCAAAGTGCTGGAATTACAGGCATGATCAACCACCCCAAGTCCAGAATTTCCTAAAAAGGTCCCAAGAGATGAAGGTGCTACTGTTCAGTGACCCCCTGCTCAAAACCACTGCCCTAGGAGATGAGGGCTCTTCTATGCCCCATTTTTACAGGTAAGGCTGGTCATGGAAGTGGGAGATAGAAAATAAAGGGTGGGGTCAGGTTCCTTTCTAAAAACCTAAATGCATGTCAGGCAAGTAGGGCTTAGAAAAGAATTTACCCTCCTTCACCTCTGTCACCTCATCCCTCCTTCCAACCTCCATCACTTGTTTGGCAAACTGGACTCGGAGCCAGAAGCCACCAGAAAAAGTGGAATGTGAGCCTGCAGGCCATCAAGGTGAAGCCCTGAGGATCCCCTGGGGCCAGTCCCTCCACTTTGATGCGGTTAAGCCTCAGCTAGTGTCAAGTTGAAAGGAGAAAAAGACAGGTGAGTCACTGTTAAAGAAACAGGTTCACATATGTAGGTCTAGGAGCACTGCAAGTAGTTCTTACAGTGGGAGAGAGCAATTGTGCTCAACTCTGAATCCAGCACAAGGAAGTGGTAATTATACTCAAGGAGGAGGATGGGGTTAGCAGATGGGAAATGACTACGAGGGAACATCAAGGGTAAGGGAGGATTCTGGCTAAACTGACCTAACGAGATTCTCGCTGAGCACAGGCCAAGGTTATCTGACATCAGCTGAGGGATGGTGGGGATTGAGGACCCTGATCAGTATATGGCGGACAGGGATTCCTGCCAGCTAAACTGACTTAGCAGGGTAATTTGCTAAAACTAAATTTTACAAAAAGTGCACAGATGGGTTTAGCAGAAGGTTCAGAAGCCTGACTAATGTATGGTCAAGCAAACAATTTCTGTCACCACACAGAATGCATGCTCCAGGGACCATACTGGGCCTCAGCATCTTCCTACCCCACCAGCTTCCAGGAGGGCATTTTGCCCTGGGCCTCCTGGGTGTTTCCTTGCCTGATCATTTCTAGGAGACAAGAGACCTGCACTTTATCATCTAGGATAAATTCAGTGTCAGATTTTTAAGCCTAAATCGGATGACAGTGCTTCAGTGACAATCTCAGTTATTTAAAAAGGGAGGTTCATTCATTCACCAGTTCTAAAGGCGCACATAAGACATTCTTTTTTTTTGTTTTTTTTACAAAAAAATTGAGACCAAGTTAAAAGAAAAAGAATGAAAAAAATCAAGCAACCCGAATCCCTTATATAATCTCTTCAAAACCCCAAACCAGGGAAATCTTCTCAATATAAACTTGGGAACTTTTGTTGATCACTGACTGCAGTCTGGTGGTTTATACTTATTTTCCTGTGTCCTGTTTCCTCCCTTCTCCCACCCCCAGCCCCTCAGCAGCTGCTGCCTTCCTGTCTTGGTCTCATTGTCCTCAAATCAGACCTGCAGGTATGGTCCCAAGTGCTTCTAACCTTCATCCTCATATCCACGGGATCCCCTGAGAACCCAGCTTCTGTTATTGAGAACTGTCCCACCTGCTGACTAAGGAGTCTGATCTTTATTCAGAATCATTGCTAAGATACCAGAAGAAATAACATGTAAGAGTCTAGTATAGAACTCACAGTTCTGATCTGAGGAACTAACAATTGCTTATTTGAATCACTGTATTTTCTATTTATATTCTTTTTTTTTTTTTTTTTTTTTTTTTTTTGAGATGGAGTCTCGCTATGTCTCTCAGGCTGGAGTGCAGTGGTGCGATCTCGGTTCACAGCAACCTCTGCCTCCCAGGTTTGAGCCGTTGTCCCTGCCTCAGGCTCCTGAGTAGCTGGGATTACAGGCGCCCACCACCATGCCTGGCTAATTTTTATAATTTTTTTTTTTTTTTTTTTGAGACAGAGTCTCACTCTATTGCCCAGGCTGGAGTGCAGTGGTGCCATCTCACTCACTGCAACTTCTGCCTCCCTGGGTTCTAGCAATTCTCCTACCTCAGCCTCCTGAGTAGCTGGGATTACAGGCGCCTGCCACCGTGTGTGGCTAATTTTTGTATTTTTAGTAGAGACAGGGTTTCGCCATGTTGGCCAGGCTGGTCTCAAACTCCTGACCTCAGGTGATCCACCCGCCTTGGCCTCCCAAAGTGCTGGGATTACAGGTGTGAGCCACCACGCCCGGCCTATATTCATATTTCTATTCACAATATCTCCTACACAGTGTTTTCCTGTTCTATGGGGAGAAATCAGGCAGATAGCAGAAGACACAGGTCAGATCTCAGGAAGAGTTTCTATGGCCTGCAAACAAGCATTTATTGATTATAGATGTAGGGGTGAATATTACGAATATAGGGAGATGTCCCACAAGGTTAGCTCCTATGCTACCTAATGCACCAGGCAGCTTGTCCGTAACTTAGTTTAAATATATCTGTCAGGCTCCATGCCCATTTGCTGTAAAAGCAAGATTACTGAGGTAATCTTAGATTTTAAAATGGAAAACTGGGCCTCACAAAAGCAGTTGGGAAAATTACCTGGAGATTGTTTCTAAGGCAGTGCCCAACTGTACCAAGCAAAGGACAAGTACAAAGTCAGAGCTTCATTAACTTGATGATTGATTCATTCACTTACTTAATGCAAGACTTCAGGGGAAGAAGAGTCGCTGAGTGGAGGAGACGGGAAACAATGCATTATGAAACGCCCATGGTCTCTGGATACCCACCCAGCCAGTCCCCACCCTCCTAGGGTCTGGTCTCAACCATCTCATCATGTGTTTTGAGGGTGCGTTTTCCTACCAGTTGTTTTTTTTGTCTTTGAGACAGAGTCTCCTCTCGCCCAGGCTGGAATGCAGTGGTGCGATCTCGGCTCACTATAGCCTCAACCTTCCGGGCTGGGCGATGCTGGTGCCTCAGCCTCCCGACTAGCTGCGACCACAGGCGCGGGCCACCACACTCGGCTAATTTTTGTATTTTTAGTAGAGAAGGGGTTTCGCCAGGGTGCCCACGCTGTTCTCGAACTACTGGGCTCAAGTGATCTGCCTGCCTCAGCCTCCCAAAGTGCTGGGATTACAGGCATGAGCCACCAGCAACACGCCCAGATTCTTCTACACCCTTAATTGGGAGATAAGGCTTCTGCTTGCAGGCTGTGCGTTCTTCCAACCGGCCGCACCTTTGCTGTGGACTAAACAGGAACCACTGGATTAGGGTCCTCTGGCTCTCTGCCCTGCAGGAGATTTTAATCAAAAATTCTAGGCCTAAGGGAAAAGCAGGGTTAGGCTGAAAATGCACACAGGGCTCCTGTAAATTTCTTTTCATAAACCACCCGCCCAGGGCATTAAATAGGGTACTTAGTTGATCCGAACCCTCCAGGGAGACCTCCGACCCTTCTCTTCGTAGCCCCCAGCTCCCCTCCCCCGGTTCCACTGAGGCAAGGGGACTGAGCTGCTCCACATGCCAGCAGTCAGCACGCCGGAAGGCCCCGCCCAGCGGCTGGCGCAGCCAATCGCAGAGCGGGCAAGCGGTGGGGGCGGGCCTGCCTGGGCGGCAAGGGGGCAGGGGGGTCTAGGGGCTTTAGAGGTCAATTAGCTGTTTTCGGGCGGCCTTAGGCGACAGGAGACTCCTGGACCCAGCACCTGCCCACTGTGCCTGTCCACCTGTGGCTACAGCAGCTGAGACCCCAGTGGGCTAAGATTGGACAGGGGCCACCAGGGACCCAGCAAGTCCTTCAGCTCTGTGAGTGAGGGATTTTCCGGAGTGCCAGGCCGCAGTATTCCCAGGGCTGGTGGGGGTGGGACAGGGAGGCTCGACCCCGGCAAATCAGGCAGAGGCGCCCCTTGCTCCCTGCAACATCGCCCACGTCCTGGGGCCACAGTGAGCATGAGCGGAGGGCGGGAGCAAGAGCCAGGGGACCTGGCCTGGGTCCCCAGCCCAAAGCCTGGGAAGCTGCCTACCCCTGTGTGGGCGCGGACACTGGGGACTCTGGCTTCCGGTGGTTCGGCCACCTGATTCAGTTTATGCTCTGTGAGGGGAGTTGGAGTGTTGGCAGGACTGGCCCACCTGCAGGACTGCAGGACTGCGGGAACGGCGGTAGATAGGTGCTCTCCTTCCCAGTTTGTCCTGGGAAGACATTCAAGAACTGTTTCATTACAAGGGGCATTTGGAAAACATACTTCACCTTCTGCTGTGTATTAGCCAAGAACAAGGTGTGATGTGACTTCCCAATTATTGGGGATCCCTTTGTCCCTTCTTGAAATTAGATGTCTTCATTCTTGAGGTTTTGCCTGGATGACCTCAGCACAATTGGTACAAAACCTGGGCCAACGGTTTCCTAGTTTCCTGGTTGTTGCCTTAAGCTTCTCGCCCATCAGGTAACTTCCTGTCCTTTTCATAGCCTGTCATCATCATCCCAGAAAACTGTTTCAACTCCTACAGCTCTGGACAGGCTGCTTTTCATTTTGGTGGGTCCATCCAATACCTCCACTTGCCCTGTTTTTCTCCAGCCACATCCTTGGCCTCTTCCACAGTCCTTAGGTAAATGCTTGGAAGAATAATTTAAATATTTTTATTCTACTATGGTGGCCCTAGTTTCTCAGGGCGTAGTAAAATGGCTTTTTAGGATCAGTCTAATCAGATCCTCATTTCTTTTCCCTTCCTAGATTTTTGAAACATGAATCCGTCACTCCTCCTGGCTGCCTTTTGCCTGGGAATTGCCTCAGCTGCTCTAACACGTGACCACAGTTTAGACGCACAATGGACCAAGTGGAAGGCAAAGCACAAGAGATTATATGACATGGTTGGTGGCATCTGAAACTGTCCAGGGGAACCCCAGAGAGATGGGCATTGCTATTGGGATCATATGGCCAGAGAGTGGCTTCTAGAGGCTGGCTCCTACCAATAACCTAACGCAATAACTTAATAGCACTGATTATGAGCACGATATGGGCATACACCCTTGTTGTGTCTCAGCTTGGAGAACATCTCCTAGAAGTGTCAAGCCTTCCCTGGCCATGGTTACTCTTACATCTCTGTCTGAAGATTCACTTGGTTAGCATATGTTGGGTTTTAATTAGAAATAAATAGCATTGGCGGGGCACGGTGGCTCACGCCTGTAATACCAGCACTTTGGGAGGCCGAGGCAGGCGGATCACAAAGTCAGGAGATTGAGACCATCCTGGCTAACACGGTGAAACCCCGTCTCTACTAAAAAAAAAATACAAAAAGTTAGCATGGTGGCAGGCACCTGTAGTTCCAGCTACTCAGGAGACTGGGGCAGGAGAATGGCATGAACCCGGGAGGCAGAGCTTGCAGTGAGCTGAGATCGTGCCACTGCACTCCAGCCTGGGCGACAGAGCGAGACTCCGTCTCAAAAAAAAAAAAGAAATGAAGAGCATCAGTTACATGTTTGCCTTTAGAATGAAGAAGGATGGAGGAGAGCAGTGTGAGAGAAGAACATGAAGATGACTGAGCAGCACAATCAGGAATACAGCCAAGGGAAACACAGCTTCACAATGGCCATGAACGCCTTTGGAGACATGGTAAGTATGCTGTGGGCTGCCCAGCTCTGTGCTTCCCCTCCTCAGTTCTTTACCAAATTAATCTCTTGCTTCTTAACATTTTATTTACTTTTCTTTGAAGACCACTGAAGAATTCAGGCAGGTGATGAATGGTTTTCAATACCAGAAGCACAGGAAGGGGAAACAGTTCCAGGAACGCCTGCTTCTTGAGATCCCCACATCTGTGGACTGGAGAGAGAAAGGCTACGTGACTCCTGTGAAGGATCAGGTGAGACTGTGTTAGGTTCAGACCTCCCATCACCCCAGGAAAGCCAAGAAGCAATTGACATTTGTGCTATGGTAGACTGTGCAGCAACATGCAGTTCACTTTTTTTTTTTTAAATACATTCACTTTATTTTAGAAAAATGAAGACTCATAGAGTAAGCTTATCACAAACTGGCCTATTAGGAGTCACAGAATTCACAGGAAACAATTTCTGAAGACCAGGTGCCTGCTGCCACCTCTCCAAGCAGGCCAGAGTCCAGTAGAGAATGCGATTCAGGAAGATGGCTCCTCAGAGGGCAGGGAGGTTAGCTACGGAGGCCGCTCACATGGAAATGTCCAGTGAACCAATGCCAAGGAAGAAGATAAAATTCTCTGGGGCTGACCACAACATTGGGGGTGGATAAAGACAAACCACTTGCCTGTACTTCTTATCTTCTATTTGTTCATTTCACTGCTGGAAGGTGACCTCTTTTCCCCTAATCTTCTTTCAACCCAGAGAGTTTAAGTCTTCTCCAGCTCAATCCTAATCCACCCCATTTCCCATGGTCTCTACTTCTGGGAGACCAGCCCTGGTGGCATCTCTTCCTCCTGTCCCTGGGCCAGAATCTGCTGGAGTCAGGGTCTGCTGGGTAGAGGCGAGTCCAGGTACTGACCATAGTGGTTTGCTACTGAAGTCTTGCTTGCTGTCCTGATCTCTTTACCTGGTAGGTCCTGGGACTGCCACTTTCCTGGGGGGTTGCAGATTGCTGCGAGTGGCACCCATGACAGGAAGATTTACTCGCTGGGAAACAGGAACCTTGTGTCCACTTTCCCGCACTCTGTGTCCTGCAGTGCTTGGTCTTGGAAGCCCTTTTCGAGTTGACAGAGAATCCGGAGGTAGGGCACCTCTGCCAGGTGGCACACTCCAGCTGGTGAGTGGCATTTGGCTGGCAGGCCCGCAACTTGGCTGCTCTGGTCTCCTCACTGGCTGCTGCTCTCCCACTGGGCCCGGCTCTCCCCCGGACTGGGGGAGTCGATCGGGTAAGAGGAGAAGATGCTGGGCTTTTGGATGCAGGGAACAGATTGCAAGTGGGTGACTCCCTCTTCATGTTGGAGGGCCTCTTTCCAGATGTAGCCCGGAGAGCCCTGACCGACCCCTTCCTATCACTGCTCTAGAGTCAAGGCGTCAGGCTGCTTGGGGAGGGGGTGCTCCGCGTCAAAGAGTTCACAGTGGGCAGCAGGTCTCGGACAGGACTGTCCTTCAGCACAAAGGTCTCCCGCCGAGGACTGGGCTTCACTCGGCGAGGCCCCAGGCCCTCGCCTGCGCTCTCCCGATCCTGCAGGGCACACTGCTCCAGCTGAGCGGCCAGCCAGTTGGCCTCATCGAGGATCTCCTCCAGCTTCTCTGGGCTGAGGGGGCCTAGGCTGAGCCTCACACCCTGGGGGGCAGGTGCCACTGCATTTGGGTCACTTCGGTGGGAGAGGCCCCGTCGAAATGGTTTCTCTGGAGTCACCAACACTGTTATGTCTTCCTCCTCACAGCTGTCAGATGGTGACAGCCCCCCAAAGTCCAAGATCTCATCCACAATAAACCTTATATCTTCCTCCAAATCCTCCATGTCCAGCCAGCAGGAGCGAGAGTCCAGTTAGATCTGAGCTGGAGAGAAACCATACCTTTCCTCAGGTATCCATTCTGCCCAAGGCTCGCAGCTAGATTCAGGGTGCAAGCCAGGGTCGGGGGTCATGCTCCAGCCCACCCTGTGTCCACTTCCCGCGCCACCTTATCTTCCACGCCACAGTTCACTTTTTAAAGGAGTATTTAGCTACATGAGCTAAATACTCATGTTGTTAAAAGTCTTGCTCTGTGTGTGTGTGTGTGTGTGTGTGTGTGTGTGGATATCAGCTTTTTTATTCTCTTTTCAGGGTCAGTGTGGCTCTTGTTGGGCTTTTGGTGCAACTGGTGCTCTGGAAGGGCAGATGTTCTGGAAAACAGGCAAACTTATCTCACTGAATGAGCAGAATCTGGTAGACTGCTCTGAGCCTCAAGGCAATGAGGGCTGCAATGGTGGCTTCATGGATAATCCCTTCCGGTATGTTCAGGAGAACAGAGGCCTGGACTCTGAGGCATCCTATCCATATGAAGGAAAGGTAAATGGAGCTCCTTTTCTTGCTGCCATTCCTGCTTTGTTTTACTGGGACACTTTCAGAGATAACAGACACTTTTCAGAATTCACGTTTTAGATGGTGTAATCTCTATCTGCAAAGTGACAGTGTTGTCATTATAAATTATAGCCTTCACACAGTTCTGTGATTACATGGTTAACATGCAGCTGTTCTTGCTTCTATGTGACATGGAGAATATACAAACCATTCTACATATAATACAGATGTCTCCATTGTGAAAAATGTCTTACGGAAAGTAAACCTAGGGGTCGCGCTGAAGAGAACTGAGCTAATTTTCAGTTTCAAATTAACTATTAATAATAATATTTCACTGCCTTGGATGATTTGTAACAGTGTTGACTTGGAAATTCTATGCTGCAAACTGCTGAGTGTTGTGGTTCTGACTCACATTCCCCAGGAGAAGGATGGTAGTAATCAAGTCGCCTCCCTCTTCACCTTTAAAAGGTTAAAACCTGTAGGTACAATCCCAAGTATTCTGCTGCTAATGACACTGGCTTTGTGGACATCCCTTCACGGGAGAAGGACCTGGCGAAGGCAGTGGCAACTGTGGGGCCCATCTCTGTTGCTGTTGGTGCAAGCCATGTCTCCTTCCAGTTCTATAAAAAAGGTAAGCATCTTTCTTCATAGAAATTATTGCAGAAAAAAAGTAAACCACCATGACACACCAGCATTATGGACTCTATACATGCAATAATCATACCCAATGCTTCTATTTGATATTACATTGAGCGTATCTCCATGAATACCTGTACTTCATAACTTTTTATAAATAGCTATGTTATTTATAGTATAGTTTAATTTACTTAAATATTCTCTAATTGTTGTATTCTTAGAATTTTTCCAAAGATTTTTACTTCTGTGATTAAATCTGAAAAGAGCCTTTTGAGTCAAGGATTTTGGTGTTCTGTGCTATTTTTAAGATTGATATTCTAGAGTAGAATTACAAGCTTAAAATGAGTGGTCTTTTATGCCTGTAGGAAAGATTTTTATGAGGGACTTATGCTAATTTCTATTTCTGCTAGTTGTGGATGAGAGCCTAATTCCCTAGCCTTGATAACAATAGATCTTGTTAAGCCTGATCTGGACTGTGTGTCATTTCACTGATTTTAGAGATGCCTCCCTCCCTGTGGGTGACAGGGTGGGTTACTGTCAGGTGTCCTTGGGAACTTCCCACCCAGCCTTAATTTTATTCTCTCAGGAATTTATTTTGAGCTATGCTGTGACCCTGAAGGCCTGGATCATGCTATGCTGGTGGTTGGCTACAGCTATGAAGGAGCAGACTCAGATAACAATAAATATTGGCTGGTGAAGAACAGGTATAAATTGCCAGAAAGACTTATAGTTGAAATTCAAAAGGGAATCCTTTTTTGCAATCAGTATTTACATACCACAAGCCCTTAATCACATTTCTGAAATCCCAGAAGTCTTTTTCCCCCTTAGGCAGAACACAGAATATTAATGATTGATTGTAACGTCAAGATACTGTCACGAGCATGCTGGGGATATTAATATGGTATTTGTCCCATTGCATGTCTAAATTCTGAACATTTTCTTAATTCTGAAGTATATCTGGCTGGAAAGACATCCTATCCTTTTTCTGTTTCTGATTTTGCAGTTCTGTGAAAAGTCACAGTTTTGGGTCTGGGATTGAAGTGATATGCAGGTTTTGACTCAAGAATTTACAAGGGATGAACAGGAACATCAGCATCTCCTGATTCTTTATGTTAAGCCTGTGGCTTCTGGCACACTGTGGCTTCTGGCACACTGTTTAAGTTAATAACCCAATGTGCTTTATCCTTCCTCTGAAATGGAAAACCTGCTCTCCTTTCAGCTGGGGTAAAAACTGGGGCATGGATGGCTACATAAAGATGGCCAAAGACCGGAGGAACAACTGTGGAATTGCCACAGCAGCCAGCTACCCCACTGCGTGAGCTGATGGATGGTGATGAGGAAGAACTTGACTGAGGATGGCACATCCAAAGGAGGAATTTATCTTCAATCTACCAGCCCCTGCTGTGTGGAATGCACACTTCAATCATTGAAGATCCAAGTGTGATTGGAATTCTGATATTTTCACACTGGTAAATGTTACCTGTATTTTAATTACTGCTATAAACATGTTTGTATTATTGATTCACTTACTTTGTATTTTCATTTTAAAAGGATATATACAATTTTACCTGTTTAAATAAACTAATTTCAAATGTACTGGTGGGGCTTCTTTCTGTTTTGATGCACTGACTTTTTTGTGTAGTTGTATTAGTCTGTTTTCACGCTGCTGATAAAGACATACCCAAGACTGGGCAATTTATAAAAGAAAGAGATTTAATAGACTCACAGTTCCACGTGGTTGGGGAGGCCTCACAATCATGACAGAAGGTGAAAGGCATGTCTCACATGGCAGCAGAAAAGAGAAGAAAATGAGAGTCAAGCGAAAGGGGTTTCCCCTTATAAAACCATCAGATCTCGTGAGACTTATTCACTATTATGAGAACAGCATGGGAAAGACCTGCCCCCATGATTCAATTACCTCCTATCAGGTCCCTCCCACAGCATGTGGGAATTGTGGGAGTTAAAACTCAAGATGAGATTTAGGTGGAACACAGCCAAACCATATCAGTAGTCAAGCATGAAACTGGGCTCTAAGCCATACCTGCTCTACCAGTGGTTCACTAGGAGGAACAGTGGGTGGCCTTCTGGCTCTTCTGGTAACAAATGTGCAGATCTCATGTCAGCTGCCCAGTGGTTGTGTCTGACCCAAGTCTTGATTGAAGCAAAATATGACAAATGATCTATAAGGACAAAGGAAAATTGTTTTAATAAAGAAAAAAATTCACATTTTTCTTTAAAGTGATCAGACATACATGTAATTTCAATACTGAAAAAGAGCCTTAGAGATCATGTTTATCTCACCCACAATGTTTGCAACCCAGCCAAGTTACAGGGCAAAGCTATCAGGGCCAGTTTCTGGAGCATCTTCCCCAGCTGCTGGTGAAGACCCCATGGCCACTTTGCAGTTGAGGTGAGACAAGGCACTAGTGCTTTGGCAAGGCTGTTTGTCTTTGGGTCCTCAAGGGATGAGGGATAAACTCCAGGGTGTGAGGCTGGGCTTCAGGAATGGTGTGCTGGCCTTGGAAGGTGGAAGACAGATAAGAGGACCCAAACTGAGAGTCTGTGGCCACATTCACACCAAGCTACCTGTAAGCACCTGAATTATTTTAACCAACAGAAAAACTTCCCACATTGTATTGGCTAAAAGAGCACATAGTTTCATCATCTGTGTTTTTTCAAAAGTGTCATGTTCCCACTGAAAAAAAATATAAAAGATAGTTAAAAGCGTTTAGTGAATAGACTCCATAATCTTTCAGGAAGAAAACTAGGAGGACAATGGGGCCTCATCCCACAAAGCCTCCAGCAGGCTCCATTTAAGTTCATCTGAACTGGATCATGTGCCATGCTGGACTCTTACGTGCCCTTCCCTAGTCGTTGCTAAAACCATCTTTTTGACATAAAATGACAAAAATGGCAACTGTGAAATTTTATAATAAAAGTAGCCCATGTTAGCAAGAAGATTGGGAAGATTCCCAAGGTAAATCCCTTAACTGTGCAGGTTGGGTCCTAGATTTGATACAGTTAGAATTTATGCAGCACCCAACATATGCAGGTTGTCACCATGGTGGAAGAGACAGGCCCTGACCTCAAGGAGCTGGAACTGTTAGGGAAAGGGAGGTAATGAGGGAGGGTTTCCAGGAGGAAGGGAAAGACAATATCAACCAGAGCAGCCAGTCACTAAGGGAAGGTGAAGAGGTGAGCATCTTAGCAGAGACTAGCATGTCAGTAACCCTGAGAAATGACTGCAGTGAGAGACCCTGCAGCGTGATTAGGTCCAGGTGTTGGGTGATGAAGCTTGCTAAGTGGAGTGTTTGAACATAGGGGACCACTGGAGAGTGTAGGAACAGACCGTTCTGGTTCTCCTCTATTACTGTAAAACAAACCACCCAGAAACTCACTGGCTTGGTAGAAACATCTTTCACATTTTCCGCCTGGACTTGGCTGTGTGGTTTCACGGGGAGACATCTGTAGGCTCTATCTGTGCTGGAGACATCTGTAGGGCTTGACGGGACTAGACATCTGCAGGGCTTGACGAGACTAGCCATCTGCAAAGCCTCACTCACAGGGCTGATTGCAGATGCTGGTGCTGGCTGGGCATTTAGCTTGGGCTGTTGACCAGAGCACCTGCCTGGGGCCTCTCCATGGCTTGGGCTTCTCACAGCATCAACGTTGGGAAAAAATATATATATATACCTTGGCAAACTTTAAACACTGAATTGCACAGGTGTTTATGTTCATCTTTATTATTAAATAAATTAACAAAAAAAGTACTATGAGGAGATTTGGTCTCTTTTCTCCAGTAATACAGTTTTAAAATCTCATAATTAACATAATTAAAGTTTTTTATACTTATACTTTCAGTAAGTATTTATTAGTCATTTTAATTTATTTATTTACTTTTTTGAGATGGAGTTTGGCTCCTGTTGCCCAGGCTGGTGTGCAACGGCACGATCTCAGCTCACTGCAACCTCTGCCTTCCAGGTTCAAACGATTCTCCTGCCTCAGCCTCCCGAGTAACTGGGATTACAGGCATGTGCCACCATGCCCAGCTAATTTTGTATTTTTAGTAGAGATGGGGTTTCTCCATGTTAGTCAGGCTGATCTTGAACTCCCAACCTCAGGTGATCCACCCGCCTTTGTTATAATCTAACCTAATTAAAATCTTTTTAAAAGCAGGACAAAAAATTCAACATTTTGTATGATTATAGCTACGTTAAAATATGTCTAGAAAATACAGCCAGAGGAAATAAAAACTTTCATTGCCTCAAATTGCCGCAAAGCCAAGGGGCACTGCCCATGGCCAGGGAGGGTGAGCCCTGGAAGCACAGAGGTTGCTGACTCCCAGCCCAGCAGCAGCTGGACGCTCAGCCCCCAGTGCCTGGTTTCTCCTTGCACGTGAATCCAGGTCACAGCATCTTGTCATTGACAGGAGCAGCCCTGGCTCACCCTCTTGGAAAATAGAAAGATGCTCATGGAGGCTGGCTGTGAGGCAACCTGAGGGCTCTGAAGACCTCCTGTGGGGCTCACACTGGGGCCAGAGCCTCAGCCTCTGACACCCGAGAATGGAGTAGGCAGGATGGGTGGGGCAGAGAAGAAGAAAGTTCTCCGGATGTCCTGGTTAGTCACCCTGACCCTGGGAAATGCACACTCACTGCTGAATCAGGGAGAATCAAGTCTCTTGGCCAGAAAAACAAGCCATTATGGCCAGCGAAGCGCTCACTAAGCACACACAAATACACATATATGTGTACCCACAAACACATAGAATTACACGCATGCTCAATACACACATAGGTACATGCACACTAACTCATTACACATATGAGCATGTATGCACACAACACACCTATACACATACACTAATGTACAGATGCCCAAATACACACATACTCACACCCTTACACAATACTCATGTATATACATGTAGTCCTGACACACATTCACACACATATGCACACACACCTACATACACACCACAGTATAATACACTTAGTAGAGTAGTATCGGGGGGCCTCAGTTGTGGTCAGATGGCCTGACACTTAGTCTGAATTGTTAATCATTGAACTGTGTAATTTTGTCTAAATCTTTTCATCTCTGCTTCCAGGCCCCAAAAGAGTGTGGTTGACTCAAATCATCTGAAAGTTCTCTTTAGTTGTAAAATTCTGTGATTTCAATGGGAAAAGACAGTATCATCCACCCAGAGCTCACCTGAGCTCCTTCTCTGTACCCTGAGGAGGATCCTGGGGGCTGGAGTCACAGCATAGGGTGCTTTGGAGGCCATCCTCACCCAGCGCCAGCCCCAAGAGTGTTGCCACCAGGGATAGCCCAGCATCTCCACAGACCTCTGCTGTGGGCATTCCTGTGACTTCTTCCCTGCCCCTCCTCCCTATGCCTATGCACTTCTTCCCTCCTTTCTGGTCAAGAATATGCCTTGGGAGCAAGTAGGCAGGAACCAGCAATCTTCTGAGGCCCAGCGCGTCCAGAAAGAGGTCAGCAGCTGTCTGTCCTGGGGACGTTTCCTGGTGGAGGTGGAAGGGGGCTCACTGCTCCTTAACACGCTATTTCAACAGTGCCTCCCTGGTTTTCTCTTTCTGGCCAGGGCATTCATCTGGAGCAGACAAGCCTGTTCCCTGTCCCACCTCAACATCTGGAATTTGCTGGGTCATGGGCTCCAGGTGTTGTTTGGAGCCTCTCATCAGCATGTGACTTTTGGTTGTGATGATAAAGTCTGACCGCACCTCAGGTTGTCACCCAAAGCTCAGCTACAATCTCTACAAATTACCCCTGAAAGCAAATTTCTCAGGCAGCTGTGGAGCTCAGCCCGTGGCCTGGTAGGTGACACAGGATGTGGCCCTCACTGGGCATTTCATCCCTGTGGCCAGCACGGGGCTGGCACCATAGTGGTACCCAACAGCCCCTTGTTGGAAGAACGAATTTGAGCACCCCACTCCTCATAAACAGCTTGGCCTGATTAAGTTCTCAAGAATCCAAAGGCCTGCAAACACTATGACATCCTCCCACATATGAATTCAAACTGAACAAAAACCCTGAAAACAAAAAAAAAAAGGAAAAAAAAGAAAATGAGCCAAGGAACAATCACTTCTGCCCATTAGGAAGACCACTTTGTAGGTGGTTATTTTGGAAATAACAATCTTTCACTTTTCTTATCCCCCATTTCTCTAGGGGCCTCTGCTTTGCTGGGCTGCTCTAAATACAATGGGTAGTCCTGTACTTCATTCTGCCAGATTTATTGTTACCTGGACATTTTTAGGTGCCAGCTTTATCTTTTTATTTTTATTTTCAAAATGTGGTAAAACATAAATAACATAAAATTGATCATTTTAACCATCTTGAACTGCACAGATTGGTGGCATTAAATACATTCACATCTTTATGCAACCAACACCACCATCCATCCATGAATACTTTCATCCTGCAAAACAGAAACCATCTTTTTACTCCCCTAGCAACCATGCCCTCCTCTCTAGCTTATATTTATTTTATGCTACATAAAATATCCTAGAAGCAGAGAATCTGAGCAGTGGAGGGCACCTGGTAAGGTTATCTCTTCCAAACACCTGCCCTTCAGCAAAACCACACATGGGGTAGACTGAGCCAGGCAGAATCAACCTTGTTTTTAAATGTACAAAGCTAGGCCTTCTTTGGAAGTCACGTATTTGAAATATCAAGTCAGAAAATTCTTTTTCTAAAGTAAAAATTTTCTTTGTCATTTCCTCAGTTACTGTTTTTCTTTTTCAGATTGAAAATAACCAGTTACTGTCCTCAGGGAATCAACAATTTCATGAGCAGTGACTTCCTGGGAGGCCGTGGTTCTCAAACGTTAGCCGGCCTCAGTGTCAGCTGGAGGGGTTATGAAAGCACAGATCGCTGCACCTAACCCCAGAGTTTTAGATCCCAGGGGTCCAAAGAGGACTCCAGAAGTTGCATTTCTAGCAAATTCCCATGTGATGCTGATGCTGTTGGACTGGGAACCCCATTTTAAGAAATGCTGCTATAAGGCCCAGTGCTAGGAAATCTGAAGGATAGAAATATGCAGGTACCTAAGAGGTGGGAACAAATGGAATTAACAAGGTAAATGGGTTAAACTTCACGTGGAACGTGCCAAACGCCCTTCACATAAGCCCTTTGCTGTCATAGAGCTCACAAGCTCAGGGTGCGGTGCAGCAGGCCGACGTGAACAGTAGTTTGGGATGTCAGTCATTCACACTGGGAACTGTGTGGACACTGCAGGGGAGCACAGTGCTCAGGCTGGGTGAGGAAGGGGCCAGGGATGGCTTCCTGCAGACCTGGAAGCATCAGGAGCCATTCCTGGGTGGATTCTTAAAGAAAAGAAGGTGTCCAGACAAAGGGGCCGGGCGAGGCACATGCTCTTCCAACAGAGGAACAACGTGGAACTGAAAAGGGGACATGGAGCATTCACGGGGCAGCAAGCTATGCAAGTGTCCCCAAGGGGAGCGTGGAAGTGAGGCAGTGAGGACAGAGTGCAGAGGCGGGCAGGGCGAGACCCAGAAGGCATGGTAACACAGGAGGAGGAGCCCAGGCGATATTCTGAAGGCTCCTTTGACATCAAGGACAGAGAAAGCTTTGCTAAGACTCCATATGAGGGGGCATCAGAGAGGAAAGGAGAAGCAGGAACACAGCTCTCTCCAGTCCTCTAGGTCCTCCACTATAGGATAGCCTAGGTGCAGACAAAATTTCCTTTCCTTTTTGTTTTGTTGGAAGATTTTGGAATTGCATGGAGGGAAATTTGTAAAGACACTGGGCAAGCCTAGAACCAAAATGAACACAAAGAGGATACAGAAGGTGGGTCTGGAGGTGAACAGAGGAGGCTTCCAACTCCATCTTGTGCAGGCTGTGCAGCCTTGAGCATGTACTTCTTGTGCCGCAGTCTCTGTATTTAAATAGAGACCTAATTCCCTCACAAGACCCACAGGACCTCACAGGGGCTGGCCTCCCTGCTGTTTTCAGCCTGAGCTCACAGGCGCTGGCCCTCACTCTTCCTGCTCCCGCTCCATAAGCCTCTTTCAAACTGGGTTTGCCAGGCTGTCTTCTGCCCCAACCCTTTCCCCAGGTGGTTTCCTCCATCTGGAGTAGTCTTGCCCTCACCTGACTAATTAACTACATTTAATCTAAGACCCACTCCCTCAGGGCAATCTGATCTCCCTGCATAGGTTCAATCTCTACTCTTAGAGGGTTTTAAGCATTGGGTACTTTTACTTGATAGAACTTAGTGGTTGTTATTTGTATAATTAGTTGTTGAATGTCTCTTCTACTAGAACAGGGGTCAGCAAACCATAGCCAGCTTTGGCCTGAAGCCTGATTTTGTAAATAAAGTGTTAATGGAGGAGATCAGGTGCCTACGGGGTCATATTGCTGGAGATGTGGAGTGACCGATCAAGATCAACATATTTTGGTTCATTTGGATGATCGACTTAACAGAGAGCTTCCGTATTTTTGTCTATTTAACATTTCTTTGGTGCCAGGGAATGACATTTTCTTTGTTGTAGAGAAATATTTTTAAAAAAAGAATGCACAGGGAGTTAATATGAAATATTGTGTTCTCACCAAGTGAAGGCCAAAAGGCTTCATTACAGGATGTACAAAGGAAGCCTCTGTGTAACTTACATAGGGACAAGTGGTGGAAGCATCCAGTTACTGCAAAGCTGCAAAGCACGCCACCAACAGGCGGATCTCAGGAGAGTCTGCATGTGGGCAGGGGGCGCCACTTCCTCAAGGCGGAGGAGAGTGACTGTTCTGCCTTTGTTCCATTATATTAAAATTGTCATTTGAATTTTATGAGGTCCCTACGTTTTTTGATCTGCAAGTTTCTTTAGATTTTATGGTTGCAAGATATCTATATGCCTACATTCTTTATATCTACTTTTAAGGTTACATATAATTAATATATGTAATATTTAATAAAAAATTAAAATATGTAAGATATATATTATAAAATATATAGACACATGAGCAGAGGCAGAGCAACAAAAATAAGGTTTTAATGCACAATCAGGAGAGAGAAGGGCCCATCAAAGTAAACAGGCAAGGGGAAGAGGGGCACCTGGAAATAGCAGTGGGCAGCCTGCCAGTTCAAAGAATAGAGACCTGGCTGGGGGCTTTGGTCAGCCAGATGAACAGTCAAGCCAGGGAGGGCACAGCTGATGATGACACATGCTGGCTGCTTCTTCTGTCCACAGAGGAGTGCCTCAAATACACTGTTGTTCTGATTGGGCTCATCAGCCCCACATCCTCCTCCAACACACACACACACACGCACGCACACACACACACACACACTTTGAGGTTTGGGGCCTCTGGCTTTTATAAGGAGAGAGCAGCTTAAATTTAACTTCAATGGACTGAGCCCCTTCCTCCAGGAGCAATGTCCATTCGTGGGGACCATATGTGGAGGGAGATTTGCTTCTTATTTGTTCCCCATCATAGCACCTGTGTGTACCAGGTGGGATTTGGGTGCTCTTTCTGAATGGGGACCCTAATTGTGTTCAGTTGCGGCAGTTGTGGTGCCATCCCCCATCGCACCATCTGTTCTGGAGGAGGATGTTGCAGAGGCGCTGCTCCAGAAACTGGAGGTGCCTGGAGGAGCCGCGATGGGAAGGCTTGGAAAAACAGGGGCACTGGGGACAGAGGCTTTTCATTGCTGCCCATCAGGGGGCCCCAAGTGTGGGCTGAGGGGTGGGCCTGGAGAATATGAATGTAGCCAGGCAGACGTAAGCCGATGTCTTTCCAGGGTGCCTCTACTGTGCACTGAATTTGGGAAATTAAGAGGGTGCTCACTCTGGAGCTTGGTGAAGATTTGAAAACCACAGCGTTAGTAGTGGGAGTCGTGTCCATAGCAAAGAGCTGAGGGCTCAAGGAGGCTGCAAGGTCAGGTGGGCAGATGCCCTTGCAGTGATGGTGGAAATGGCTGCTGTGGAATTCATCTGCTGATGGGTGATAGCAGGGATCCCGGTGGAAGGTGCTGGAAGAGGAGTTGGGGAGGAAAGAGGAGGAGAGGAAAACACACATATGGGTGTAGGAGGCTCCCTTCTGAAGGGAGGCTGAAAGGAGAAAGATGAGGGGCTAGGAGGTATGGGGCAGGGGTGAGAGGTCAGAGGTGCTGAAGCTGCAACTGAATGAGGGCAGCCTCCTTTCTCATTAGGTGGAACCCCCAAAATGGGGGTCAAGGTCACCAGGAAGAGCCACGAGACAGTTAGGAATTATGGATATCAATTTTTACTCAATTCTTGGTGTGGGCGAAGGTGGAGGGACAGGCAGGGTGAGGGGCCCAGCAGCCATGTGGGCCAAGTCAGAGGTGGGATCTCTGAAGTGTAGGTGGCCGGGGCAGGGAGTCTCAGCAGGTGTGGAGACAGCAGGGGCAGGCTGGGGGGCACTGCAGTTTGCCATGTCTTCTTCTTTTTTGAGAAGGAATCTCACTGTGTCGCCAGGCTAGAGTGCAGTGGTGCGATCTCCATTCACTGCAGCCTCTGCCTCCCGAGTTCAAGCCATTCTCCTGCCTCAGCCTCCCGAGTAGCTGGGACTATAGGCATAAGCCACCATGCCTGGCTAATTTTTGTATTTTCAGTAAAGACGGGGTTTCACCGTGTTGGCCAGGATGGTCTCGATCTCTCGACCTCGTGATCTGCCCACCTCAGTTTCCCAAAGTGCTGGGATTATGGGTGTGAGCCACCGTGCCTGCCCTGCCATGTCTTCTTTATCTTCCCAAGCAGTTGTTTTAGTCTCCTGGATTCTGATGTTCTACTTATGTTCTTATCCATGTTGCCCAGGAATCCCTTAGGAGATAGGCAGGGAAGCTTAGCAGGTGGGGGCAGGTCGTCTCTATTCACCTCCATTGCCAGGGAGGGGTTGGTGGCAGCAGCAGTGGTGGTCCTGACAGTTTTCTTTTGCTGGACCTGTGGCCGGCAGCTCTGGGTGGAGAATAGCTACTTGATGCAAGAGCTTCAGGATCCTTGGGCTGCATCTCCTTCCCCCGCATTAGCAAGCCTGGAGAGCTGGGCAGGTGGTCTTTACCCAACACCTTCAAGGCCACCTTCTCTGGCCACAGGGAGCAGCCCAGAACTGTGGCAGGGATTATTATCCTTAATATTATCCATAATATTCCAAAAGTTCTCAAAAATTGGTAAGAAAAGGCACAACATCCCAATGGGAAAGTGGTACCACACACTCTGGACTGTTTCCGCTGCTCAGTGGCCTGAGTATAAGTGCAGCCAGTGCTTGTCTGCCTCTCCTCTCCCCTGCCTGTGATGCCCCCTCAGAAGGTGTCTCCCCATTTTTTCTATCAGTGCTTTGCTGATAGAAAAATGCTGCACTTCCCACGCAAGGCTCTAGTTCCAGACATGCTTCCAGAATTCTCGGGAAACTCCCTCCTCTCCCCTGAAAACCCTGCCCTTGCACATTAGACATCCTGGTTTTCCTGTTGGGGTCCCATTATGGCATCATCAGCAGATGGGGCACAGTCTCCTGAGGCCTGGGAGGAATGTGTCCCAGAAACCAGGGTGTGGGGACTTCTGACTAAATCAAGGGAAGGTTTTCATGGAGAAAGTCAACAAAAAGTGAACATTCTAATTTCAAAAATAGTCTCCTCATTGCACTTCAAATTAAGGGACTTGGAAAAAGGGGAGCAGGAAGCTGGGTGTTTAATGGGCTCAGAGTCTGATATTGGGATGATGAGAAAGTTCTTGAGATGAATTGGCGGTGATGGTGAGAAAACAATGTGAATAAACTTATTGCCAATAAACTCTGTACTCAAAAATGATTAAAATGGTAGTTTATGTTAAATCTGTTTTACCTCAGTAAAAAGTAAATAAAGTTTTATTCGCAGTGGGCAGGTAAGTAGGGGAAACTCTCTTGCCACCTCTTGGTAAGATCCTGAGAAACAGTTGGGCTCCCTAGCAGTGTGAGCTCTTCTGAGGGCAGTGGTGACAGCCCGAGAGACAGTTGAGTGTAGCAAGGGCAGGTGCAGGTCCCTGGTCCCAGAATGTGAGTGTGGCTAGCCAGCCTCGACTTCTGCCTGCCTAGGAGGCATCCTAGGAGGTGAGCCTGAGTGAGCAGGGGTGAGCTCTGTGTGTCCTGTGTGCAGCAGCAGGTTATCTGTCTGCCCGTGCAGAGAGGGGAGAAAGCCATGGATGGGACCTGGTTTGGCTGAGAATCCCCAAAGGCCCAGGAGCTCCTTAACCTTACATTAAAACACAAAAGGGAGCTCAGCAGAGGCCACCACACCCGGCTAATTTTTGTATGTTTAGTAAAGACAGGGTTTCACCATGTTGGCCAGACTGGTCCCCAACTCCTGACCTCAGGTGATCCACCTGCTCCGCCTCCCAAAGTGCTGGGATTACAAGCATGAGCCACCGTGCCCGGCCTTCATTACCCTTTATTACTCATTTTTTTATTATTGTTTGCTCTGCCTATCAACCATTGTGCTCATCACTCACCTGACAAATATCACGTCTTGAGTAGATACTTGTAGAATGAATGAATGAATATGATTTCGCTTCAAGACCTAAGGAGTGGAGGCATAATTGTGGACTACTAGAACAGGTGTCTCTAAGTGTGTGTGTATAAGACATTCTAGACCTCTAGACTGTCTCTTCTACTAGAACTCGGCTTTGATGACCTTACTCCCAGCGATGGAGAGCATTCATGAAGCATTGAAGGAGGCTGGCCTGCAGGGAAGCAGTCTTGGACAAGTTCAACCTGCCCCCATGCCACTTCAACAATCAAAATTTTTATCACTCCTCCTTGCTTCCTTTACTCCTTCAAAAAGCACGGAGTTTTTCATGGGGTTGCACATCATTCATTTTACAAACACTATTAACATCATTTCAGTAAAAATGACATCCTAACCTCAATTAACTCAGAAGTACATAATGCAGAGTAAGCAGCAGTTTGCCCTAAGACCATTAGCAACATTCAGGGACATACACATTTTCCTCAATTTCTTCATTGTGCTATTGGGCAGTGAAGAGTTGGTGTTTGAGAACTCCTCAGACAATTGGTGTGCTATCAGGGGCATTGCTGAAAGCAGGAATCTTAGAGGCTGGGAGTCACTGTGTGGGCAGAGGAGGAGAGGAGACAGAGACTGTGTGGAGAGGTGAGGCTCTGTGCTGTAGTGAGGGCTGTTCTCTGCCCCCATCTCTTCCAGTCCCTTTTTATCTCTGCCATCCCAGGAATGATGGAAATGCCTGAGGAAGACTACCTGGGCTTCCCGATGAGTTACTGACAGACTGCCTCTGTGGGACAAGAGGGTCACCTGCAAGTCAGACAGTCCAAATCCTCCCTGAAACACATCACTCTCCACTCACTGCTTACCAATTCCCTTCAAAGCTGCTACAGCTGCACATTTTTAAAAGTTGTTCTATTCAATGAGAAGACATAGACACAGGGAGGGGAACATCACACACTGGGACCTGTCAGGGGGTCGGGGGCAAGGGGAGGGAGAGCATTAGGACAAATACCTAATGCATGCAGGGCTTAAAACCTAGATGATGGGGTTGATAGGTGCAACAAACCACCATGGCCCATGTATACCTATGTAATGAAACTGTATATTCTGCACATGTGTCCTGGGACTTTAAAATAAAATTAAAACTTTTTAAAAAGTTGTTCTATTAAGATATGGTCTGTGGTGTGGGAAAATGGTGACTCCTCGTCCGTTCTTGGAGAAATACATCATTTTGTAGGGATGACTGGCCCTGGGGCCCAAAATCTCACTGTCAGTCTGCTCTGGTTCTTCAGCAAATGCTTTGAATCAGGGTTGATGGTGGCAGAGATGGGTAGTCAACACCTCACCATCGTGGTCCTTCCCTGGCATCACTGGCCAAGCTTCACTCTGGTGAATTCCACATATAAGGCTTGCCCAGCCCTGTCTCATTCTCTTGGATGAGCCACAGCCATGCTACCCACCAGGACCAGGCACTTCCTCTGCACACTCTGTGGATAGCAGTCATTTCCCTGAATCCATGAAAGCATCATCCGCTTAAACCACTATTTCTTAATGTTGTTTTTTGCAACTTTCAATTCCACAATTTCTGTTTCATTCTCTGTATAAATTGGAGAACACTTGTGAAAATTCCTCATCTCACAGCCCATTTTCTGTAACATTAGTCTTAGCCCTTTTAAAATCCTGGGCCTTGCTCTCTTGAAGTTTTTCTGGGATTGAGGCCAGTGGGATGGCAAAGCTGCTGTCACTGAGGTATGGCCTGGAGAGTCCTTGGGTGTCTGGGGGAGAAGGCAGGGCCACCAGCATGGGAGCCAGGAATAGGGGATGACTCCAGCATGGGAGCCAGGAATAGGGGATGACTCCAGGGGATGAAGCCCAAGAAAGACTCAGCATGTCAGGTGCAGATCAGCGCAGGATGAGGCCCTGAAGTGTGGGTGACCAGCCACTCACAGGGGTAATGAGGCTCTTTGGCCCTATTTCTCATGGGGCTGGTATGTGGGGCCCCAGGTGTCCCTGTGCTCAGAGCCTCAGCCTGCAGGGAGCCCCTATCAGCCCCTCCATGGGAGTTGGGAGTTAAACGGGGCCATGAGCAGCTCTCCTGGGGGAAGTTCCTTGTCCTGGGACAGGGGCATCCATCCCTCAGGCCCCACCTGTCCTTTTGGGCTCCAAGCGCAGAAAGCCGCAGTCTCGGTCTTCACATGGGGACCAAATGTGTCCCAAGCCAGGCTGCAGCACACACATGAGGGCTTAGGTAAACAGGCCAAAGCCCACTGCTCCCCCTGACAAGGGCAACTGTAACAGAAAAGGTAGTGGACAGACTTCAGAGAATGTCGGGGAGCTGCCCCAGAGGTGGAAGCCAGGAATGCGGGACAGCTGGTGCCTGACTGAGGGTGCCCATCACCACAGCCCACGTCCTCGTGCATTTCCACAGGGTCAGTCTAGCTCCAGCATTTGCTCTGGAATAATAGGGCCCCACAGCACTGACGATCGTGACCACCTGTCTGCCAGAGAGATGCGAGAGAGACTGAGGAGAAGAGTGCCCTGTGTGATGCTCCCTGGGCCAACTGACAGGACAGGGCCTCTCGGGCACGCAGGCCCCAGACTCAGCGTTTATATCTGGCTTATGAGCCTGATGACTCTGGGCAGCAGAGTAGCACACGGTGGACTCATGCTCTATATTGAGTTAGGCAGGCCAGGAGCTGACTGCTGACAATTGGCCTGGCCACATCCTTGCACTTCACTGTACAAGAGTCTCAGGGTGGAGTGAGGTGAGCTCTGAGACCACACCACAGAAAATTCATTGCTGGGAAGACCAAGCATGCCCAGGACAGCTATATAGAATGTGGTTGTTGGGTCCCTCACACCATCTAAAGCAGAGGCTCTTAAATAGCTGGGGTTAGGACACCCCCAAATCTTCACGGAAATTTCCAAGCCCATCACAGACTCCAAATTTTGCCTAGATTGCTTGAGGGTCCATGGACTCCTGGACAAGAACACCCTGTACTGGTCAGCAAAGTTGCCACGACAGAGCCTGGAGGGTCTTGCCTTCAGGACCCTGCCTGATACCTTCTTCCAGAAAACCATCTTCCAGCCCCTAATATATTTTCCCATCCCTGTAATCATGCTAAATGGAACTGGGAGACACTGTATTAGGGTTCACCAGAGGGACAGAACCAATAGGATATATAAGGGGAATTAGCTCACATGATCACAAAGGCAAAGTCCCATGAGCTGGAGAATGACAGCATGGCTCCCAGGGGAGCCAGTAGCATGGCTCAATAGTTTGAAAGCCTCAGAACCAGGGAAGCCAACAGTGCAGCCCCCAGTCTGAGGCTGAAGGCCTGAGAGCCCCCAAGAGGCTGCTGGTACAAGTCCTAGTGTCCAAAAGCCAAAGAACCTACAGTCTGATGTCCAAGGTGAGAAGGAGAAAAAGACATCCTGTTCTGGAATGAAGAGACGGGGTGGGGCGCGGTGGGGGGGTGGGAAGGGGAGAGAAAGAGAGAGGGAGAGAAAGAGAAAGAGAGAGGGAGCAATGACTATCCCCTTTCTTCTACCTGCTTTGTCCTAGCCACTCCCCCAGCTGATTGTATGGTGCCACCCACATTGAGCAGGGATCTTCCTCTCTCCATTCACTGACTCACATGTCAATCTCCTCTGGAAACACCCTCACAGACACAACCAGGAACAATGCTTCACCAGCCATCCAGGCATCCCTCAATCCAGTCAAATTGACATCTACTATTAACCATCACAGATATACAGCATCAAAGGAGGCAAATGTGGAAAAATAAAATTAACTCTGTGCTTTCTCCTCCACCTGAGGCTACAAGTGCTCAAGACCACCCTCCCAGCACCACACTCATCCCAAAACCTCCACCTGTTTCCAGGAGCACAGATACCACATAGGCCATTGGATACACCCTAGCAAGGTTCTCCCCTGAGGTGGGACTCAGAGGGCCCCCTGGGGCGGGACTCAGAGGGACCCCTGGGGCTTGATAGGTGTCAACAGTTTGCCTCATTGTAGCTTATGCTACAGAATGATTTTGAGTAGGAATTATAGTGCCAGTTAATTTGCAGCATAACTTTTGAGTCCAATCATTTCATTTACTTTTTCTTTTTCTCTTTCTTTCTTTTTTCTTTCTTTCTTTCTTTTTCTTCCTTTCTTTTTCTTTCTTTCTCTTTCTTTCTTTTTCTTTCTTTCTTCTTTCTCCTCTCTTTCTTTCTTTCTTTTTTTTTTTTTGTGAGACAGAGTATCGCTGTCTCCCAGCCTGGAGTGCAGTGGAGTGATCTCGGCTCACTACAACCTCTGCCTCCTGGGTTCAAGCAATTCTCCCTGCCTCAGCCTCCCAAGTAGCTGGGATTACAGGCACATGCCACCACGCCTGGCTAATTTTCGTATTTTTAGTAGAGATGGGGTTTTGCCATGCTGGCCAGGCTAGTCTTGAACGCCTGACCTCAGGTGATGGGCCCGCCTTGGCCTCCGTGGACTCTGTCCTGGTATCCTTTTCCTGTGTGGTTGCCAAGTGTCCTCTGGCCTAGGGTTAACTGTGCAAGTTTCTTGTGAGTATTCAGAGTGTTGTTCCTAAAAATGCACTTCATTAAAAAAAAATGTTCTTGATGTAGTAGTAAAAATTATTAAAGTTATTAAATCTTGATCATTGAAAATGAATATTCTTAATAATGTGTGATGAAATTGAACATGCAGGCATCACACTTATGCATATCAAAGTGAATGGGCAAAAGAGTAGATTAGACACAGATAAAGAGGAAATCGATGACATGGATGATTGATAAATGTAAAAAGTCAGTTAGAATGTAGCACAGAAAATATGAAAGAAGAGTTTATGAATGCAAGTCTACCAGCACCTGAATCTTGGACTTCCTAGCCTCCAGCTCCAGAACTGAAAGAAGTAAACATCTGTTGCTTAAACCACCCAGTCTATAGTATTTTATTATAGCAGCATAAGCTTGAAGAAAGAGCTCAAATCAATAACCTAACACCTCAAGGAACTAGAAAAAGAAGAACAAACTAAATCAAAAATTAGCAGAAGGAAGGAAATAATAAAGATCAGATAGATAAACAAAATAGAGAATAGAAAAGCAATAGAAAGAAATCAACAAAATCAAGAATTAGATGTTTTAAAATATCAACAAAATTACAAACCCTTAACTGGACTGCCTAAGAAAAAAAGAAAGGAAACTAAGATAACTCAAATTAAAAATGAAAGAAGGGACATTACAAGTGATGCCACAAAAACAAAAAGAATTATGAGAGAATGCTACTAATATTTAAATGCCAACATATTGAATAACCTAGAAGAAATGGATAAATTTGTAGAAACATACAACCTACCAAGACTGAATCACAAATAAATTTTACAAATCTGAACAGACCTATAACTAGTAAGTAGATTGAAGCAGTAATCAAAAACCTCCCAAAAAGAAAAACCCAGCCCTAGGGAATTCTACCAAAGAGTCAATTCAATTCCTCCAAAGAATTAAGGAAAGGAAATGCTCTCAAACTCATATGAGGCCAAAATTACCTTGATTCCACAACCAAAGCCACAAGAAAAGAAAACTAAAGACCAATGTATCAGGTGAATATTGATGCAAAAATCCTAAAAATATTTTAGTGAACAGAATTAAACAGCACATTAAAAGGATTACAGGCTGGGCGTGATGGCTCATGCCTGTAATCCCAGCACTTTGGGAGGCTGAGGCAGGTGGATCACGAGGTCAGGAATTCAAGACCAGCCTGGCCAAGATGGTGAAACCCCATCTCTATTAAAAATACAAAAATTAGCCAGGCGTGGTGGCAGGTGCCTGTAATCCCAGTTTCTCAGGAGGCTGAGGCAGGAGAACCAGTTGAACCTGGGAGGCAGAGGTTGCAGTGAGCCGAGATTGTGCCACTGCACTGCAGCCTGGGTGACAGAGTGAGACTCCATCTCAAAGAAAAAAAAAGGATTATACATCATGACCAAGTTGGACTTATACTCGGAATGCAAGGATGAGTCAAGATACAAAAATCAATCAAGTCACACACCACATTAATATAATGAAAGACAGAAACCACATGATTCAGACAAAGCATTCAACAAAATTCAACACCGTTTCATGATTAAAAACACTCAACAAACTAGGAATAAAAGGAAAATACTACCACATAATAAAGGCCTTACATGAAATGCCCACAACTAACATTATGTTTACTAGTGGAAGACAAAGCTATTCCTCAAAGTACAGGAGAAAGTCAAGGATGCCCACTCTTGCCACTTCTATTCAACACAGTACTGGGCCAGAGGAATTAGACAAGGAAAAGATATATAAAAGGCATTCCAACTGGAAAGGAAGAAGTAAAATTATTTCTATTTACAGATTATATGGTTTTATATGTAGAAAACCCTAAAAATTCCACCAAAAAACCTGTAAGAACTAATAAATGATTTCAGCAAAGTTACAAAATGCAAAATTAACACACAAAAATCCATTGCAGTTCCATACATTAGCAATGACCAATATAGAAAGGAAATTAAGAAGAAAATTTCAGGCCAGGTGCGTGAAATTTTACACCTGTTATCCCAATTTACATTTGTAATCCCAACATGTTGGGAGGCTGAGGCAGGCGGATCACTTGAGGCCAGGAGTTTGAGACCAGCCTGGCCAACATAGTGAAATCCTGTCTCTACTACAAAAACAAACAAATAAACAAACAAACAAACACAAACAAAAACCCACAATTTTATTTATAATAGCGTGAAAAAGAACAAAATACTTAGAAATAAACTTAACCAAGGAGGCGAACAACTTGGACATTAAAAACTACAAAACAACAATGCTGCAAGAAACCAAAGAGTATATAAACAAATGAAAAGACATCTCCATGCATGTGGATTTAAAGACTTAATATTGTTAAAATGTCCATATAACTTAAACCAATTTACAAATTCAATACAATCCCTATTACAGCATTATTCACAGTAGCCAAGAGATCCAATCTAAATATCCATTGGTGGATGAAAGGATAAAATATGGTATATACATACAATGGAAGACTAAGCAGCTTATGGAAAGAAGGAAATCTTGTCACATGCTAGAACATGGATCAATCTCAAGAACATTATGCTAAGTGAAATAAGCCAATCACAAAAGGACAAATACTTTCCCTTCATATGAAGTATTTAAGGTAGTCAAAATCACAGAAACATAAAGTAGTGGTTGCCAAGGGCTGGGGGTGGGAGTGGGGGGAGATTAGTATTTAATGTGTACAAAATTTCAGTTGTGAAAGAAAAAAAAATTTCTAAAGATCTAAATTTCACAATGATGTGAATATACTTAACATTACTAAGTTGTACACTTTAAAATGTTTAAGATGGTTTTTCAAAAAGGAAAAAGCATAGGAATAAATTTCACGACCTAAGACTAGTTAATGGTTTCTTAAACATGACATCAAAACCACACGTAACAAAAGAAAAAACAGATAAATTGGACTTCATCCAAAGTAAAAACTTTTGCTCTCAGTCCAGGTTTGGAGACTCCTGTGTCCTCCGACTTTTCATGGAAGAGATGTCAGGAGAAAATGTGGTGAGCTCAGCGGTGCCAGCGGCTGCTACCCGCACCACTTCCTTCAAGGGCACGAGCCCCAGCTCCAAATACGTGAAGCTGAATGTGGGTGGAGCCCTCTACTATTCCACCATGCAGACGCTGACCAAGCAGGACACATGCTGAAGGCCATGTTCAGCGGGCGCATGGAAGTGCTCACCGACAGTGAAGGCTGGATCCTCATTGACCGCTGTGGGAAGCACTTTGGTACGATACTCAACTACCTTCGAGACGGGGCGGTGCCTTTACCCGAGAGCCGCCGGGAGATCGAGGAGCTGCTAGCAGAAGCCAAGTACTACCTAGTCCAAGGCCTGGTGGAAGAGTGCCAGGCGGCCCTACAAAACAAAGATACTTATGAGCCTTTCTGCAAGGTCCCTGTGATCACCTCATCCAAGGAAGAACAAAAACTTATAGCGACTTCAAATAAGCCAGCCGTGAAGTTGCTCTACAACAGAAGTAACAACAAATACTCATATACCAGCAATTCTGACGACAATATGTTGAAAAACATTGAATTGTTTGATAAGCTGTCTCTGCGCTTTAACGGAAGGGTCCTGTTCATAAAGGATTTCATTGGGGATGAAATCTGCTGCTGGTCCTTTTATGGTCAGGGCCGGAAGATTGCTGAAGTCTGTTGTACCTCCGTCATCTATGCCACTGAGAAGAAACAGACCAAGGTGGAGTTTCCCAACGCCCGGATTTATGAGGAGACCCTGAACATTTTGCTGTATGAGGCCCAGGATGGCCGGGCACCTGACAATGCGCTCCTGGAGGCCACAGGCCGGGCGGCAGGGCGCTCCCACCACCTGGACGAGGACGAGGAGCGGGAGCGGGAGCGGATCGAGCGCGTGCGGAGGATCCACATCAAGCGCCCCGATGACCGGGCCCACCTCCACCAGTGAGCAGGCAAGAGACCGAGCCGCCCTCCTCTCACCGCCCCCACTCCCTGCCGTGCTACACCCAGATCCTGTGCAGGCTGCCGGGCCCCTTCTGCTTCCCTTGCAGCCTGGAGATACTTTTGTAACAAGCCAGATGATTATTTTGGTATTGCTTGACAAGGCAAATTGATTGTCTTGACCCAGGCGTATGACCCCTGTCGTTGAACAAGCTGTGTCTAAAATCTCTACTTTTCATGAGAATCTGAGACTCTTTGGAGCCAGGCTTTCTCGGTTCTCAGAGGAAAAGTATGAATGAGTGTGAAGTGTATGTGAGAACTTTTGTTTGCAATATTTATTTTTGTGGGTTTCGACTTCCTATATGGGCTTTTTGGGTGACACTCCCTTAAGGGTTCAGTTTGACAATTCTGAGAGTTGTTCTGCAGTTGGAGGCCACCAGAGGTATCTGAGCTCCCTGCTTCCTATTTCATAATCCTCCAGCCCCAGCAGGTCCACTCCTGGTTCCTGTGTGTTTGGCCCGGGCACAATCCCCACTGCTTTGCTAGATGTGCTTTCTGCCATGTGGCTTTGGGCCTAGAGCTTGTTGATAAGTGCAGCTTGTGGCAGTGGAAATGTGGCTGAATGAGCGTCTAAATCGTTGAGACCAGTGCAACTTTGGGTGCAAGGCTTTGTTTAGGGAGCAAGCCTTTTGCCACCTTGGGCTGGTCTTTGGCCTGGTGCTCACTGGGACCCCACATGTCTGCGTAGGAGCAGAACTTTCCATGGCAGTAAGTGTCCAGCTCTGTTTCTGGTTCTTTCCCCAACTCCAGCCCCTTCCAGTTGTTCTCCTGATTGACCCGACTCCACTCCAGGAAGGCCATCTGACCCTGTGACAGGCATAGCTCATAAACTACCCCTCCCTGGGATCCCGCTCCTCTTCAGCCTCCTTCCCCATGAAGCTGGGCTAACTTTCTAAGTCATTTTGCTTAGAAATTCAGTGTAGCCCATACCCTTTGTCCTCCCAGCCTGGCATCCAGGCAGGGACACCCTCACACCACCAGCCCCAGGGAGCTTCCCTGCTATAAACACAGACCCCCTTGTCTTTGCCTCTGATTTTTACACAGTGTAGAGTGGCCAGCAGTGAACAGGTTGAGGATGTGCGGGTAGATAGATAACTTTGGGTCTGGTTTGTGTCTGTGTTCATGTTTGTTTAAGGGATATGTGTGACTGTGGGTGGGGACGTGCGCTTGTGGGGCACAGGTGGCCCCTGCTGGAGCCCAGCTGGGCGCAGCGCCTATGTAGGACGGGTGTTCTTAGTGACCTACCTCCCAGGCTCCTCTGCGCCTGCAAAGGAACAGGAGTGAGTCGTGACTGACAGGGGTGGTTGAGACTAGACTAGGTAGAGTAGTTACCAGATGTGAATGTGCGTCAGGTGATGGATGGGTTTGTCAAGGGAATCGTTACCGTTTTATACCAAAGGTATTAACATGGGCAGCCTTTGACACATGTATTCCAAAAACGAGTTTATATTTTCAAACGGTTTTTACAGCTTAGACTTTGTACTTACTGCCCTGCCTGTGACAGTTGTATGCCTTCATTTTGTATCCAACAGCAGAGTCTACAATAAAACTTTGAAACAATCATGACTGAATGTCAAAATCGTGTATTGGGCAGATGTTTTTTAAACTGTCATGTAAGAAACTTTTATATTAGGCCATTTGGATTTTATTAAGTGCTAAGGAAAGAGGGCTTACAAAATAATGTTTCATAAATATTTTATACTGTTTAAGTGTTAAACACTAACCCTATCTTTTGGGTTGGGCTTTTTTAGAAAGTCGAAGTGAATGTTGGCCAGGAAAATGGAAAAGCCATTGTATAAATTTTTTTTTTTTGAGGTGGAGTCTTGCTCTATTGGCCAGGCTGGAGTGTAGTGGCACCATCTCCACTTACCACAACTTGCTCCTCCTGGGTTCAAGCGATTCTGCTGCCTCAGCCTCCTCCCGAGTAGCTGGGATTGCAGGCACCCATCAGCCCATGCCCAGCTAATTTTGTATTTTTAGTAGAGATGGGGTTTCACCATGTTGGCCAGGCTGGTCTTGAACTCCTGACCTTGTGATCCGACCACCTTGGCCTCCCAAAGTGCTGGGATTACAGGTGTGAGTCACCACACCTGGCTGCATAGTGTTTTAAATGTTTGTGTGAAGAATGAGTTTGTGGAACAATTTGATTTGCTGTGGCCTCTATGCCTAATGAGCTAGTGTTTCTGGCAGCAATCTCTACCCTCACATTTTCTCCAACTTTGCACTTGTAGTTTTGAGTCTTTGTCTCTCTGGAATATGAACAGGTTTATAAAACATTCCATGGTGAACAATTCTGTCGGCTGCATTATAGCCATGAGTGAATAGACAGCATTGGCTAGTCCAAGCTCTGTTATTGAGTATACAAGGAACTGATTTTTCTTATGTTAGCACTAAGGGCAAAAACCAATATTTATAATGTAAGCACTATCCAAGTAAAACATTGGCCCAAGATTTGGTAAACAGTCAGATTTCATTGCAATGTAATAACTACAATTTTTTACAAATTGGAACAGCTTTGGTGTGTTGTAATCAAGGGTTTTTTTGTTTGTTTGTTTCAAGTAAGCCATCTGATTGTGGTGACTGGGGCCCATGTCCAAGACAATTCCTGGCATATTCTGTCACCCTCCCATGGGGCGATCACTGTGCGGGGACCCCATTCCCCAGTTAAAGTGTGTCTCTGTACCTTACAACAACAATTCAGGACCCAAGTGTGAACAACACTCAGCCCGCCCTCTGGAGCGTGTGCTGTCTTTAGGGCTCTACCCAAAGTCACTGTAACAGTTAAGTATGTCATTAACCTTTCTGTCTCTTTGCGCCATAAAAAAATGCTCAAAGTTTTAGATGTAGCCACTGTATGTTGTGCAAACATTTGTCGTCACGTAAAATAAAAGTCATAAAATGCTAAAAAAAGAAAAAAAAAAACAAAGTAAAAACTTTTGTGCTTCAAAGAGTACCATCAAAAAAGTAAAGGACAACCCATAGAATGGGAGAATATTTCTGCAAATTATATCTTGTAAAGCATTTTTATCTGGAATATATAAAGAATTCTTATAACTCAATGAAAAAACACAAACCAGTTAAAAATTACTAAATGTTGAGTACACACTGCTCCAAAGAAGATATACAAGTGGCGAATAGGTACATGAAAGAGGTTCAACATCAGGGAAACACAAATGCAAACTACGATGAGATGCAACTTCAGAACCACTAGGATGACTTTATCAAAAAGAGAGTTGATAATAAATGTTGGCTAGAATATGGAGAGACGCTGGGAACCTCACACAGCTAGAGGGTATATAAAATGGTTCGTGTACACTGGAAACAGTCTGGCACCTTCTGAAATGGTTAAACATAAGAGTTTCCATATGGCCCATCAATTTCACTCTTAGGTATGTAGCCATGAGAAATGGAAACATACATCCCCAGAAAACCTTGTACACAAATGTTCTTAGAAGTATTATTCACAATAGCCAAAAAGTGAAAAAACCCCAAATGTTCTTAACTGATAAATGGATAAATTTTAGTATATCAATTAATGGAATATTATTCAGCAACAAAAAGGTGTGATGTAATGATACATACTAAAAATGTAGATGACCTTGGAAATATTATTCTAAGTGAAAGAAGACAGATGTGAAAGACACACATTGTATATTCCATTCATAGGGCATCATGCAACGCTGAAGTTAGAATCAAAGTGAGCTATAAAAGGGCAGCCGCCTGGATCAAGTCCATCCTGGTAGATGTCAGAAAGCACAGCATGTTCACTAACAGGGGCAAGCCTTGCTCACGTTGTCAGATGGAGTTTCCCAGGAGGCCATGGCTTCTTCAGGGATCTATCATCCAGTGGTGAAGGGAGGGGTCTCTGGAGGCAAACCTGCCTGGGGCTGCCCCAGCCGCACTGGCTCCCAGAGAGTGACCTGGGTGTGTGAACAGGGAGGCCAAGCTGACCAAGATCCTCAGCACACCCCAGCACCTGCTGTGAGCAAGCTGCATGGCTTCCCAAGCGTGGATGTGACGACATCATGGGTATTTACAGATTCCTTTTCACTGCATCCCAGGCTCTCCTGGTTCATGTGTGATACACTGCACTTGGGGTGGAGGTGTGCTGACAGTTGCAAAGGGCTGAGCCTTTCTTTCCCTTGGCTCTGATGCACGGTTTCCAGATACCAGTCATGAAGGAAGTTCTTGAGATTATGGACCTTGTCCTAGTCACATAGGGCTGCTAGGACAAAGTGCCATAGACTTGGGGGTGGTGGCACATATTAAAAAAAGAAATGTATTTGTCACAGTCTGGAGGCTGGAAATCCAAGGTTAGCGTCCCAGTGTGGTGAGGTTCTGGTGAGGGCTCTCTTCCTGGCTTGCAGATGGCCGCCTTCTCACTGTGTCCTCGTGTCAGGGAGAGAGAGAGCTCTGGGGTCTCTGCTTCTTATCAGGGCCCTAATCCCATCATTAGGGCCTCACCCTCATGGTCTCTTCTAACCCTGAATAACTCCCAAATACCATCAGGTTGGGGGTTAGGGCTTCAGCACAGGAACTGGGGGGGGACGTGTGTTCAGTCTAACAGAGCCCCCCAGTCAGCCCCACTGTGCCCATTTAGGGGCAGATTGTAGGGCTCAGGTGGGACACAGAGGTGGAGGAAGCACAAGTTCTGCCTCCTAGGAATGGCTCAGCCAAAACAAGGACAGGGACAGTGGGATAGACAACAGCCAGTGGGGTAACCAGCAGGAGCCCCAAGGTGTCACTTTCACCCTTAGGTGAGGAAGAAGGCTGGGCACCCACACACACCAGAGTATGGACCATGTTCCCTTCAAACACGGCTCACTTAACATTCCTAAACCCTGCAAAAGGGCAGTGCTACCTTATCTCCTGAGGATGGCCCTGAATGTAGAGGAGTCATGGGAGCTGCCCACATCACCCACCAGTGACTCTTCACTCCCCAGATCTGGCCCCAGATGGGGCCAGAGAGGACCCAAACATGGCTCCCTTTGTCACTTGGCTGAGGGGCCAGGCCACCGTGTACCAGACAGCTTTGCCCCACCAGCCTCTGCTGCTGGGCCAGCCCCCCACGCCATGACCACAGCTCTGCATGCAGGCAGTGCTGGGACCAGTACCCTGGCAGTCACAGGGGTCCTGAGCCAATAAGGGCCCTGGGGGAGGAATCAGAAATCAGACTGTGCAGAAGAAGGTGTTGGCCAGGAGGGAACCAGGGCGGGTGCCAGGTCCTGTCCATGCTGGGATCTGAGATTCTAAGGGTGGGTTAGAGGTAAGGGGGGCAGAAGTTGGCCCATGGGGTGAGGGGAGTTCAGCAGAGATTGGGAGGACAGGACAACCTGGGAAAGAGCAGAGCATCCTCCCCAGCCTCGGTCCTTCTCCTGATGCAGTCCTCATCTCACTCATAGACTCTGGAAGTCTCCTTTTGGTGAACACCTAGCCCCCGACTCCCAGGGCACGTCCCAGACAGCCAATGCCACATCCCAGGCAGCCCCTGCTCTGCCCTTGGGGTCTGTGCCTGGCAGAAGGGCGGCTGACCCTCGGCCCCTCTTGGCCTTGGCCCCAGCTCCTCCGGGCCCTGGAACCAGCAGACACACCCACCCTGCACCTGATGGACTGGACATGCTTGTTCCCATTGGTGATGGTGTGTTGGGAGGGAACTGTTTTAGATACCAGTGTAAATCTGTGTCTACATCAATTCCACATGAGTTCAGTCATCATATGGGAAGGGAATCATCGCTGTGGGGGGCTCCATGCAGGATCTTGAGTGTCCCGAGGCCAGTCCCTGTGGCCACAGCAAGGAGCATCTGCTTCAGCTAGTTGGACAAGACTCTCTCCTGCCCAGAAACAGGCAGAAGGACTTCCCCTGCTCCCCACCCATCATAATATCCCAAACACCACCCGTGTGGATGGTCACCTCAACGTCTCCCCTCAGCCCAGTACCCGCGCTCTTCCTGATGAAGGTTAAGCAGGAGCAGCCTCCTCTCCCCATGTCCATGTTGCAGGTGGCTGCCTTCTCCTCAGCTCCCACTGAGCAGAACAAGAGCCAGCCAGCATTCTCCAATCCCAGGATTTTCCAGGGATGCTGATAATGATGGGAGGCCCCAAGAAGCCTCCCTAAAGCAGGCAGGGCCTTGTGAGTGGGTGGTGGGAGGGATCAGGGCTTCCTCAGCATCTGTCAGTCCCTGGAGCATCTGAAGGGGCTCCCTACGCCAGGAGGAAAGAGTGGGGCCGGCCCCTGTGGGTTCCCAGAGCCTGGCATCTGCCAGTTCCTCTGCCCTCCCTCACAGACACCCTCCACGGAGCAGCACAGCACCGAGGACAGAGGCAGCAGCCCCAAGAGCATTTTCCAAGACAACTACATTTATTCACACTTACACACGAGGCCCCCAACGCACTGCTTCCCACCCCCACTCCCCAGCCCCTTCCCCCCAGACCCTCCCTTCCTGCCCTCCCCATTCAGCCACCCTCTCCCTCCCCTCCCTCCCCTACCCTCCAAAGCTAAGGCCCAGCAAGATCAGCACTGGGGGAGAAGAAGCTTTTGACCGCTTTGGGGCATCGGATGCCAGAGCCCCATCCTTGGGGACTGGCCCCAGAGAGCCTGCTCAGAAGCCCCTACTGGCTACAATGCTGCTTCTTCTCCTTCCTGGAGACCAAGGGGTCACCCTTTCTCTTTTGAGACTGTGAGGGGCCACCCAGCCCCCAAGTCAGGGATTGCTCCCCAGAGACCCTGAGCCCAGGCCCTGGGTGGGGTGTCTTTTCAGCAGGGGACAGGCTTCCAAAGAGAGGTCGCTTCTTGGACTTGTTGGCAGGAGAAGGTGCTAGGTTGAGGCCTCTTCTCTCAGCAGATGGAGACTGATGAGTTCCCTGGGGTCCCCACTTTTCTGGGCTGAGAAGGCCCGAGGCAGGGACAGGGCTCTGGGGTAGCCACCAGGGCAGAAGCTTGTGCTGGGAACCCAAGAGGAAGGCCAGGCTGGGGAGCTCCTCCTCCTCACTTGACCCCTGAGCCAGCCCATGTGACTCCCTGACAGGAGACCCTCCAGGGAGATCCAAGGCATCCTTGGTACCCACGCCAGGGCAGGTGGGTCTGTGGTCCTGCGGAGGAGAGGTTGGCCGGGCAGCCCTCAGCCCAGGGGAATCCTGACATCCCAAAAGCACAACAGAGTCTTTGGACCTGGCCATGCCAGTGTGTGCCCTGCCTCGTCCCTGAGAGTCCCAGGCAGCCGTCTGGGATGGGCAGGTTTCCATGCCAACCCGTTGTTAGGTGTCAGGGACGTCTCTCTCTGCTCCTTGGCCAGCTGCAAACTTAGAAGAACTTGAGTCCAACCGGGCTGTGCCATGACTAGGGGCTGCCCTCATACGCTGTTTCTCCTTCAAGGGTAGGAGGCGCTTCTCCACTAGCTGCGGGAAGAAAGGGGGCACTTACTGGCGCTGCCCCAGGTGTGAGCAGGGCCCAGGGTGGTGGAGACCAGGGCACTTGGGCGGGGGGCAGGGAAGCCTGAGGCAGCTGGGCTTTAAGTCAAGGAGAGAGGGTGTGGCTCTGCCGGGCATCTGGTTGGGCCTCACCGCAGCTTGCACGCTGACCCCCCTCCCTAGCTCCTCTCCATCCTACTCCCTCTGAACCTGCATCTTCCCACCCCGGAGTGGCTCCCCAAGAAGCCGGACATCCCCAGAGCGGGGGATTAGACAATCAGGTGGGCCTTCTGTGCCGGGTCCCTCCTGCCCCTGGGGTACCTGGGCAAGGGTGAGTCCTTCCTCCTGCTCCAGCTCCTGGCTTAGGGCCAAGAAATCCATCTGTGGATCTGGGGAAAACAATTCTTCCAGGAATCGCGGGTGAATGACGGCCTCCACCTGGAAACAGAAGGAAGAAGGCGTGAGCCTCCTGGGCAGGGAGTAGCCTGGAGCCAAGGACACCTGGAGGAGACGCAGAAAGCAGCAAGCGCCCCGTCCCCACCCTCCTGGGCTGTCTTATATCATGGCGACCACCAGCTACAGACACAGACCACACACCTGGTAGCTACACACACACAGACAGAGACACACAAACCACACACAGACACACAGACCCACATATGACACAGGAAAAGACACAGACACAGGTAACGTACACACTCCACACTCACACCCGCACAGACACACAAAGACACACAGTAACCACAGACACAAACACACAGCAACACACAGACACACACAGACACACACAATCACATACACAGACACTCAAATCCATGGAAATACACACACTGCTGAGTAGCTAAGGAACAGAGCTTAATTCCAAGGACCTGGGAGTGCCACCCCCTGGAATCCAGCAGACCCCAGCACTCCAGGCCAGCCCACCTTGGTGACGAAGTCTTTCTGGGAACACAGCTTGTCAATGTAGCTCAGGAGGCCCGGGTCTGGGGGCGTCCAGTCCTCTTCCTGTGGCTGCTTCACTTCGCCCTCTTCCCGTTGTTTCTCGGGCTCCCCCGTGGCCCCGAGGGAAGGCCCCAGCAGCTCCTCCATGATGTCCACATACTCCTGCACCACTTCTGGGGGGATCTCCTCAGGGACCTTGGTCTCTGCTGGTCTCTGGGGCCGGGGTGGTGGCCGGCGGGCCTTGGTCTCTGCTCGCCGGTGGGGCCGGGGTGGTGGCTGGCGGGCAGTCGGGGCCTTGGGGCCGGCCTTGCTGGGAAGGTACACTGAGGCAGAGAGGGAGGAGGATGGGCGTGGTGAGGGCCGCTCCTCCTGCTTGCACCACACAGGGGAGGGCAGGGCTTGGGGATGTGAAGTGGGTCCCAGCTGGGTCAGGACCACCTGAACCACAGCACCCCCGGAGGAGGCAGGAGGGGCACATCTGAGACAGCATTGCTTGGGAGGAAGTTTGGAGCCACCAATATGCCGTGTACTCTCCCCGCTCATCCCTGCTTCCTGGGCAGAGCATATGTGGAGTTTTGGACAGGCGAGGGGAGAGAGTAGCTAGGAAACTTGACCAGGTCAATACCCAACATATGATCCCAGAAGCTGTCCTGTTGGAGGGAGCAAATCCCCTTCTTGAAGGGAAGCATGGGGTGTGGGGACAGTGGCCTCCCTTGGCCCCTTTGGCCTTTGCCATGGCTCCTGTGGGAATGTGGGAAGCCATACCTGGCTGCTTGACCACCTCAGGGGCTGGGGGTCCTCGAGGTTCAAGCCTCGGTGTGGCTGGAGGAGGCAGGCACTGGGGCCCCTTCATCCATTGCGATTTCTGAATCTGCATCTCCTCCTCAGCCTCAAACTCCAGGAATCTGGGGGTGAAGGAGGCCCAGGCTGTGCTGAGAGGGTCCAGGCCCCCTCCCCCCAGGACCAGGCAGCGGCCGAGGGCAGGGATGGGAGGGAGTGCCTCAGGTGGGCTGTCCAGGCCCTCACTGTGCCCCATCCCCCAGTCCCAGGAGGGAGCTGCTTCCAGAGTTCTGGGCTCACCCTCCCTCACCCGGCCCCTGCAGAGCCCATGGCATCAATGGGGCTTCCTGACTAAAGTCAGGGCCACGAGGTCCAGGAGGGTCCCGGGGGACCCCTCCTCCGGGTTTCAGCTGGCCAGGGGTGGGGTTTATGGCAAAAGGCATCAGGGATGATGCCCAGATGCAGGAGTCCTGAGGCTAGGACTGTGGGCCCTTGAAAGATAACCCAGGGGCATGAGGCCTGGGAGACCCCTGGTCAGGAGGAAGCAAAAGCTGAGCCCAGAGGACAGGGCCTCTTTCCCCTGAGGCTGCTGTCTGTCTGTCTGTCTTCATGGAGGGGACTGCCCAGAAGCAAAGGCAGTCAGGCCAGAGATGGGTCTCATGGTGTCCCAGGCGCAGGTCTCCCCAACCCAACTCCCTGGCCAGGCTGGGATGGGAGAAAACCGACTTCTGGACAGTGCTGTGAGGAGCCTGCACCCCACTCTTGTCTATAGTCACTAGCGCCCCTTCTCCCCATTCCCACAGCTGGAGGTGACCCACTTTGGGCTGTGATGCTGGCTGTTCCTGCCATGACTTCCAGTGTCAAGGCAGGGATGGCCCCAGGCCAGGCAGGGGGTGCTTCCCAATAGGGCAGGACGGAGACCCCAGAGCACTCTAGGTGGCAGGAGCAGCTTCCTGAGGAAGCCAGGGGCCCAGAGTGTCCTGGGTTTCTCCACACCCTCCTCATGCTCTACGTTGAGAAGCCACCATGGCCACTGGGCCTCTGTCATTCACTGTCACCCTGCCATGCGGGCCCTGCTCCCAGGACCCCAGACTCACTTTTCCGCCATCTCGTAGAAGATCATCCGGTCAAAGTTGCTCGTGTGCTGCCATTCCCGCATGGCCCGCCACAGTCCCTCCTCCAGGGTCATGGTGGGCTTCCGCCAGGCCAGGGATCGGAGGACTGGGCTGTAAACCAGTTCAGTCAGTCCCAGTCTATAAGCCCACCCTTCATCCCAAGCCCACCTGGTCCCAACACCTGGCCCCTGTCCTCCCCACACCTGTCCTGCCATCTATCCGTATCCTGTTCTCCCCCATGTGAGCTCCTCAGGCCCCAGGACATGCCCCCCAAGATCAAACATCAACACAAGTTACTGAGTGGCCTCTCCGACTGCCCCTCGAGTCCTTGGTGTTAAGAAGTGAACCCAGTACTATGGGTGGAACATGTGTGTCCCCAACATCCCTGTGCTGAAGCCCTCAGCACCAGTGTGTCAGTATTTGGAGGCAATCGGGGTTAGAGCAGGTCATGAGTGTGGGTCCCAGTCATGGAATCCAAGCCCTGTTAAGGGCAGGAGGAGACACCAGGGCTCTTGCTCTCAGCCACAAGGAGACACAGCCAGAGACAGCTCTCTCCAGCCAGGAGGAGGGCCCTGACCAGACACCCAATCTGCTGTCACCTTGATCTGGGACTACTGGCCTCTGGAACTGGGAGACATGAATGTGTCTTTATAAAGCACCCAGTCTACAGGATTTGTTACAGCAGAGCCTGAGCTGACTGAGACAGCGTGCACACAGAATGACCTGGGGGTGAGGGTTAAAGTGCAGGTTCCAGGGCCCCAAGACTGAGCATTTAACCAGCTTCCTGGGGACTCTGGAGCAAGGCAGCCCCTGGGGACGTAGCCTCAGGGCCCTGGAGCATGAGGAGCAGGAGCACACATCCAGAACCAAAGCAGAGCGGTGTCCACGCCACTGCAAGCAGCAGGTGCAGCTCCCACATTCTCACAGGAGCCATGGCAAAGGCCTGGGAGCCTGGGGCAGCTCCACTCCAAGAATCAGGGTCCCCAGTGCACCGGGACTCTGCTCCAAGGAGGAATGCAACCAGTTCCAGGGTGCGGGAACAGCGAGATTTTTGGGGATGAAGATGGGGCCACCTTCCACCTACACCCCAGGCAGGGGACTTCCCTAAGGGAACGGCCAGTGTGTTGCACGGTGGATGTGCTCAAGCTCCCGTTTGCTCATCAGCGGGAAACACAGGGTCACAGAGGCGCCGCAGGGTGGAGAGAGGCAGGGACTGGGAATGAAACCACAAACTCTCCCAGATGCTGACGTTGCTGCCTCACAGTCACCACAGTCCATGGCCCTGGGCTGCTGGACTCGTGGTGCACTCAGAGCTATCACTGGAGCCCGTGGCTTTGGGGAGTGCTCTCCTAGATGGCCTAGTCCTGATAATGATAGTAATGGGGACAGTAATCATAACTGCTGTCATGTAATGTGTCATAGCATGTGCCAGGCACTGTGCTATGCATGTCATATGTGAGCTCAAGTTATCTCTTCACCATCCTCTGAATGAAGCATCATTGTCCCTTTTTCTAGGTGGGATTGAGGGTGAAGATGCAAATACCTGCCCAGCATCGACCCCAGTGCAGGGCCCAAGACCATCCCCCTGTGCAGGCTCCACCACCACTGTGCTAACTGGACCTCAGGGGAACTGCGGGCATGTGCCAGGTTCCTGCTGGGCCCTGCAGCTCCTCCCCCGAGCCCCATGTGAGGTGCTCCTGGCCATCAATACTGGGTTAAAGGGGAGGCACTGGGGTGTGTACTCAAAGACCTAAACCCAAACCGTAGCTCACATCACACCAGGAACCCTCTCTGACCTGGGTCTTCTGTAGACATTGTTGTGAAAATTATTGAAAGTAAGGATTGGCTGGACTCACGGGACAGTGACGGGCAGTTGAGATGAGGCCCCTGACAGTCTGTCCTGAGCCGCAGCCAGATTAATGTTGTTGAAAATGTACCTTCCCACAGTGCAGCCCATCACCCTCACGACCGCCCTACAAGCTCCCCTGAACAGCGTGACCTCCTGTCTATCCAGCAGCCTCTTTACGTGTGAGCTGCAAGACCAGCTCCAATGCCCCAAGGACACTCACATGAGGAAGCAGGAAAGCGCTTCGGTGTCAGGACTGTGGGGAAGGTGCCTCTGGGCCAGGGACTTGTAGTGCTGCCAGAGTCGGAAGTTCTCATAGACACTCTTGGGGTTACAGGAGTCATCTGGCGGGGCCTTGGCCTGGGAGGAAGCCAGGCTGCCCTCTCCATGAGCCCCTTGTGGCCGTGGCCCAGCATTCCCTTGGGACACAATGGGGGGCAACTGGGCAGCCGGTGGTGGTGGTGGTGGAAGAGGAAGGCCCTGGGACCAGCCTCCCTCACAGGCCTGGGTGCCCCCAACCACCTGGGCAGCCATAACAGGCACCACAGGAGCAGCTGCCAGGAGTAGGGGAGGTGGACACACAACACCTCCGCAGAGGGTGCCTGGAGCCTGCCAGATGAGGGGGGCCTGAGTTAGGACCAAGGTCTGTGCCTGAGCGGCCTTCACAGGCCCCACCTCTGTCCTCATCTGGACAAAGACGTTGGAAGCCCCGGCCCCACTCGGGCCGCGGCCATCCTGTTCTGCCACCAGAGGTGTACTGGGGAAGGCAGACAATACCAGAGGGCCACCTGGAGGAACCCCTGCAGTCACAAGGAGCGGCCCGTGTGCTGGGCCGTGAGCGGGTGTGGTGAAGGGCAGAGCTGTAAACACAGACAGGGAGGTGCCAGGGTTCACAGTCACGCCTGGTCCCAGCACTGGGTATGCTGTGGAGACAAAGGAAAGAGGTGAATGAGCTGGGGTCTCCAGGTCCACACTAGTCACTGGAGAATCAGAGGGGAGTCTCAACAGCTGAGGGGGTATGACAGGGAAACTGCAGCTTGCAAATGTCCCTGAGTGTGCATCGGATGCTCTGTTCCTCCAAGGAGAGTCGCTCCACTAGAGAGCCTGGCCCCAGTCACCAAGACTCCCTAACCCCTGTCTCCCAAGAAGCAACAGCCAAGCCTTCGCTGCCCGAGGGTCTGCCTTGGGTGTCCCTGGCAGACGCTGTCAGCCTCAGAGGCATCTCCCAAGCCATGGGTCAGGGATGAGTCTCTCAGTGGCTTGGTGGTCCTCAGCGTGCTCAGCAACAGGTGAGGGGCCTACCCCAGGGCAGTGGCTTGGCACTCAGAAGGCCAACAGGAAGCCAGAAGCTTCCGAATATTATGGCCCATCTCCTCTTCAATCTTCCTTTTCCTGAAGCTCTTGTAAACCCCTTTCTTTTCTAGCTCAAACACAACAAAAGAAAACCAAGGGCTGGAAATCTTTCCCAAGCCAGCGCCCTAGGAACCCTGAAGATAATCCATAACTCTTCACACCCAGCATGCGAGTGATTGTCCTGGCACCACCCACAGCAAGTGCTAAATAGGGGTCAGATTCGGGCCACCCTTTCCTCAGTACTCGATGGTCCCGGCTGCCACTCAGGAAGCTCTGTTCCCAGGGAGCAGGTCTGAGAGGCAGTGGTGGAGTCCCCTGAGACAGTGTCACTGCATAGCCAGGAACAGCTGCACACGATTAGAACACAGCCAGCAAATGGTGAGCAGCAGGGCTATCACGGGAGGTGTCTAGGGATTTTCACAGCTGCTGGTCATGTTACAATAGGTAGTGGGACAAGGAGCCCATCTCTGGTCCTTCTCCTTTGAGCTCCCAATAACTGAACATAGTGACCAACCAAGAACCAGGGGTTCTTGGGCCATGGGCCAGGTGAGGCAAAGTTGTCTGGAACTCATCCCTGTCCAATAGGACCTCATGCAGTCTCTAGTCAAGGAGAATAAGGGATACAGCACATGCACCTCATCATTCAGGACACATATCCTAACTTGAATAATAATAATAAGAGAATCATCTTCCTATTTGTGCGCTACTCTCTTTCCTCTACTGAAAAGGAAACCAGCCTTTCCAGACCCTTCCACTGAGAACCAGCAAGAATCCACACCTATCTCCTGTTCATGAGGTAGTATAAATGGAATGGGAGCAAATTCTTCATCTCCACAGTAACACAAAGTGCAGAGGACAGGCCATGAGCTATCAGACAAGAGGAAATGGGTCTGAAGACCTGAGCTTCCACAAAAGGGCAAACAATTCAGAACAACTCAGGAAACCCAGGCCCTGTGTTGCCTGAACTTCCCCATCTGCCCCCACCCCTGTTAAATCAAAGCCAACAGCTACCTGAACTGATGGAGAACCCAACTCTGGGGAGGGAGCTGAGAGGCTCTGGCTGTGGCAGTTACAGTAGCCCCCAGCCTCGCCCACCCAGAGGCTGTCACTACATGCTCTGTCACAGCCAACCCACCCAACAGTTTTCTGGCTGAGACCACTTCTCCCCACTCCTCCCTAAGATCTAGAAAACTCCAGTCCAAATCTCTCTGAACACTATGGAAGGGCACCTTCCAGGTGCCTGAAGACACGGCACAGGGTTTGGGCTTGCCTGTCATCCTCCCAGGGCCACCAGCACAACATGATCCCACCACTCCCTACAAACACACAATGACGTGCCTTGTCTCCTTCTAGAAAGGATCAATCCATCCACTCTGTCCTTTCCCCTACATGGTGTATTCCCCCAGGCATCTTGGTCCACCTCTAAGGAGCCGTCCTCCCTAACTACAGACTCAGGGTGCCATGGCCATCCCCACGTATGATGTCCTTGGGGACATCCAGTGCTCCCTCCCTCCTCAACATCAGCCCTATCAACTGTCCCCAGGGGCAGTGTCAAATTTGAATTCCCAAGGAGTTGAGGCATGGCAGACTCGGATAATGCCCCCATCCCTACAGGCTCACCTCCATTTGAAGCCATCCCCTCAGGCTGGGCACTGACAACCGCTGTCTGGCAGTTTCCGCAATGAGAAAAGTCAAGGATAGGACCCAGAGAGTGACCTGGCTCAGCAGATGCTCCTGAGTCCAACTGCAGCAGGTAAAATTTGAATGTAAACAGGTTTTTGGAACATAGGACCCCAGACATTCTGCAGAGGGGGAGGGGCAGTGGGCAGCTGGTAGGGGTGGGGGACATTCTGTGAAGGGCTTCGGCCATTAGGCAAGAACCTAAGTTTCCCTTCCAACTGGATGGCAGCAACAGAGATGGCGTGTGCCTCTTTAGGCAACTTTTAAATTGTCCTTTTGACTCACAGCAAAAGCTTCTACCTGATGTCCCCTTTACTTCCATTCATTATCAACAGGCCTACTTTTGTGCCAATCAACCCATGCTCCTTCCCACTTTGGCTCTTTCCCACTCTTGATGAATTTCAACAGGGGCTGCACTTCATGAACCAAATTCAGAACATGTTTTCAGTCTGAAAAACACAGGGGTTCTTAGGAAGGCAAGGGGACTGGGTGTTTGAAATCAGGATGGTCTCAGCCGATCCAGGCTATTAGTTGGCTGTGTGCTCATCATTGTTTAGGAAGCAATCCTTGTGCCCCCAGGTCATGTATGTTGCTGGAATCTCTGTCCACACCAGCAGGCCAGCCTTACTTCCCATCCCCTTTGCTGGAAAGCCTCAATCCAGGAAAGTGGCTATGCGACCTACAGCACCGAGACCAGAAATCCTTTCATTTTGTTTCCCAGCATATTGTGCTGGTGTTGTTTATTTTTTATCTTTTGAATGATTTTAATTTAACCAAGCAATACTTTTCATGGCTCCAAATTCAAACTGTGCACAGTGGAATAGGCAATGACCAGCCTTCCTCCCATCTCTTTTCCCTGGCCACCACATTTTCTTTCCTGGAGGAAACAGGTGTTATCTGATTGTTTCTCATCTTCACTGAAACACACCCTGGCTGACCTCTCTCAGCTCACTGTTGGCCTCATCTTCACCATATATTCTTGCTGTTTGGAATCCAGTGTCATCGCATGTGGTTCTCTGTGTGGGAATTATTGTAGCCTGTCTTTTAAAAAAACTTCATTCTCATTTCCACACTGAGAATCACTGTCCATTTATTAGTGTCAAAATGACAGGAAAGAGCACTCATGTTCTGTGTTGTGAACATGGGGATTGTTAGGAAACTGGTCAAAGGAGATAAGGAGTAAGTACTCAGAGCACAGCAGCAAAATCTTCCAAGACACACACGTCACTCCCTGCTGGGCAGGGTAATTTTGCACAATGGGAGGGTGTTGGGAAAGGGAAGAGGCCTTCAGCCAGACCGGTGCATACTTCGAACATTCACTGAAACACACCCTGTTGGCACTTACGAAGCATTTGCCCCTTTCGAAGACATTTGGACTCAAGAAGGCAGAGTTGCAGGAAAATGTAACAGGGGCCACACTGCAGAGGCAGGTGGTGGATTGCAAGTCTCAAGCCCAGGGTTCTCCCCTCCTTGCCCCAGTTGTGTGAGAAGGTCATTTCCTAACTCCTGTCCAATATCCTCATGAGTTCTCGGTTTTGTCCCAATTCTAAACCTGAATGGTCCAGCAAGCATTTCTATGAAATGCCTCCACAGTGGCCACTGGGAGGGGAGTGACCTCCACGCAGTGACTGCCTGTCTGGGTGCTCCTAGGCCTTTCGTCCTCTGAGACAGAACTGCCTTCTTACATGCAGCCCTCTTCTGCTGTGCAACTCTACCTCAATCTTAGCTGAGAAGATCAACGGAGAGCAATTCAAGCAAAATCATGGTAAACTTACCAAAACAAAACAAAACCAAACAAACCGTAAATGCTTTGGAGATCTTTCTGAGGACTTGATCTTTTATCACGGGGCAAACTTCAATGATTTTCAATCAATAACTTCATCTAAGAGGGATGTTGAAGCAAAATATCATACTCAGATACTGAAGAAGGGCAGAATTCTTGGTTGCTTCCTCCCTTGTCAAGTCAGTCAACCGATGCTTTCTCAAGATTTTCACACATGGCTTTGATACAGGATTTGAATGAGTCTTTCTCTGAGCCAGTGATACAAAAAATATACTGTGGAACAGTGTCTTGTCTTAATTCTGCAATCGCTTCTGTACATGTTTGAAGTCCTAGACCCCAGGAGGAGAGACAATCAAATTAGCCAAAGGTAATTTGTGAAGACTGGCCATGGGAAGTGGTGGCTAAAAGTCCTCCGGCCCCTGCTCTCTGAGCATCCCCACAGAAAGTCCTGGGCCGCACTGACTGCTGAGAAAGAACATCTCAGGGCTTGGATCCCCTGTTCAGAGGACACATGCTCTTCCACCCAATCACGGAACGGTAGAGGAATAGCAGCTCCATGCTGTGTCCTGCAGAGCTCTCAGTCTCTGCACTTGAGGCCCTGGGCCTGCATCAACGTGAAGGCTCTTCAGTGTTATCACGTGGAGACAGACGATAGGAATCCTGCAAATGAGCAGAAAGGATGTGATGATTAAAGTTTCTTCTAAAGGTATTACAAACTCAAGTCAGTGAGTTGCTTCTCTACTAGTTTTTTATTGCCAACTGGAATTCTGCACAGTGTTGCAGAGTCAGGGGTGGGGAGCGTGGAATTGTTCCCTTACTATCTGCTGCTTTATCGACTGAAATTGATCAAGGCTACAACAAAAACATTTCTAGAAATCATTTGAATGCGGTAGGAAAAACTCTGGGAATGGAGTCAGAAGAAAGTATATTTTGGAGTGTGTTTTCAGGTCTAAAAATCTTTGCCAGAAATACTCTTTAATGGAACCTCCAGACTGAGTAGGAAAACAGGGCATACTATTTTTTGAAAGGCATGAGCAAGAATGAAATAAATGCCATCCAAAGGGAATGCAAGACATGCAATTCGAGGATACTTTGCTTTAGGATAAACCCTCCAAAGGTAAACCTTTCAGCAAGGGTTTTACCTAAGTGCATGGACTGCAGGTTTGTATTACCGAAAATTAGGAGTGATCGTTGCGGACGTGCTGGTTTCTCAGAGGCACGGTCATGGAGGTTCCAATGAGGGGGCATTGTCTGGCCCCAGGAAGCGCCCAGGTGCTGCGTCCCTCCATTTCCACATCTACAGCGGGGCCCTCCTAGGGCGGGCTCCTGGCCTGCCCCGTGCGCCGCCGCACGAGTCTTGAGGCGGGCGAGGTTCCAGCGCGAGGCCGGCCGCCCTCAACCGCTTCCAGCGTGAGGCCGGCCGCCCTCAACCGCTCCCAGCACCGGTTGCGGCGGTTCATGGCAGGGAGACGCGCAGCGCGAGAGCAAAGGGCGGTTACCCAACGGCCTTTGCTCTCATGGCGTCCTTCTTGATGTTACCTAAAAATAAAACCAAGGGTGATTAGAAGGTAATCACCTCCTGGTCATGCTCCCACTGGTCACCAGTGTCCGCGGGGCGACCCCACATTGTGACCAGAGCAGGCCCGTGGCTGCGCTCAAGGTGGGATTGTTCATAGCTTTCCTAGCGGGGGCCCTGCGGGACGCCCAGGCCGCGCTCCTTTCCCTTGCTCACCTGGACCTGAAGTGATGGGGGAGGTGTAACAATGCAGTGGGAACGCCAAAGTGTGTCTCAGCCGTGCCTTTCACATTCCAAACAATGCAAAAGCTTGAAGAAAACCTCAGCAGTTGAAACCGTGATGCGGTTCAGCAAAGAAGTAGCTCCTGTCCTGGTAAAACAGTGAAGTTCTCACGGACGACCTCATTGAGTGAGTTGTGAAGCTTGTTGACTTGATCAGAATGATCAGCCAGCATGCATGTTCTAATACGCTGATTTGTCACTGATAGGAGCAGCTGCAAAGTGGAAGAACAGGCCTTCAGTCATAGTCTGTTCACTTGGTAGCACAAGTTGGTTGTGGATGCAAGAGTGTGGCCAAAGTCAAGAAAAGCTCCCATGAGAATCGCTTACTTATGTGGAATTTACAAATAAAAAGTAGTGGTATATTATTTGTAAATTGTAGGCTACACATGTATCTAAAATTTACTGCACACACGTGTGTTATCTTGGGTGGTTGGGTTAGTGTGTATTTGAGAATGTCAGGAAGATTTATTTTGGATTTTGGAGGGTGTGAGATTTGTGGGGGTGGTTTTGTGTATGTGAAAATGTGTTTATATGAATTCTTAGTTTGGAATTTGATATGTATTTAATTGGTGAGAATCTAATATGTATTCACGTGTGTGGGTTGGTTGTGTCTGTGTGGAGATTGCAGATTAAAGAAGGTCATAACTGGGCCGGGCAGTATTGTGGAACTGTATGTGTATTTGGGGATATGAGGTGGCATGTTTGCATATTTGTGGCGTGTTAGTTAATCGCGGGTATATTTAGGGCATGTAGACAACTACATGAGTATTGAGTTTGTGTGTGCGTTCAAGGGCGTGGCAGTTTAGATGAAGGTTTTGTGGAGCTATGTGCTTGTGTTTTGCAGTAAGTGGTTATTAGGGTTATATATTCTGGGAATTTAGTATGTGTGTGTCTGATAGAGAGATGGGGTTCTCTTTTTATACAGGAGAGTGGGAGAGTTGAATTTATATGTATTAGAGGTATGTGATATGGTTATTGGTTAGTACTTGGCAATGTGGGAGCTGGTTCATACTAGATTGGGATAATTTGGGATTGGGAGGTGTTTTTATGGGTATTTATAAATGATATGCTGGAGATATTTCCATGCATCTTGGGTGTGTATGCTGGTTTGTGTGTATATTTATCAGCAGATAGACGAATTATCTAAGTCTATTTATAGAATATGGGATTGTTAGTATTTAAAGTGTATTTCTTTGGAGAATGCTAGGATGTTCGTACATGTGTTTGGGCATGTTTAGGGGATGAGGTGAGGAGGTTGTATTCCGGAGATGCAGCATATTGATTGGATAGTGTTTCGGGGGATTTATACACTCAGGGATTGGGGATATTTTTGTGAGTTTGTATGTGCCCATGGGTATATGAAAGTTGTGTGCGTATATTAGAGTATTATTGGTGTTTTTGTGGGGGTTTTTTTTGTATTGTATGGGTTTTATCTGGGAGGGTGGGGTGTGTATTCATGGGTAGTTTGCGAGTGTGTATATGAGGGGTTTTGGGTATATTAAGACTTAGTGGTCCTCTGTGTCTGTTGTGAAGTGAAATACTCGCAGAATTTGGTGTTGCCACTCATATGTGTGTTCTCAGAGTTCGTGAGGTGGACTTATATGTATTTGATAAAAATAGTTTGTGGTTCTTTGTGTATTTGAGTTTATGTGGCTTCCGTATTTTGTATTCTGGGAGATGTGGGAGGTTCAGCGCATGTCTTTGGAAACAGAGAGGCTGTGTAGGTTGTGTTTGCATTCAAGAATCATGGATTCCTGTATTTTAGAGCTGTAGGATTGTATGTGATTCTTTTTCTGGGTGATGCATGACACAAGTGTTGTATACCTTGTGATTTTTTGGGGGGCCTATGCCTATAGGATTTTCATTATGTACTGTTAACAAATCTACTGAAAAGGATTTTCTTAAAAAAAAAACTCAAAAACAGGAAAGATAAAATCCATCATTTTGTTTTACTACCCAGATCCCTTCCGTAGCTGTCATACAGAGTGTGATTTATGACTTGTAAGTTGTGCTATGGAGCTTGACAAGTAAGTTTGATTTCATTTAATATTTTCTTTAAACCATCTTAGATCTTCTCTTTGACAAGTATTTCATCTATTACTGTTCTCAAAATGTAAAATGGGTAAGTTAATGAGAACAAAAATTGTACCCTAAGATATATTTGCATTATTTACATATTTGCAATTAAATCTTAACAGATTTAATTGTAATAGAATCTAACAGTTTTCCTCTTGAAATTTTTTAGACACCAGAAATTTTTATTCCTAATAAATAATGTTTATCTTCCTAGTCACAAACCAAACAGAAAGCAAATTTCATCAGAGTTTAGAATGGTTAAAACCAACATAGCTGCAATATTTTTATTTTTGTTTTAAAATTTTGTTTAATCAGTAAATCAATCAGAGTTGACCATTATGTAATCCACAGACCTTGAAATAACAGATATATTTCTCTGCAGATCAATATCTATATACGTTTTTAAGATGAGTAGAAATTCTCCTGAAGATCATAAAGAAAAAGTATGTCACATAATATAGTAAATAAAAATAATAATTGTTATTAATTTTTTCTGCTTATTATGTTCCAGAATCTGTACTAAGCATTTTAGAGGATTATTTTATTTAATTCCCACAATAATCCCTTGAGAAATATACTACAATTATTATCTTTAATTCACAGTTACTGAAAATGAGACACAAAGAGGTTAAGAATTTTGTCCAAGGTCAGGCAGCTAGCGTGACTTAGCAAGGGTGTAATTAAGAAAAAATATGTTTTTCTTATCTTATGGGAAATTTGGAAAAGCAAATATCTACATTCTCTTTTTAATTAAAAAATATAAAATATAAAATGTGAGTCTCTCTTAAAGCAGCGAATCAACTTTAATTAAATTGAAACAATACACAATCCTTTGTTGTTCAGGCTCTATATTATTATTATCTCTGCTGACAGCAAAAGCTAAGAATAGAAAATATTTCTGATCCAAGTTGGTAAATTATGAATCAACCTGCTAAAGAATCAGAATAGACTAACAAATGGAATTAAATGTGATTATTGTATATTATATATATAATATCAAAATTTCTTATTGTTATAATTTTACTAAGATTCTACCAGTTTCAACTCAAATATAACATTTAAAATCCAAGCTTAATAAAAGAACTTGGCATGAGATGTTTTCATAGGAAATAGTGACAATTCATATTATTTTTAATTAAGTGTAAATGAGATGTATTATTTCTGTATTTCATTTTCCTTCTAAAAGTTATCTTTAAAGTTTTTTTCTTTCTTTTTTTCTTTTTCTTTTCTTTTTCTTTTTTTCTTTCTTTTTGTTTTTTTTTTTTTTGAGACGGAGTCTCGCTCTTTCACCCAGGCCGGACTGCAGTGGCGCGATCTCGGCTCACTGCAACCTCCGCCTCCCGGGTTCACGCCATTCTCCTGCCTCAGCCTCCCGAGTAGCTGGGACTACAGGCGCCCGCCACCACGCCAGGCTAATTTTTTGTAGAGACAGGGTTATTTTTTGTATTTTTAGTAGAGACGGGGTTTCACCATGTTAGCCAGGATGGTCTCGATCACCTGACCTCGTGATCCGCCCGCCTCGGCCTCCCAAAGTGCTGGGATTACAGGCGTGAGCCACCGCGCCCGGCCTAAAGTTTTACTTTTTCTGAAGTTGATAGCTATTACTAACTGTTTTGAGCAAAGTTTTTTGAGATAGATTAATTTATAAAATTAGGAAGAAATTAAAGTAGTTGCGAAAGTTTCTAAAAAGATAATAAAGTAGTTGTCTCTATGTTATAATAGAAAATGAGAATGTGAATGCAGATCATTTTGTTTCTCAGAGTTTGTGTTTTCAGCAAATATTACCTGAATATTGATATATAAATTAGAATTCCCCAAAGGAAAACATTTAAAAATGTTAAAATTAATAAAATCATTAACTTACATACTTGTCCTTAGTATCAGGACAATCTCCAGTGGATTCAACAGAGCATCTGCAGTTTTGTTGAACAAAGTCTATATTCTGCAATATAGACTCATGGTGTGAGCTTACTGGTCACATTCTTTGTTCCTTCTTGGAGCTTTGGGAGGCATTTATAAAAGAGCTGCTGCAGTAGAAGGACTGAGTTGTATCACCCTGAGGATTTAAGTTTCTATGGAGAGAATCAAATTCACTTTAGTACAGGGATTTAGTAGGTTTCCCTAGCCTTATTAATAAAATACTAATACGACATGAAAAATGCGTACTTTGTCTTACAATAATCCAATTAAGACACTATTTTTGCATAGCAAAATTCTTTACCAAACACCAGTTGCAAATCAAGTGAAACTGCTTTGGCAAGAGGTGATCATAACGCTCTCCTACTCCTGCCCTTTCCTCCTACTCCAGCTGAAAATACTTGCTGCAAATGTCCTTTTATAGGAGACTTTGACTCCAAGGTGTAGAAAAGGAAAGGAAAAGGTCAGATATATATGTCTTGTCTATAACTGAAACCTAATACCAGCACAAAAGCCTAAAAGGACCGATTTTTAGAGGGCGTTGGCAGGAAACTCTTTGCTCTGCTATCATCTGTTTTAAGCTACTTTGATACATGATTTATTTTTTCAGCTTCTACTCTGCTACTATTCAACTGCAAATGCAATTTGTTATATTGTACACTTCAACACCTTGAACAATATCTTAATTATTTTTGAAATGTATTACAAGTTCATAAAGAAAACAGCATTTTGTTTCTTCAGTCATCTACTTTGGATGAAAGTGTTATTTAGAAAAGAATAAATGGGAAAAATGATATATTAAAAATAAAAATTGCATATTAACTTTTTAGATCAAATAAACCAATTTTAAGCATTTTCATGGACATTTATAAAGAAAATAGATAAACATTTAAATACAGATGATTTAATTCAGTATTTTGTTTCTTGAAAATATTGGAATATGTGTTTTAGATGATGCATATATTTCTGTTATTGAAAAATAAGCTTTCAATAGTCAGCTGACTTCATATGTAAATAATAATACCATTTTAAACTTATTCAAGGATTTAGGTGTTCTTAAATATGATTTTATAACTTATTTTACTCCCTTAAAGTAAATATTTATGGCATCTGTAAGTCATTGTAAAATTGTAAAATTGGCATAGCATAGTATACAGATTGTCCTTTGTAATATTTTATAGTATTCACATTTGTATTTAATCATAAATTTGATACAATTTAGCCAAACCTTCAATACATTTATGAAGAGGGCACTAGTGAGACTTTATACAATGGAATAAAATAACAAAATGTGCTGACAGCATTTTTCCACTCAAAGAGGTATATATATTTTTTATACTATCTAATTCTTTAACTAACTTTTTTTTTTAGCATCCAGTGGTGGAGAACATTACTGGAAGTGTGATTAAGGCTATTATAAGATACATAAACTGTATGGCATAAGCATTTTCCACTCAACTTCACACTCTACATTGTTTATGAACTTAGTATGCCAGCTTTTTAAGTGTGGTGGGATCTGGTATTCCACACTTATATGCCTCTGAATCCCACCCTTGTACTGATGCCAAGATGAACTGAAGCAAGGATGAATTTTTCTCTTACATAGAAACATGAATATATTCCAAACTGGAGTGAGCTCTCACTAGCGGTTTGCCTATGGTAATTACTTTGTGCCTTGTAATGGGTCATGTAGTATCCTCATAAGGGAGTGTCTGTGTCCTAGACCCTCTCCCATTCCAGTACCTGTAAATGTCACCTTATTTTGAAATAGGAGCTTTACAGATATAATAAAGTTAAAGAACTCAGGGTGAGATCATCCGAATTTAGAGTGAGTCATGGGTAGTTGGGACACAGAAACACAAGCAAGGTCATGTGAAGATAGAGACAAAGGTTAGAGTTATGCTGTCACAAGCCAAGGAGTGCCAGGAGCCACCAGAAGCTAGAAGAGGCAAGAAAGGATTCTTCCCTAGAGCCATCAGAGGAAGTATGCCTCTGCCTCCACCTTGATTTTGGTCTTCTGGCCTCCTATAATTGAGAGAGAATTTTTTGTTTGTTTGTTTGTTTGTTTACTATTTTAAGCCACAAATTTTGTAGCAATTTCTTTTGGCAGCACTGGGAAACTAGTTAATGCCTCTATTATTTGGTTAAACAAAAAACACTATTAAGTATTTTTAAAACAATGTATAACAGTGTTGATTATGGTAAGCATACAATTTATAATTAGATAGGTTTCTGTGTAAAATTTCATGTTACTGTATTGATTTGTTTTAACCACACAAGACTTGCTTGGATGTGGTACTATTGAATACCATCCCCATTCCCTCCTGTCCCACAGCTTTTTGAAATTTATGGGGCTTTGTTCTAGACTGAATATTCCTTTTCCTTCAAATTTCATATGTTAAAGCCCTGGCCCACAATGTGACAGTATTGGAAAGTGAGGCCTTTGAGAATTAATTAGGTTTAGACAAAGTCATGAGTGTAGGGCCCTCTTCAATGGAATTAGTGTCCTTATAAGAACGGGAAGAGAGTCTATAGAGTGCTCTCTCTCTCTCTTTCTCTATCTGCTGTGTGAGGATACAGCAAACCGGGAAGAAGACCCTCACCAGGAAACAAATTTGCTAGTACCTTAATCTTGCACTTTCCAGCTTCTACAATTGTAAGAAATGTCTGTTGTGTAAGCCATTCAGTCCATAATATTTTGTTATAGAAGCCTGGACTGACTGATATAGGCTGGAACATGCTGGAGAGATGGTACAAAAACTAATTTTAGAAAAATATTTTAAGTTGTAAGATCTGACGCAAAAATCACTTAAATATTTCCATTTACATCACCAAATTACTCCATTTACAGTATCAAATTAAGGAAATTTATGTTTTATTCAAGCCTTTTAAAATCAGCACACCCACCTTGCAGAAGTAATTAATAACCCATGATTATTAATTATGTTTGCCAAGTTAATTTTCATCCAGTATTACTTGCAAGGAAAGTTTGAAATTGATGAATCATCTTCCTCTTGAGATGTCGTTTGTGGAACTAAAGTCTACCTATAATTTCTGTAATTGTTACTCTTTAATGGAACTTTAAACTTCTAAGAAAAATATTTCAATATATTGTTAAATTGACTTAAATGACTAAGATTGTGGTGGAGAGGATATTTCCCCAAACTAACTCTTTCTATGATACTTAGGGGTTCATTGTAATAGTAACACCTTGCTAGCAATCATCTGCTAGTGATTTGCTCATGGAAGAAGAAGGCTAAGGAAATTTAGGTTTGATGACCTTTTTCAGGGTTTCTGGGAAAGCAAAACCTGCCTCTCTCTACCACCCACTGCAAACAAGCATGTTGTCCAAGCTACTGCTGCCAACCAGGCACATCCATTAGTGAAGTCAATGCTGTGAAGAGAGACATTCAAACCTGGGTCACTGATAATATCATTTTCAATTTCTGACCCAATCAATTCTGGGTCTCCCAATTCCTCTCTCCATGGTCTTATTGTAGTAATACGTTTTTTAAACTGTTGAAGTCACATTGAGCTGAAATTTCCCTTAATTACAACTCTTAATATTTTAACTACTTATGCTAAGTTTATTTGTTCCAGAAAAAGTACTTTAATTCACTTTCATTTTTGTAGGACTTGAATTTTTTAGGGCAGTTTCAGTTTCACAGAAAAATTAAGAGGAAGATAGAGATTTACCATATATATATATAGTTATACATATTATATATGATAATATACCATATATTACTATATATATTTTACATGTATAAGGAGGCAGGGTGTATGTTTTTTTATATATATAAAATATATATATACACACACCCTGACATAATGTGTATATATAATATATATAATTATATATATTATAAATATATATTATATATGTAATATATCCTGCCTCCACATGCGTGGCCTCCTTCATTATCATATCCTCCTCCAGAGTGGTACAACTGTTAAAATTGCCTCACCTACATTAATACAATTTTATTACCCAGTGGTAAATATACATAACATAAAAGGTACCATTTAATCATTTTCAATTCTAAAACTCAGTGATATTGAATACATTCACAATGTTGTATAATTAACACTGTTTTCATAACTTTTGTATCACATCAAACAGAAGTTCTGTACCATTAAGCACTAATTCTCCATTCCCCTTGCCCCAGCCTCCATGCTCTGGAAACATGCAATGTGCATTCCCTCTACATGAATTTGACTATTCATGATCTTTCATATAAGTAGAATCATATACTGTTTGTCCTTTTGTGTCTGGCTTATTTTATTTAGCATAATGTTTTCAAGGTTTATCCATGTTGTAAACATGTATCAGAACATCATTCCCTTTTTATGGCTAAATAATATTCCCTTGTATGTACATGCCACATTTTGTTTATCCACACATACAGGTTTGTTTTCACTTTTTGACTCTTGTGAATAAGAATGAGTGATGGTATCTGGCGTGTGCATGCAGCCACTTTCTTACTAAAGACCAATAGCATCAAGCACTCTACTAATGGTTGTTATTTATCTGATTAGGATCCAGAGTTCCAAAAAGGTTAATTCTTATTTTTTGCAGTTTAATGGCAGTTTTTGTGGAGGGACTGACTTCTAAAACTTCCTATTCCAATCTTCTAAAATCCACTTTAAAAGAATGGTTTAAATTGTGTGCTTGTAGGATGAAATTGATAAAAAATTATTTTACCAACTTTCAAAATTGCATTACAGAGATAATGTCCTTTGACTATAGGGTGTTCACATATTTGGCATGTTATAAACAACTTTCTGGAAGATAAAGGCCTTTTGTCTCATACTTAATATTAAGACAGGAACCAGTGTGCTAGCAATGGCTTTTGGGTTTGATGTGATATATTTGTATGTAATGATTTTTTTTAAAGTTAGAGTGAAAAATCCTCTCATACAAAACAAAATAGTTTTTACTGTTATGAGAAAGCAGTCATTAATCACTTACAAAACATGCAAGTATCTTTATGATATTTGGTGATTTATTTTTCTCCAGTCATCTTGTGGAAAAAGTTTAGGTCTCTGAAGATTTCTCAGTGCGTCATAACTGACAGCAGCAGGAATGTGGTTTTGCTAAAGGCAACAGAAAAGCAAAACTGTCTCAAGGTTTTAATATTAATCCAAAGGTTAAACTTTCTTACCTTAATGTTGCTGCTTTCTGTATGCACATCCCAAAGGAGGTAGGAAGGTGGAAAGGACGGAGGAAGGTAGAAAATGTAGAAAATTAGAAAATTAGGTAAACTTAAAAGGTAGTAAGACTAACATTCATTCATTCACATTAAGCTCCTACCTTGTACCACATTCTGTTGTAGGCCCTGTGGATATAGCAGTGAAAAAAAGGAAAGAAAAAAATATATGCCTTTTTGGAGCTTACATTCTCTTGGAAGGAGATATATAATAACATAAAAAATTAAACTATATAATATGTTAAGTGTTGCTAAGTGCTATGGAGGAAAGTAAAGCAGACAAAGCAAATAAAGAACACGAGAAGGAGATACAATTTTAAGTAGGGAAATAAGGAAGGCATGACAGAGACAGTAGCATTTGAGTGAAAGACTTGAAGAAGGTGATGTGGTTTGACTGGGTCCCCCACTAAATCTAAAGCTTGAATTGTAGTTCCCGTAATCCCATAATGTGTCATGGGAGGGACCTGGTGGGAGACAATTGAATCATGGGGGCAGTTACCCCCATGCTGCTGTTCTTGTGATATGAGTGAGTTCTCATGTTCTCTGAGGGTTTTATCAGGGTTTTTTCCATTTTGCTTGGCACTTCTCCTTGCTGCCACCATGTGAAGAAGGATGTATTGCTTCCCCTTCCACCATGATTGTAAGTTTCCTGAGGTCTCACCAGCTGTGCAGAACTGTGACTCAATTAAACTTCTTTCCTTTATAAATTACCCAGTCTAGGATATGTTTTTATTAGCGGCATGAGAAGGAACTAATCCAGGAGGTAAGGAAACAATCCAGGGGGGAATTTGAAGACAGGTGTTTTCAGTCAGAGAAACCATGTACAAAGCATCTAACGTGACAGTGCTATGGTCTGAATGTTGACAACCCCCCCAAATTCATACGTTGAAGTCTAATTCCAGTATGATACTATTAAAAGTTAAGGTCTTTGGAAGGTGATTATGTCATGAATACAGAGCCTTCATGAAGGAGATTGGTGCCTTTATAAAGGATGCCTGAGGGGGTTGGTTTGTCCCTTCCACCATATGATGACTCCACCATATGAAGAATAAGATGGGTCTATGAACTAGGAAATAGGGCCTCATCATATACAGAATATGTCAGCACTTTGATCTGGGACTTAGCTTCCAGAATTGTGAAAAATAAATTTCTGTCATTTATAAGCTACTTAGTCTATGGTATTTTGTTATAGCTGCTCGAATGGACTAACACAGAGACAATTCCCAGCCTGCCCAAAGAGCACCAGGAAGTGTTGGGTACAGTAAAGCTGGAACAGAGGCACAAGGGGAAGAGCAACAGGGCTGTGATCAAAGAGGTGTGCCTGGTGGGGAGCATGAGTAGAGCTGTATAATCTGTACAATAATGACTCAGAGTGGAATTAGAAGTCCTTAAAAGTGAGTGAGCAGAGTAGCATGATCTCTATGATATTATGTTATATTCTTGCTTGGGTATTGAGAATAGACTGAAGGTGAGGGCTAATGCAGAAGCAGGAAGGGGGATAAAAATTCAGATGAGACATGATGTTGGCTAGGCCTGGGTGGATAACAGCAGTAGTAAAAATTATTTAAATGTTTTGAAGGTAGGTTTGCTGAGAAGTAAAGGATGTGTGGAGATTATTGGATTGAGAATTGTATAAGGACTGTATTGTATATTGTATGAGAATGTAGATCCAGGATGAGTCACAGTATTTTTGAAGTTGTAGTAAATGGAATGAACTAGAAAGATAGAAGTTAATGTTCAGAAGGCAGGAGACTTAAAAGTTAGATTGTAAAAATTTGCAATTAGGAGTAATAACATGGTTTGAGCTGAGATCATGAGATTGAATAGCTAGATACTGAAGATAGCAAGTACATTGGAAATGACGAGGTCAAATGTCAAAGAAGATAATTAATTTAAATGAGACATCAAAGTAATGGCAGTAAGTCAGGTTGTAAAGACTTCAAAGAATGAGGGAAAGTGACTAAACATTGGGAGAGTGATCAATATAATCAAATGGTATGAGATTCCAAGCTGGAGGGGTTTGAGGGGAAGGAAGTAGAAGTATTCTGCAAGAGGACACTTATTCTACTTCTAGAGGCAGTGGTTAGAGCGCTGAGGGTGAGAACTAGTCTGCACTTGGGGGGCTACATGAGAAGCAGCAGCATCAGTGAGAGACAGATGACAGAATGAAAATGTAAAGGGAAAATTGAGAAACTTATAAAAATTGAGATTCTTCTGTGTACTGTGTACATTTCTTACAGAAGCTTTCAACACATTTAATTTCATTTGAATCTTGCAATACTCTTGAGAGATATTATCATTCCCCTTTTACCAAAAAAAGGCTGAGTGGCCAAGATCACATAAAATCACATAAATAATAGAAGTCAAAAGTATGACTTTAACCCATCTAGTGTTACAAGAACCACATAATCTTCAATAAATTGAGAGTATCTTAACTAATTAATTAAATTTTAAAAATTAATAATTTTTTAAAAAGATGTATTCAAGTTATAAATTCAAAGAGAAATGAACATATTACTTAGAAACAGCCCCGGATTAGAGTCCCAATTATATCACTTAATAACTGTGTGGTTTAGGTAAGCCATGTAAAGTTGCTGTACTACTTAAATTTAAAATAAAGACAATTTTACCTAAGCATAAAATTGTTGTTATGTTATTGTGCAGTTATAAATCACTTATTAAATTATAAATTTATGATAATTATTAAAGAGAATACTTAATTTTAAGCCATAAGGTCTTCTATTAGAAAAATATTCAAATATAATGTGATATATCACTCATTTTTATAAATAAAAATATAAAATTAATTATAGCCTTAATAAAAAATTTTGGAAGTGCATTACCAAGACTAAATTTATATTTCATAAAATGAACAAATTTAAGATGTATACCTTAACTTTATGTATTTCTGCACTCATATTCACACCAGCCATGTCAAGATAAGGAACAGTTTCACTACCACAGAAAATGTTCTGGTGCTTTATTCCAGTCAATAACAACCACTGGTCAAACTTGTCTGGAATCATACAGATTTTACACTTTTGTATCTGACCTATTTTACTCAACATGATGTTTTGGAGATCTATCTATGCTGTTTTATGTGTCAATATTTTATTTTTTATTGCTATGTATTATTACTCTGTAAGTCAATATTATAATTTGTTTATCTCTTCTCCACTTTATAGATGTTCCATCCAGTTTTTGCCTACAAAAAAAACCTGCTATGAATAATTTTATATCTGTCTCTATTGTGTGAATACACATCCTCATTTATTTTTGTATATACCTATAAATTGAATCACGATGTCATTGGGTATTTGTGCAGTTTAACTTTATAAGAAATTGCCAAACTTCTTTAAAATATAGCTGTAAATTTACTCTCCCACCACGAATGTATGAGATTTTCTTTGTTTCATAACCTTTTCAATACTTGCTATATTCAGTCCCCAATTTTTTTTCTTAAGAGATGGGGTCTTGCTGTATCACACAGGCTGGAGTGGAGTGGCACAATCATAGCTCACTGCAGCCTTGAACTCCTGGGCTCAAGCTATCCTCCCATATCGGTCGCCAGGTATTTAGCCATTTTAATTTTACCAGTTCTCTTGGATATGTAATGACATCTCATTGAGGTTTTTATTTTCATTTTTTCTGATGACCAACTATGTTCAGCACATTTTCTTATCCTGATTCCCCATTTGGCTGTCTTCTTTTATGAACTGACCGTTCAAGTCTTTTGCCCACTTCTAATTGAGTGATGTATCTTCTGCATAACAATTTGTAGGATTTATTTACTTTCCATAGAAATATTTTGTCAGGTCTGTGTATTTCAAATGTGTTATCTCACTGTGACATTTCTATTCATTTTTCATTGAGGTAAAAACATAACTTGTGATCTATCCTCTTAGTAAGGTTTTAAATGTACACTATAGCACCGTTAAGTATAGGCGTGATGTTGCACAGAAAATCTTTAGAACTTACGCAACTTACACAACTGAAACTTTATACCTGTTGAACAGCAACCCTTCTTCCTCCTTCCCCTAACCATTCTATTCTCTATTTCTATGAGTTTGACTATTTTAGAAAGCTCATATGTGTGAAATCATGCAGAATTTATCCTTCTGTGACTGGCTTATCACGCTTAGCATGATATCCTCCAGGTTCATTCATGTTCTTGCAGATGGCAGAATGTCCTTCCTTCTTAAAGCTGAAAATATTCCATTGTATTTATACGCCACATTTTCTTTATTCATTTATGTGCTGATGGACATTTAAGTTTTCAAATTTTGTTGTTTTGTGAGTAATGCTGCAAAGAACATGGGTATGCAGGTAACTCTACCACATCCTGATTTCCATTCTTTTGGAATGGAAATTCCAAATTACCCCTCCTAATAAGTGGTAAGTGATATCATATTTTGGTTTTTATTTGTATCTCTTTGATCATTAGTGACGTTGAACATCTTTTCATATACCTTTTGGCTATTTGTATGTCTTTGAAGAAAATTTATTCAATCATTTTGCCTCCCTTTTTAAGTTATTTTTTTCTGTTGTTAGGAGTTCCTTATATATGTAATGAGGTTTTTCTGAATAAATGAATATAAGTTTAATATAGTAAAAACATTAACCATTTTTATTTTTATGTTTAATACATTTTGTGCTCTCGAAAAAAAATCATTATTTATCTCACTCAAGATCATTATGATGTTCCTCAAAGTATTCTTCTAGAAGCTTTAGCATTTATATTTGGGTCTGTGATCCATCTTACATTGAATTTTGTGCACGATATGAGTGAGATATTAAGATTAATGAAAATGCTAATTATAATAGATTCTCAGGTCCTAGCCAAAGCTTTTGCATATTGGGATCTCTTGAGATCTAGGTTATTTAAAGGTAATAGACGATCAGTATTAATGAATTTGTTTTCTTTTTCCATCTGGTGGTTCTCAACCTTTGTTCCATATTAGCATCAAGTGGTTTGCTTGCTTGCTTCTTTTTGTCATTGCTTTTAGTAGCACTGCCTCAATCCTACCTTCAAAAATTCTAATTTGATAACCTGGACATCAGGATTTTTGGGGAGAAGGGGACAGGGTCTCACTCTGTCACCTGGGCTAGTGTACAGTGGCATGATCATAGCTCACTGCAGCCGCAAACTCCTGGGCTTGAGGGATCCTTCTGCCTCAGCCTCTCATGTAGCTTGAATTACAGGCTTGAGCCACCATGCCTGGTGACATTGGGATTGTAATGGGTCTCCAGGTGAGTCTAATATAAAGCCAAGTTTAGGAATCATTGACAAGCTCCAAAAGCCTGGAAAAAATGTATACATGAAGATAGAGGTTAGTGTTACTCTCTCCTTGGATGAAAACACCTAACAAGTTTTATTGATTTATTGGGAAACAACACTGGAAGCAGTTTCTCCTCTGCCTCTTTAATCCCTTGGCCAGTGCAATCTTGAGTTAAGCACAGACTCACTATTAAGTCTTGTAGGGTGAATACATCTTTACTTCAACTTTTCATCCACTTTATCTTCATCTCGGAGAATTATTGTGAAAAAAAAAGTTCTCAGTGTATAACTCATATTAAGTAAAAGACATATAACATATTGTAATAATTCAGCAAATATTGCTTGTGGTGTTTTACCTACTTTACACTTGTGGAAAGTTTAAGGAAAAATTTTAAATAGTCCTACATTATTTTCATAGAAGAATCACAGTAAAATAAGAACTTTGCAAGTCCACCATTTTACTACGTTGCATTATTTGAAAAGAAAACTAATTTTGAAGTGTCTGATGATTTCAAAACACAGTTCACTATTATTTAATTAGTGAAAGGAGATGCATGCGAGGATTTGAAATAGAATTTTTAACATTGACTTAGATACTTTCCCTAAATGTATTAGACATAAAAGTAAATGGTATTTATATATTTGTTTGTAAGATGCTATAATTTTAAATTTAAATGTCTATGTAGCTTTTTCTGAAGGAAGCTGTTCTACTATCATAGAAGCAATTTTGGGGCATTTCTCTTACTTGATTGACTCTTTTCTTATCCAGATGCTACCCATTTTCAAGATTGCACAAACTCCACTTCTACAAGGGAACTCAGCCCACAAGGCTCTCATGTACATCGGTAACATCTATATCTTTATTGTACCACATATGCCTTGCCCTATCAAATGAAATTGTATACCACGAAGTCAGGACCATATCTCACCTCCTCTGTAAACTCCACAATGCACAGCATAGTGTTACTCATGGGAAAAATCAAATACTTTTGATTGAAATTGGTTAACATTCTTCTCACATTAAGGAACATACTTCTTTAATTGTACCTGTTGTTATGCCGGTTGTAAGACTTACTCTTTTCTCCAGAGTTGATATCAATAATTTCAAAACATATAAGAATTGAAGATAAATGGGGAAACAAACAATTTATGAAGGTCAAAACTATGAAGTAAATTTCAGTTCATGGTTATTTGGTAGAAAAACTAGGTTGGAGAGTATGGTTCACATTTGAGACCAAATTAAATATTATTTAATAGATTTCTTTCACACTTAGTTGAAGGAAAACATGCAGTAAAAATTTAGCTTGACCAAAAACCTGACTTGCTCTTGGCAAAAATTGTGGTGGAGAGAGAGAGAGAGAGAATGAATAACCTCTACCCTGTGGGAGGGTCTTTCCATTCCAAATGACACAAGTAGAGAATCTGATGAATCCGAGCCTAGGAAAGTCAAAAAGGAAGCAGACTGGCATCCAGTCATTGAAGACAATAAACCTGAACACTAAGAAGACATGATTAAATAAATGTCAGGTTCTGAACAATTAAACTGGTTACTTCTGTGACATTGAAGTAAAGAGAGAATACCTTGGAGTCTAACATAGTTTTCCAAATAAAAAGATAATGAGGCAGAAGATGACACTTTGTTTACTAAATTTTCTAGTTCATACTGAATAGTTTAGAACTTGAAAGCCAAGGTCTCAGGGAACCATTTTTAAAGTGCTTTTCAAAGAGCTCATATTAAAATAATTATTTTATATGTAAATAACAAATAATTAGATATGAGGCTCACAAATGAAATATTTATGTTCATATAATATGGCTAATGTATGGTAACAATAGTATTAAATCTATAGATCTATGATGGGAGAATTACTAGAAAAGCAATAGTAGGTCTCCCAATCCATGAGCATGGAATGATTTTCCATTTGCTTAGATTATTAGTTTTCAGCATACAGTCCTTACACACATTTTGCTAAATTTATTTCCAAGGGTTTATTTGTATAGTATTGTGAATATAATTATTTTCTTAATTTTTTTAAGAGATAAAGTGTCTTTCTATCTACCAGGCTGGAGTGCAGTAACTTGCAATCATAGCTCACTGCAACCTCGAACTCCTGGGCTCAAACAATCCTCTTGCCTCAACGTCCTGAGTACCTAAGACGGAGAGGTGAATGCCACCATGCCTGGCTAATTTAAAAAAATGAATAAATTCATAGAGAAGAGGATTTGTCTTTGTTGCCCAGGCTGGATCTGAACTCCTAGCCTCAAGTAAGCCTCCTGACTTGGCCTCCGAAGGCACTGGGATTACAGGCCTGAGCTATTGAGCCCAGCCACTTCCATTTCCTGAGGGCTTTATCAATGTATTCTTCATTGTATTGGCTATAACTTCCAGTGCAATATTGGATAGAATTAGTGAGAGTAAACATTATAGACATCTTTGGCACGTCGCCAATTTTGAGGGGCAGATATCCAATCTTTCATCATTAGATATTGCTGTAAAATGTAGTGTTTTTGGTTGTTGTTGTTGTTGATGTCCTCTATCAGGTTGAAGAATTTCCATTCTATTTTTTTTTTATTAATTCATGTTAGATTCTGTCAAATCCTTTTCCTGCATCATTGAGATAATCATTTCATTTTAGTTCTTTATTTTATAACACAGTATATTACATTACATTTTATATTTAAAATACAAAAACAATCTTGCATTTCTGGGATTAATTTCACTTAGTCATGGAGTACAATCATTTTTATATATGGTTGAATTTAGTTTGATAATATTTTATTGGAGATTTTTGTGTCTATATCTGTGAGGTATATTGATCTGTAATTTAATTTTAATTTTTATTTTTTAAATTCTTTTTCTTTCTTTTTTTATTTTTGCCTTTGAATATAGGCCTTATAACATGAATTGGGAAGTTTCTCTCTTTTTCTATTTTCTGAGTATGTGTATCATTTCTTCATTGAATATGTGAAATAACTTACCAGTGAAGTCCTGTATATTTCCTTATGAAAGACTTTTAATTGCTAATTCGATATATTTATTCAGATTTTCTATTCATTTTTGTTTCAGCTGTGGTAATTTATATGTTTTTAAGACTTTCTACCTTAAATATAAGTTGTATAATTTGTGATCACAAAGTGTTTCATAGTATTTCCCTTATAATTAATATATTTGGATGGGATGGGGGAGGATTGGTAGTAGTAACCTTTGTTCCTGATTTTGGTAGTCAACACATTATCTCTTTTTTCTTTCTTTTTTTTTTCTTTTTTGAGACAGAGTTTCGCTGCTGTCATCCAGGCTGGAGTGCAATGGCAGGATCTGGGTTCACTGTAACCTCCACCTCCTGGGTTCAAGTAATTCTGCCTCAGCCTCCCAAGTAGCTGGGATTACAAGCACTCACCACCATGCCTGGCTAATTTTTGTATTTTTAGTAGAGATGGGGTTTCCCCATGTTGGCCAGGCTAGTCACGAACTCCTGGCCTCAAGTGATCCACCCACCTCAGCCTCCCAAAGTGTTGGGATTACAGGCGTAAGCCACTGTGCCCGGCATTTTTTATTATTCCTCATCTAAATATTTCTCAATTTTGTTTATCTTTGCAAAGATTCAAACTTTGGATCTTTAAATTTCTTTATTGTTTTTTGTTTTATTTTCTATTTCATTGATTTCTGCTCTAATCTGTATTATTTCTTCGTTTTTCTTGCTTTGTGCTCAGTTTAGTCTTCCTTTTCTAATTTCTAAGGTTGGGAGAATGAATTATTAATTTAAGAACTCTCTTTTTAAAATAACTTTTAAATTTTGATATAATTGTAGATTTACTTACAGTTATAAGAAATAATATAGAGAGATCTCTTGTAACCTTATCTCAGTTCTCCCAGTGGTAACATCTGGCAAAAGTATAGTACAATATCATAAGCAATATGTGGAGATTGATATAGTCAACATACAGAATATTTCCATTACCATAGAATCCCTCATGTTGTTCTTTCCTAGCCACATCTATTTTCCTCTTTCACCTCATCTTTAACCCTTGATAACCACTAATCTTTCCTCCATTCTCATAATTTTATCACTTCAGTAATGTTCTACAAGGGAAATTCTATATCATATAATCTTTTGTGGTTAGATTTATTTACTCAGCATAATTCTCTGAAGATTTATGGAGGTTGTTGTCTACATCAATAACTTGTTTCTTTTTGTTGCTAAGTAGTGCTTCATTGCATGAATGTAATACATTTTGTTTAAACTTATTCACTCCTTCAAAAATGTCTGGGTTGTTTCCAGTTTGGGGTTATTAAAAATAAAGCTGTTCTGAATATTTGTACAAAGTTTTTGAATTAACGTGGTTTTTAAAAATTACCCTGCTGTAAATGCCCAGGAGTGAAATTACTGCGTCATAATGTCATTGCCTGTTTAACTGTTTGTTTGCTTTTTAAAGAAAGTATCAAATTGTTATAGAGAATGGCTTTGTTATTTTACATTCCCATCAACCATGCAGCAGTTATGTAGTTTCTTTGCAGCCTTGCTAGCACTCAGTGTTGTCATTATTTTTTATTGTAACTATTCCATTGGGTATATATTGAAATCCCATTGGGGTTTTAATTTTTCATTCCCTAATGGCTAATGATGTTGACATCTTTTCATGCTCTGAGTTTCCAAACATATATTCTTTTCAGTGAAATGTATATTCATGTCTTTTGCCCACTTTCTAATTTGACTTTGTTCACTCCTAAGTTTTGAAAGTTCTTTATATATTCTTGCTACTAGTCTTTTTCAGACACATGGCAAGCAAAAGGGGAAGGAAGCAGCTCTTTTTTACTGTCAAGTTGAAGTGAAGGTCAAGGTTCCCCATTAGGCCTCCTTTGCCACACAAAAAGTAAATACTCTTGTGTTTTTAAGGTAAAGTAATGAATGCCAAGAAAGACTCAAATTTTATTTATGTACTGATCATAAAAATGAACTATGATTTATAATTCTTCTCTTCTATTTTCATTATACATAAATTAAGAAAACAAAATACATCATGCTCAATAATAAGGATTCTGAGTAGAAACTCACCAGTTCACCTTAGCTATATTTTCCCTTTTGGGTTTCTTTTCTTTTACTTTTTTCTCTCTCTCTCCTTTTTCTTTAAAAATTTTGGAGTGTAAACATATACATCATCTTAATTTGAGTCCTTATGTGTTGACGGTGTGCAGGGAAGAATGGGAAAGTAACTGTTAAGTGGAGCTCAGAAAGAGCTAACAAATTCTTGAAAAAGTGAGATTATTGCTGGTCTTTCAATTTTTTTTTTTAACTTTCTGTTTCCTCACACTCTTCCGTACTAAATGAATTTTATATATATATATTTTTTTTTGGTGGTTGTTGTTGTTTTTGTTGTTGTTGTTGTTTTGTGATACAGAGTTTTGCTATTGTTGCCCAGGCTGGCATGATCTTGGCTCACCGCAGCCTCCACCTCCTGAGTTCAAGTGATTCTCCTACCTCAGCCTCCCAAGTAGCTGGGATTACAGGCATGCACCACGGCGCCCGGCTCATTTTTTGTATTTTTAGTAGAGACGGGGTTTCTCCATGGTGGTCAGGCTGTTCGCAAACTCCCGACCTCAGGTGATACGCCTGCCTTGGCCTCCCAAAGTGCTGGGATTACAGGCGTGAGCCACCGTGCCCGGCCGACAGGTGTTTACGAGTTACAGACTATGTGCTTTGAGAATGAGGCAACCGATTTAAGGATGTAAGCATAATTTAAGGATATTGAAAATGATATAGGAATAAACTTGGTTTAGTCATTCATGGATTTATTCATTCTTCAGATGACTATGTGTGTGAATATTTAAGAATTCTAAAACCACATGGGGTTACTTATAACTATATAGGAGCCTAACACAATAATGGAATCAGAATATACTTTGCTGAAGGGAGGAGGCTTTTAAATGAAAATCTTCTCTCTACGTTTTTATGTTTCTAGCAAGAATCCACTGAAGACCTACATTTCCCCGAAGGTTAACAGCCCCCTTCTCAGTTTTCCTGGTAAAGTGTTTTTATATTGGTGGAATACCTTCTGTCACACTCTGTATTTTTCTTATCTCAAGTAGAAAAAATTTTGCCCTTTTACTTGGGACTGTTAACAGCCCTGGTAGTGGAAAAGTAGAAGGAAATGATGCTGTGAATTTTCTGTTATATAAATTTTAGCCAATTTAGCGCTTTTGAATGAGGGGCCATACAGCCAAGGATTGAGGATTTCAGCTCAGGAAAGAAAACTACATAGGTGTTTAATTGTGTCCTAGCCATTTATTAGCTGGGTAACTTTGAGCAAGTTTTATATATATCCTTCCCATGAGTTTTTCATTTCTAATACTGGCTTAGTAATACAGTATGTTTCATAGACTTGCTGTAATAATTGATGGAGTGTATCTAATAGTGTTTATTTTACTGTAACTGGGCCACAGTTTGGAAGTACTCAATTAAAATTAGCTGTCATTATTCCTAGTATTAATATGGTGATGAACAGCTAAAGAGTATTTAAATAATTATCATTAATATGGATAAATTTTGAGTATACCTGAATAAATATTTATAATATAACTGTTGAGAATATACAAGTTTAATATTTTAGGGAAATACAATGTCAAATTCTATGAAGCTCTATTCTCACACTAAAACAATAACAGTTTGCTTTCAGATATTTTGAATATTATTGTGACATTTCCCCCTTCTACCTTTCTGGGACCTTGGATATAGGAACCATGTAAGGGTAAATATTCTAGGTCTTCGTTTTGGGACAGGGGTGATATACTACAGTTCCACAGGGGCTGAGCCAGGTTTCAAGGGTGAGAGAGCTGATGGTAAAAATAACAATGAGAGCAAAGGCCAAAATGTATGGAATATTTATTATGTGTCAGACATTTTTCACTAAGCATTCTAGTACAATATTTCTTCAGATCTATGAAGATCTTAATCTTAAGTAGTAAATGGTTTTATTATAACCACTATACAAAATAGAAACACTAACATAAAAAGGTTAAATAATCTGTTTAAATTATCTTGGATTAGGAACCCAATTAGCTGTGTCCTTAGAACAGAAGCTGGTAGCACTACACTGAACTATACCACACTTGCAAGCCTTCAGAGGAAAATTCCCTAAGAGAAAATGGTATCTATGACTCAATATTTCTTCCCATACCCTCAGTGACTTACGGTATTTATTTACTAAATGCCAAAGCAGATAGTCCAATAGGAAATATGTAGCTAAATGGCCTGGGAAGAGAAGGGAATGTCAAATAACAGGCAAAATAGAATCTGACACCCTAGGTCTCAGCAAGTGTTTTGAATGGATAATAAAGAAAGTGACTAGAATATAGCCTCTGAAAAAATGTTGTGAAGCACCAATGGCCTTGAAAAAATCTAGGGAGCTGATGTAAAGGACATCCACTTCATACTGACAATTGTTGAACAAATTACTTGTTGGAGATGGAGTTGCAGACAAAACAGATATTTACCACTGCTTTAAAATATGTTTATTTACTCAGGAGAAGAGTCTGGAACTGTGGTTTCAGAACGAGCTTATCCAACAGTAAGAAGAGGACTGGGGCATACCTTTTAAAATAATAATGATATATTTATAATCATCCTAGTGTGATTTATTTACCTTTTAGTAAATCAAGTTCTCAGAAAAATAAAGTAAAAAAATCTTAACATTACATATGCAGGACTTAATCTGAATAATCATAAATTTTCATAAGCATAATTTACATACCACACCATAGTAGCTGTGATATAGTAAATTAATAAGTTTTCTGACTATGGTTTAGCTCTTTCATTCTAAGAATAAAAAAGATTCTATTATGTCACAAGACATGTATCTGGATGGTTAAAAAAATCCAATCATACATAACTGAAGAAAATATAGGTATTTTAGTGGAATAAGAATGTGATATACGAAAACAGAAAAATAAATAACTTCAATGTTACTTAAAGAAATAGAACTAACAAAGATGCGTCATGGAAGAGAGGATAGTTCTCTAAAAACACATAAAATAACTTTCTAAGATGAAAATTTTACATATGTAAAAGCATTTGTCAATGAAAGTAATAATAATTCCATTCATGCATTTGTTCATGTATAACCAATAACTTTCTTGTGATGTCATAGAAAAAATTCAAGCATCAAATCAAAAAGCAAATTTTAATAGGTAAGAAACAGTGGCCTTTAAGCTGACAATATATTTGTTTGAATAAAAAATATTATTACTTTAAAATAATCAAATTAGCAAAATAGATGAACATCTTAATTTTTGGTATGTGTTTAAATATCAGGACATTTACTCATATTCTTCATAAACAGAGTCATAAGTCTTAGTAGATGCTGCCATGTGTAGGCAGGTTGTCTTCTCTAATTATCCTCAGTCCCCACCATTCCATAGTGTCCCCAGTAGAGATACTACTGACATTTTTCATTTGTTGCCATAATTTAGCTGTTGTTTTTCATAGTCAGCTTGCCTTCTTTATTTTAATATTTATATACCATGTAGGCATCTCAGTGTTTCACTCTTGCTGTGAGACAGCCATAGATCTCTTTTGACCTAGAGTTTTTTATTCTTTCTTTTTCAAAATTATTTTCCCTAAAAGAATGGAACCTATAAGCCTCCAAATAGTGCATTTAAACTCAATCACATCTAGAAAACAATGCTAAACTATTCAGAAAGAATGAAGAGAATAAGTGAATTCTCCAAACCCAGAGCTAATGAGTGCCAGCTCTGAAAATGAAGTCCTTGATTCTTGACATCTGGCCTAGTGTGCCTAGGAAGTATAATCAGTTACTCTGACTCAGTCATTTTAATAATTGAAGTAAACTACTTAATAGTTAAACATTATATACTTAAAATACTTAAATTAGCTTAGATATAATCAAAGAATTTCACTTTTTAATTCCAAATAATGAAGTGTTTGGTTGTAGGGTATTAGATCTTTCATGGAAGAAAGTAGTCCCATAAGTCTAAGTACAAATTTCAAATGTAAAATAAAACTGATCAAGCCAGAGACCAGGTTTGGCAAAAAGTATCACATGATATGACTTGTAAAATGTCAATTATTGTGAACAGTTTTTAAAAGACCTCATCAGACCATATTGCATGTACTCGTAAAGGGGAAAAGAAGTAAATATCAGCGTGTATTGAATACTTTATACCCATTATACATCGGGCTTTTTAGATTCATTCTATCATTTAATTTTCACGGACATGCTGGGGATAGGGTATTGTTATCATCCCTATTCTTTAGTGAGAACTAAGATTTACAAAAAAAATAAGTAAATTTTCCAAAATTAATTACTAATAATGTGTACACAGACCATTTCCAAATTCATGAGATAATTGCAGTTTTAGTTACTTTAGGCTGTTAAATTACCGTAGACTGGGTGACTTAATCAGAAAACGCTTGTTCTCACAGTTCCAGAGGCTGGAAAATTTAAGATAAAGGTGCTTGCACATCCAGTGACTGATGAGGGCCTATTTCTTTGTTTGCACATGGCCATTTTCTCATTATATACTGACATGGCAGAGACTGAGAGAGAGAAAGAGATTATCTCTTTGGTGTCTCTTCCTATAAGAGTATTAATCTCATTCACCAACTAATTACTTCCCAAGGGCCCACCACTGAATACTATCACACTGGGGACTAGGGTTTCACCATATGAATTTTGAAGGTACATAGACATTCAGTTTTAGCAATTGCTAACAATATTACTCTTACACAACCATTTCTCTCACCTAAATATTTTCAATCAATTATTTAATAAATGGAAGCAGTGGGATTACCTTGTCATGACCATAAGAATTTATCTGGGAGATGTGTATGTATGTGTGTATGTTTATCATGGGGAGAAGTTTGTGAGTAGAAGCAATGGATTGAGAATCTGGATAATAAGAAAATATTCTATTGATCCTGGTGATTTGAATGTAAGATAGGAGCTGGTTGTCAACTGATTTAATCAGTGGGTATTTCAGTATGAGGCATACTTGGTGACTAAGCTTTCATGTGGTAATCTGAGGTGAATATTGACATAGAATTAGAATTATAACTCACATAAATTCACACAAAAACATTTTTACATTGCCTACTGATTTTTATACATATAACCAAGAAATAAAGTATATGGTGGCTACCTTTCTCTAGGGATTTATAGGGTAATTAGACAAACTCTTCCAATAATTATAAAAATAAGAATTGAAATAACAAGTGCATATTCTGAATTACAAAAATCATTCAAAGTAACAAAAAGCTTATATCTTTGATCCCAATAACCTATTTTAATTTTCTTTTTAAAATAAAAATGTTAGAGGCAAAACAAAAGTGCCATAACTAAATCAAGTACAGACAAAGGAAATAGGAATGAGAAACAATGTATGTGTGTTTGTATGTGTGGGCATGCCTATAGGTATAGTTGTGTGTGAATTAAAATGAACACACTTGTTAATTGAATAAAATACAGTAAGTGTTTGTATATGTATCTGCATGTTTGTGTTGTATTTTGGAGTTGTTATTCAGCTTTTACAGAATGTTCAAATAGAAAACCAAATAGGATTGTCACCTATATTGCATAAATAACCAGAGAAAAGTCACTTAAGTGGCCATAAAAGAAATGTTGAAAATAAATGCAGAGAATTATATTTAGAGTAAGAATACCCACATGTATTACAGTCCCCAAAAAGCAATTAAGCAGAAGAAATTGCTTTTAGAGCTTGGAAAGATTTAAAGTGTTACCATTAAAGTTTGAGTTGGGTGTTACTCCATGAAGAGAATATATCCTTAAACACTGCTGCCCTGTGCAGAACATACTCACTTTGTGGACAAAGACATAAAGGCTCCGATACTGGACCTGTTGCTGGTTAGAAATGTCTTCCCATGACAAATGGAATCTAATTAAACTAAAAGGCTTCTGCACAGCAAAAGAAACTACCATCAGAGTGAACAGGCAACCTACAGAATGGGAGAAAAATTTTGCGATCTATCCATCTGACAAAGGACTAATATCCAGAGTTTACAAAGAATTTAAACAAATTCACAAGAGAAAAACAACCCCATCAAAAAGTGGGCGAAGGAAATAATAGACACTTTTCAAAAGAAGGCATTTATGTGGCCAAAAACATATGAAAAAAGCTCATCATTACAGAAATGGTCATTACAGAAATGCAGATCAAAACCACAATGAGATACCATCTCGGGCCAGTTAGAATGGTGATCATTAAAAAGTCAGGAAACAACAGATGCTGGAGAGGATGTGGAGAAATAGGAACACTTTTACACTGTTGGTGGGAGTGTAAATTAGTTCAGCCATTGTGGAAGACAGTGTGGTGATTCCTCAAGGATCTAGAACTAGAAATACCATTTGCCCCAGTAATCCAATTACTGGGTATATACCCAAAGGATTATAAATCATCTACTATAAAGACATATGCACACATATGTTTATTGCAGCACTATTCACAACAGCAAAGACTTGGGACCAACCCAAATGTCCATCAGTGATAGACTGGATAAAGAAAATGTGGCACATATACACCATGGAATGCTATGCAGCCATATAAAAGAATGAGCTCGTTATTTGCAGGGACGTGGATGAAGCTGGAAACCATCATTCTGAGCAAACTAACACAGGAACAGAAAACCAAACACCACATGTTCTCACTCAGAAGTGGGAGTTGAACAATGACAACATATGGGCACATGGAGGGAAACATCACACACTGGGGCCTGTCAGGGGGTGGGGGGCAAGGGTAGGGATAGCATTAAGAGAAATACCTAATGTAGATGACAGGTTGATGGGCAGCAAACCACCATGGCACACATATACCTATATAATAAGCCTGCACCTTCTACACATGTATAACTTAAGTATCATAGAAAGAAATGTCTTCGTTAATAATATTTCTCACCTTTTCTAGATATAAATTTAATTCACAATAGGGCAGGGCATGGTGCCTCACACCTATAATCCAAGCACTTTGGGAGGCTGAGGCAGGCGGATCACCTGAGGTTAGGAGTTCAAGACCAGCCTGGGCAACATTGTGAAACCCCGTCTCTACTAAAAATACAAAAATTACTACTTGGGAGGCTGAGATAGGAGAGTCGCTTGAACCCAGGAGGCAGAGGTTTCAGTGAGCCAAGATCACGCCACCACACTCCAGCCTGGGCAATAGAGCGATGCTCCATCTTAAAAAAAAAAAATCAAAATAAAATAAAATAAAAAATAAAAATAAAATTTAATTCAAAGTTGTAACCAGCCTAAATTGAAAATGTTTCTTAAGAAAAAGATTGAGACTTTATGTTTTAGATAATTGTGTTTTTATGACAGAATACCTACACACACAAACACACACACAAACAAACAAACTAAAGAACTTTTTCTGTTATATACCAAATCATATTTTTATTAGTGTGGTTAATTTTATCTCTCTGTGTGTTTCTCTCTCTCATCAATTTATTTATTATCTATCTCTTAATCAATCCATCCATTCATCCTTCCATTCAATCTTCTATTACTTTTAATATTTTTAAATAAACTGCCTTGTTGTTGTGATTTGTATTAATGTAGACTGGCAGAGCATGATATGACAGACTTTTATTTGCATGGAATCTCCTGAAATCAGCTAATAATTCACTATGGACTCTATTTACTCAGATTAATAACTGTGCAGAAATGTCATTATCTGAAGAGCACAAATCTGGGGACAGACAGAATTTTAGTCATGGGCTCTGTCATTGACTGACTGTGTGATTTTGGTTGCTTAAATAATCTAGACTCTAGTCTCCTCAATTATAAAACAGGAATAATAATGGACTTAACTTTATTATATGTTAAGCAACATAAATTGCTTCAGGTATTCAAAGAAGATAATTAATGCTGTGGATTAGGAATCTGAAATAGAAGCTTGAATTCCCAGGAGCGAAACAAATTTAGCAATACTTGCACGACTATTGGAGAACCAGGCCACTTAACAGGTATACATATGCCCCTCTGGCTACCTCCTAGATATTTTCTGCCACGTCAGCAGTAGGCAGAGGACCAGTTGGCTTAGTGTCTATATTGTTTACATGTGGCAGCTCAAACAATGTGATATGAATATGAACTAAGGAGGGAGACACTTCACACTTAACATCTGTTCTTCAGTTTCCCCAACAGGATGCCTCCAAATGTGAAAGGAAACTCATCAATAACAAGCTGAGAAATGAGTCTAAACAACTGACATTTTGGAATAACATATTTGACATTTGTGAGGTCCACCGGTTGTGGCTTAATCAAGAAAGCCATCAGATATCCACAGTATCCATCTTTTAGGCATACACATCTAAGAAACACATCCATTTGTCTTAATTTAAATCCATATTTTAACTTTCAAAATATTATTTCATGGATATTTTGCCACACAATTATGCTAGTTTTTACTATTTTCTCCCCTAATGTGTAAAAGAACAAGAGAATACAAATTCCTTGGCATGTCAGTTATTTAGTCATTTCAAATTTTGATATTTCCGGAAGTCATAAGAGGATTCTTCTCTCACAGATGTGATTATAAAACACATTTGATTTACCAACTTTTAGTCTTCTGTTTTCTACAAATTAGCTGTCTTGTGCAAATGGAGAAATAGCATATGTATTTGGTACTAAGTTTCCCTCGTAGTTGTCAGAACCTCACCAGGTCTGATTTTATTGTTTTGTAGGAACTGGGCTTTAAAAAAAATCAGACCATATGATAGTTTTGATATTAAAACTCTTCTGAAAGACTAAGTGAATGAACTAGTCATCTATATTCACTGATTAAAAACAAAATAAGACAAACCTACTCCATAGTATAGTACTTTGGGTTTGTCTAATTAAAAAAAAATTCATTTACAAATACCATTTCTGAGGGACAATAGCATTTCTCTAGGATACATCTACATACATGCAAGTGAAGAAAATAGCTTTTGTATTTACTTTATGTCTTGTAGGAGTTGTATAGCTACATAAGAGTATTGTAATACAAGAGGTACATCATAAAAACTGCTTTGTTATATGTTGTGTGCATGTATATTTGTGCATTTACATATCAACAGCATACTCACTGTTGTTCAGTAGCGTATTTTGTGATGAATGATGAAACCAGTACAAATTAAATGTGAATTTGACTTATGAACTCTTCACATCCACTACCTCATAAACATTACAAGCTAGAGAATGTAGGGATTTGAATCCACAAACCACAGATGTCAAGATTAATACATTACGTTTTGATTACTTGAAACTGCCTGTACAATTGAATTTACAGTTCTTTTTTAAAAAAGAAAATAGAACTGAGAAGAAGTGCTACAGCAATCATACTTTGTGATTTAAAAGAAAATAAATACTACTAGTTCATGCCCAGAAAAACAAAAACAAAAACAAAACAAAAAACTATGGGAATTTTATTACCCTTATCTATACTCTCCCACCTGCAAGAAAAAATTCCTCTCCTCACAATGAATAACCCTGGGTAGAGGAAATATCTCTGCTTAGTTTTAGAAGGAAGAGAAAAAAAAAAAATTCTGAAACATTCGTATGTAAATAAGAATCTGAAGGAAAAGGCAATGTGGAGAATAGGGCATGATTTCACCTCTGGGAGGGAGATGTAGCCTGGCAGGCTCACAGCGACTTTTTCATAGTCAGAGCCACCTACCCAAAGGTAGAAACCAAAGCAAGTGTAAATCAGAAAAATAATCCTCAGTATATTACATTTAATGTCAAAACATACTTTGTAGAATATATGAACTGCAGTCTTATTTTGAGAGCTAATCTAGAATTATGATTATATTTGGAAGCCTGATTCTGTTTGCCTTATTTGGTCCATTTGGTTGTACATTAAGGCTTGAACAGAAGGTTTGTGCTATAAAGCTGTCTTTAAATAGGCTCCATGACATTTAAAGTTATCTGCTCGGAAATAATCAACTTTTTCAAATTCATAATAGCCTTGCTTTGGGGAAATTAGTTTCGATTTGATGAGCAAATGGATCACTAAGGATCACTGAGGTGGGGAGTAGTGATGGGAAGCAGTCATAGAAACCACTAGTTAACATATGTCACGGCTAATAATATCAGGTATTTTGATGCTAGTGTCAATGAGATCCAGCATGCCAGTTAATTTCAAAGAAAATAAACAACAACAAACACTTTGATTGTGTTATACAACCTGCAGTCATTATTTCCTATTAGCTGTTATCTACCTGTGTGTTTATCCATTGATTGATTCATCAGTGTGTGTATGTGTGTGTGTGCATTTCAGAATGGAATGAGTGATGAAAATTATATTCTTTCATGCACAGATATTTGTAGAGGTCCTGCTGTGTGCCAGATATTAAGCAATTGCAATTGAGTAAAATAGTATTTAAAAACTACTCACTGCCTTCAAGGAGCACAGGGTCTAACTAGGGAACTCAGACAAGTAAATAGGCAATTACAATGTAGGTTAGTTCTGGGGATCAGAAAACAAAACCCCCAAATGAAAGGCTCAGCAGCAGCCTCAGAAACAAACGTTTTTCTCTGACCTTCTCCTGTCCTCTTGTCTCTCAGTTTTATTCTCCCATAAGGCTGGCCATGGAAACTAGAATCTCTCTTCCACAACAGTGGGTCATAGTAAACAGAACCCCTAGAACCCCTTTTCTTTAAAGCTAGCCATAAAACCTAAATATATTACTCTGATTTTTCCTCCACTTTATCTGTGTGAAAACTGGCCATAAAGAAATTATCTGACTTACCTCATTTGACTGAACATCTTAAGACCCCCATTCCAAAGATGTTGCTGCCCCATAACCAGAAGAAGAAAAAACACATGCTTAGAAATGTCAAGAAAAATCTAGACTGACAGGCCTTGCTGGGTTTCCCCACCCAGTCTATTAGCATTATTAGGTCATATACCTTTCTTCCAATAGTATTTCTACACAGCTGTCCATACTTTGTTAATTTCCCCTGTATCTTAGGGTCTGCATTTGGAAGGCTGCCGTGTATACTCATTAAATGAATTTCTAAGTCTTTTTTTCCTCCTAATCTGCCTTTTGCAACTAGATTTTTAGTAAAACCACAGTGGGACAAGGGCCTTGGCATCCACAGCATCCACAATAGCAAGTCTTATAATACAAGGTTAAGTACAGAATGAACCCACAATGAGGAACATAAAATTTGAGGAGCTTAATATAAAATATGGAATTTGCCAATTCTTTCCCAGTGAAAACAATAACATACAGCACATATTTTTCTGAAGCAGAGACAATACCTTCTTACACATTAATTTTATCACTGATAAAATGATTAATTGTATCACTGATAAAATGATTAATTTTATCATTAATTTTAAAGTGAAACACAATGGTCATTACTTGCCCAAGCTTAAGAAGCTAATTATTAGGCAAGGCACTGTGGCTCACACCTGTAATCCCAGCACTTTGGGAGACCGAGGCGGGCAAATCATGAGGTCAGGAGATCGAGACCATCCTGGCCAACATGGTGAAACTCCATCTCTACTAAAATACAAAAAAAAAAAAAAAAAAATTAGCCAGGCATGGTGGCACGCACCTGTAGTCCCAGCTACTCAGGAGGCTGAGGCAGGAGAATCACTTGAACCTGGGAGGCAGAGTTGCAGTGAGGAGAGATTGTGCCGCTGTACTCCAGCCTGGCAACAGAGTGAGACTCCGTCTCAAAAAAAAAAAAAAAAAAAGAAGCAGCAGCTAATTATTATCAGAGTTGTGAGTAGAATCCAGGATTCCAAATATGAATCCAATGCTTTTTGCCTAAGTTATGCTGCTTCAATTTACATTTCTTTTTTTAAATAGTAGAAATTAGTGGAAATGAAACATTTGTAAAGTTAAATCTTCTTGCTTGTTTTTCCTTTATTTTTTCTCCAGTTTGCAATGAAATCAGTATAACAAGTAAAAATGCAAATAGATAACTAATCAAATTAATGGCTTACAATTGAAGAATAACATCATATAAATGCTACTACTGATCTTAGAAGTCCCATCCATTTCAACGAAAGCTATATTTGGGAATTCCACAACTCAGTCTGCTCTCAGTAGGGATGAAGGAAATTGTTTCTGTATCTGGCCAAACTATTATGGAGTTTGGGATACATTCTGTTAAATTCTGTACTTTGATGTGATGTAATATAATCCAGAATAATACATTTATGCTACATACAATGTTTCATTAGAGATTTAATGAAAAAACACTCTGATCCCCCTCTGTGATACTATTTTAAAAAGAAGCTCATTATGATAATTAAATATAAATGCAGGTGTAGGCTGCCTAGGTTAATAAAGACCAGAAAAATGAGCTGGCCATTCTAGAACTTTGTTCTCAGCTGGAGGAGAATCGATAACATCGATAACATTGTAGGCTCACTCTTGGCTCTAATTGACACTCAGAACAATAGGATTGAATACTAAAGCTCGTCTCAACCAAATTGAATTGGCAATAATGCCTTTACATCCACAACTGATTTACAGGTTAACTGTAAGACCAGTGCCTTTGTTATGGAGGCAGATCAATTTTATCCAAAATATATGTTTAAACTTATTAGCATTTTGGCTCTGGAATCAGTAAAGCCTGTGAATCTGTTCACAGTGAAACATTCACTAGCTTGCTGAGACTGAACATTTCTGAGATGCTCTGAGTTCTAGTTATTTTTTAACTCTAAAATAGATGTAAAATTTCAGGAAAGAGATCAAGAATTTTTGGTATATACCAAGTACTAAGTAATAAATGTAGACTCATTAAATGTGAAGGTAGACTATAAAAAGAAAGTGGCTATAAAGGAAGTTATCTATTTGAAATTTGTGAAATCTGAACTTTACCAGTCTAGAGCAGAGGTCAGAAAATGTTTTTTTTTTTTCAATTGGCCAGATAATAAGTGCTTTAGTTTTTTGTAGGGTATATAATCTTGGTTGAACTCAACTCATTGTAGCAAAACAGCAGCCACGAGTATATGCAAATAAATTTAAATGGTTGTATTGTCACACACACAAAAAAAAGTTTACTAAAACAGATAGGAGGGAGTGACATAAGCAAGATGTCGCATTTGGCAACTCCAAGCTTCTGTCCCTCCATAGCAATATTGAAAAATGAGTAGAAGCCATCAGAATCAACATTGTCAGAACACTGGAAAACAGACAGGTTTATAGCAACACAGTGAACACTAAAGCAATAAAATGTCAATGTAAAAATAATAAAAAATCATTGTGGCAGTTTTACTTTCCCTTTCTATAACCACTCCCCAGTTGAAGAGCAGTCTTGCAGACAGCAGCCCACGTTCCCAGTGTGAGAGAATAGTCCCTGTTTCCAGAGGTAGAAGAGACAACTTCATTTGCAAATTATTTTGGCCTATTTTAACCTATATGGGGGCTACCTGGAGGAATGATGTAAGGTGCTTTCATCTGTTTTGTCTATTGCACAGCATATCCAAGCGGTAAAAGTGGTGGGAGTTGCTTAAATATATTGTTGGACTCCTAAGAAACCTAAGCTTGAGGCAAAAGACATTTAAGATATATAAACAAACATCCAAGGCCTGGAAACACAATAAGAACAGAGATTTTCCTTGGAAAATTAGGGTAATAAAAAACACCCATGAGTTAGGAGAGATTTGAAAAGCCTCATACATGCCAATTATACAGTGCATGTTCAAAAAATACCTAAGAAGTCCATAAGTTTTATAGTGTTTTGGATCTTTGTTTTGTCTGATACTGATCCCTAAACTTTTATTTTTTCAACCTTTATTTTAAGTTCTGGGGTACATGTGCAGATATGCAGGTTTGTTACATAGGTAAATGTGTGCTATGATAGTTTGCTGCACAGATCAACTCATCATCTAGTTATTAAGCCCAGCATCCGTTAGCTATTCTTCCTGATGTTTTCACTCCTGCCACCCCCTACCACCCTTAACAGGCCTCAGTGTGTGTTGTTTCCCCCCATGTGTTCATGTGTTCTCACGGTTCAGCTCCCACTTATAAGTGAGACCATGCAGTGTTTGGTTTTCTGTTTCTGCATTAGTTTGCTGAGAATAATGGCTTCCAACTCCATCCATGTCCCTGCAAATGACATAATCTTGTTCCTTTTTATGGCTACATAATGTTCCATGGTATATATGTACCACATATTCTTTATTTAGTCTACATATCCCTAACCTTAATGCAAGTCTGGCTAAGTGTTTAAAGAGGTACTCAGACAGAGCCAAACAGTAAAGACAGAGAGAGGTTGTTTGGTTGGTTGTTGTTTTTTTTAGTTCCTGGTGTTCAAGAAAACTCTGTCAAACATTAGCTGAACAGAAAAAGCTAAAGAACAAAAACTTTATTCACAATATATGCAACAAATATATTTGCTGAAAAACAATAGAGAAATGTCATTATACCAAGAGTTTACTACAGCCTTCAATAATTACAAAAGAGCAAACTCTGAGAAGTAGGAACATTTGATTTCCAGAATCACATTGTAATATTCAAGGGTCCATTTTTTTAACAAAAAAAATCACAAGGCATACAAAGAAATAGAAAATAAGACTTATTTAATAGAACAAAATAAATTAACAACTACCATCCCTAAAAATGTCTAGATATTGTAATTACCAGCAAAAAGATTATTTTTAAAAATTATCTTAAACATGCTCAAATAATTGAAGGAAAACCTGAACAACTAAATAAGAAAAATCAGAAATATAATAAGTGAACAAAATAAAAATATCAATAAAGAAAAACTATAAAAGGAGCCAAAAATTCTGGAGCTTTAAAGTATAAAAACTGAAATAAAAAAATTAAATAGAGAAATTCAACACAAATTTTACCAGCCAAAAGGCAAAATCAGGAAATTCACAATAGGGTGATAGAAATTATCTATTCTATCTATCAAGTCTGAGAAGTAGAAAAAAATAATAAAGAAAAGTAAATGGCACCTAAGGGGCTTGTGAAATGCCATCAAGGGGACCAACATATGAAGGAGAATCCCAGAAAAAGACGACAGAGAGAAAAGGCAGGACAAATATTTGAAGACATAATGGCTGAAAACTTTCCATATTTGATGAAAGACATAAATATACAAATTCAAGAAACATGAATAAACATCAAGTAAGATAAAGAGATCCACACTGAGACATACAGTTGTCAAATTATTGAAAGCTAAAAACAGACAATTTTGCAAGTAGCTAGGGAAAATCAATGTATTATTTACAAGGGATTTTCAATAAGATTAATAGCTGATTTCTCATTATAAATGATGGAGGTGAGAAGATAGTGGAATAACATGTTTTAGTCCTGAAAGAAAGACCAAAAACAATAACAACTACTTACTGAGAATTCTTTATCTAGCAAAACATTCTGTGATAAATGAGTAAAAAATTAATACATTTAAAGAGAAACAAAAGATGAAGGAGTTTATAACTTGCAGACCTGTCCAATGAAAAATGCTAAAGAGATTCCTTCAGGTTGAAATGAAAAGACACTAGACAATAACTTAAAGATGAATGAAGAAATAAAGGTTTCCTGGAAAAAGTAAGTCCATGGGAATTATAAAACTTAGCATTATTTTATTTTTAGTTTATAACTCCATTTTTATTTTCTATATGTGTTGAAAAAAATTATAAAAATAATTATAAATTTATGTTATTCAGCACAGAATGTATATGAATGTAATTTGTGAAACAACATGAAATGGGTAAGGGGACTACATAGATATGGAGTGTTTCATGCTATTGAAATTATGTTGGCATTAATTAAAACATAGATGATTATAAATTTATTAAACAGAATCCTTATGGCAGTTAGAGACAATTTTTTTAAAATGCACACATAAGAAAATGACAAAACTTTTTAAAACATTTCACTATAAAAATCAACTAATCACAAAAAAAGTATTAAGGGAAGAAATGAACAAAAATTATAGAAAACAAGAAGCAAAATGGCAGTAGTAATTCTCATCAATAATTTCTATAAAAGTAAATGAAGTAAACTTTCCAATTGAGAGGCAAAAGTCAGTGTAATGGATTTTTAAAATCATACAACTACATATTTTCTATAAGAGACTCAATTTAGATGCAAGCCACAAATAAATTGAAAGTGAAAAACAGAAAAATATATTCCATACAAATGGTAACCAAAAGAGAGGTGGTGTGGCTCTACTAATATGACATGAATTGACTTTAATTTGACCACTGTTACAATTGGAACAAGGGCATTAAACACTAATAAAAGGATCAATTTATCAAGAAGATATAACAGTTATAAATATGCACACACTAAACAACAGAGCCCCCAAAATATACGAAGCAAACATTGGCAAAATTTAGGGAAAGAATGTGTAGTTCTACAATAATAGTTGGAGACATCAATAGGCCACTTCAAATTCTTGATAGAAAATCTGCAACAAGGAAATAGGGGAATTAAAGTATAGTGTTTATATAAATCAACTATACCTAATAGACATACACAGGACATTCCACCCAACAACAGCAGAATACATGTTCTCTCTGATAGCCCATGTGTTAGGCAACAAAGAATTCTTCAATACATTTTAAAAACATTAAACTTATACAAAGCATCTTCTCAGAACACAATGGAATGGAACTTTAAATCAACAGCAGGAGAAAAACTGAAAAATGTACAATATATGGCAATTAAACCATGAGTGCCTTTTCAAGCAATGGATCGAAGGAGAGAAATTACAAATATCTGAAGATATGTAATAACACAACATACTAAACTTATGAGATGAAGCAAAAGCAGTGCTCAGATGAAAATTTATAGTTGTAAGAGCCTACATTTAAAAATGTACAAAAGATCTCAAATCAATAATATAACTTCAAACTTTTATGAACCAGAAAAGAAGAGCAAATTAAACACAAGTAGAAGGGAGGAAATAATGATAATTAAAATGGAAATAAATAAAATACAGGGCAGGAATTATAGAGAAAGAAATAATAAAACCAAAAGCTGATTCTATGAAAAAATCGACAAAATTGACAAATCTATACTGATAAAGAAGAAAAGAGATAATAAATAACTGAAATCAGAAATAAAACTGGGGCTATTACTACTGACCTTATAGAAATAAAAATGATTGTGAGAATAATATGACCAAATTAGGCCATAAACTAGATAACCTAGATGAAATTGTTGAATTTTCTAGAAACACACTAATTACCTAAGCTCACTCAAGAAGAAATAATAAATATATGTCAACAGACCAATAACAGGTAAAGAAATAGAAGTTGTAGTAAAAAACCCACCCAATCAAGAAAATTATGATACCTACCAGATGGTTTTGTTTTTTGTTTTTTTGTTTTTGAGACGGAGTCTTGCTCTGTCACCCAGGCTGGAGTGCAGTGGCGCGATCTCGGCTCACTGCAAGCTCCGCCTCCTGGGTTCACGCCATTCTCCTGCCTCAGCCTCCCAAGTAGCTGGGACTACAGGCGCCCGCCATCTCGCCCGGCTAATTTTTTGTATTTTCAGTAGAGACAGGGTTTCACCGTGTTAGCCAGGATGGTCTCGATCTCCTGACCTCATGATCTGCCTGCCTTGGCCTCCCAAAGTGCTGGGATTACAGGCATGAGCTACCGCGAATACCAGATGGCTTTAATAGTAACTTCTAGGATACATTTAGAGATGAACTGGCAGAAATTGCTTGGCAAACTTTTCCAAAAACAGAAATGGAGATATTACTTATTAATTCATTCTATGAGACAAGCATTTCCCCTAGTGTAAGTTCAGATGAAGAGATCACAAGTAAAGAAAATTACAGGAGAATATTTTTTACACATATAAATGCAAAAATCTTTACCAAATACTAGGAAACCAAATTCCTAAACGGGATTGTGCCCTATGACCAAGAAGAATTTATCTTATAAATGCAAGAGTAGTTCAACATAAGAAAACCAATCAATGTAAAGAAGCACACTGAAATTACCGATGTAATAGAGCAAAGAAGAAGAAGAAAAAAAAGAGATCAATTCATTGACACAGAAATAGCATTTGACAAAATTCAACACACCTTCATGATAAAAGTCACTGAGCATATAGAAGGGAATTTCCTTAACCTAATAAAGAACATTTTAAAAATACCCCCAGCTAACAACCTATTCAGTGGTGAAAGACTGAACACTTTTCTTTCAAATCAGGAACAAGACAAGGATGTCTGCTTTAATCACTAGTGAACATTGCAACTTCTAGCAGAGCAATCAGCAAGAAAGACAAATAAGAGGTATCCAAACTGGAAAGGAATAAATTATTTCTCCTTTCAGATTACATAATTATATATATTTAAAAAATCTGAAGAAAATCCATCAGAAAGCTACTAGAGCTAATAAAAAATTCAGCAAAACTGCATATTACAAGGTCAACACACAAGATTCATTCATGTCTCTATATGCTAGAAATAAATAATCCAAAAACAAAATTAGGAAACAAATTCCATTTATGATAGTATCTAAAAGAACAAAACACCTAAGAATAAATTTAATGAAAAATGTGAACACTTGTACACTGAAAAGAGCAAAGCATCACCGAAAGAAATTAAAGAAGTTCTAAACAAATTGAAAGCAACCCTGTGTTGATGGATTTGAAGACAAATTAATAGTGCTAAAATAGCAGAACTACCAAAGCTGTCTAAAGATTCAATACAATATTTAGTAAAATTCCAACAGTCATTTTACTGAAACAGTACTGAATTGGTACTGAAATACCAATTCTCAAATTCCTAGAATTGTACATGGAAATCCTAAAAAACAAAGACAAAGTTGGAGGACTCAAACTCTACCATTTCAAAACTTATCAAAAACCTACAGTAATTAAAACAGCATGGAATTGGCATAGGATAGGTATATAGATACATGGAATAGAATTGAATCCAGACATAAACCATATATTTATGGAAATATTTATATTTCCATAATATAAATATGAAATATTTATTTTCAACAAGCCTGCCAAGTCTATTCAATGGGCAAAGAAAAATCTTCAACAAATGATGTTGGGACAACTGAATTTCCAAAGGCAAATTAAGGTTAGGCTTCATCCCATATACAAAAATTAACTCACACCATGTGTAAAAAATTTACTCATACTATATAAAAAATTTATTCAAAATGAATCGATGACTCAAATATGAGAGCCAAAACCATGATACTCTTAGGGATAAATATGAACTGGGGTTTGGCAATGGATTTTTAAATATGACACCAAAAATACCACAGCAACAAAAAACTAGATAAGTTGAACTTTATCAAAGTTGAAAACATCGGTTCATCAAAGGACATTATTATGAAGAAAGTGAGAGATAGCTTACAGAATGGAAAAAATATTTGCAAATCATATATCTCATAAGGATTTAATATCCAAAATACATAAAGAATCTTTAAAACTCAATAACAGAAGACAAAGAACCTATTTTTTTAATTTCCATAGTTTTGTGGGGAACAGGTGGTGTTTGGTTACATGAGTAAGTTCTTTAGTGGTGATTTGTGAGATTCTAGTGTACCCATCCTTGATCATTAGTGATGTTGAGCATTTTTTCATATGTTTGTTGGCCATTTGTGTATCTTCTTTTGAGAATTGTCTATTCATGTCCTTAGTCCACTTTTTGATGGGATTGTTTGTTTTTTCTTGTTGATTTGTTTGAGTTCATTGTAGATTCTGGATATTAGTCCTTTCTCAGATGTACAGAGTGTGAATATTTTTTCCCGCTCTTCGGGTTGTCTATTTACTCTGCTGACTGTTCCTTTTGCAGTGCAAAAGCTCTGGTATAAAAATAGGAGCATAAACCAATGGAACAGAATAGAGAACCCAGAAATAAATCCAAATACTTACAGCCAACTGATCTTCAACAAAGTAAACAAAAACAAAGTGAGGAAAGGACACCTGTTTCAACAAGCAATTGTCCTGCCTCAGCCCCCCGAGCAGCTGGGACTACAGTCTTATGCCACAACGCCCGGCTAATTTTGTTGTTGTTGTTGTTGTTGTTGTTGTTGTTGTTGTTGTTGTTTTTCAGATTTTTAGTAGAGACAGGGTTTCATTGTGTTGGCCAGGCTGGTCTCGAACTTCTGACCTCAGGTGATCAGCCCGCCTCAGCCTTCCAAAGTACTGGTATTACAGGTATGAGCCAGCACACCTGGCCTTCTTCACAACTATTATGATGACAGTAATAAAAATAAATAAATAGATAAATACATAAATAGAGAGAGAGAATAGGGGGAGGAAAAAGGGTTAGCCAAGATGTGGATAAAGTTAAAGACACTTACATTGGTGGTGGGAATATCAAATTGTGCGCTTACTGTGGAAATCAATTTGGAGGTTAATCAAAAAGCTAAACATAGAATAATTCCACTTCTAGGTATATACCCAAAATAATTCAAGCGTGACTCAAACAGATACTTGTACACCAGTGTTTTTTTTTGCAGCATTTTTTACAATAGTCAAAAGGTAGAAAAACCCTAACAGATGAATCTTTAAGCAATGAATAGTTGAACAAAAATGTTGTACATAAATACAAAGGATTATTATTCAGCCATAAAAAAGAATGATGTTTTGATACACACTACAGCATAATGAACCTTAAAAACATTTTCTAAGTGAAATAAGCCAGACTCAAAAGGACAAATATTGTATGATTCCAAACATATGAAATATCTAGAATGGGAAAATTCATAGAGATAGAAAATATGTTAGTGATTACTAGGATGTGAGGGGAGAGTTAAAAGGTGTTACTGTTTTATGAGTATAGTTTTTGTTTGGAGTGATGAGCTAATTTTAGAAATAGATAGTTCTGATGTTTATACATTTTGCATGTAATTACTACCATAGAATTATACACTTAAAAATTTTTAAATGATGTATGTATATCATATTGAAATTTTAAAAAGCAAACAAATAGGAGGTGCCTAAGCTTGACTCATGTTCATTAATTTGCTGACCCCTTTATTATGGCAGTGGTTAATATATTTTAGAATTTAAAATTCACTTAAAAGATGTGTTAAAAGACAGATTGCTGTTTCCTTAGTTTCTGATTCATTCATGCTGGAATGGTACCCAAGAATTTGCATTTCTAATACATTTGTGTATGATGTGGATGCTGTTGGTCTGTTGATCACACTTAAAAAACTTCTAGACTACATTATGCCTAAAACAGTTCCTCTGTCTCATCAGTGCAGTTGTTTAATTGATTTGTTTTTTTTTCTCCAAGTAAAGAGATTAAGTTATTCTAATCTAATAACATGCTAATATAGTTTGGCTCAGTCAGGCAAAATCAATCATACATATGAAATCATTAACAGCTGAAAAGAAATAGAGAGAGACAAAGTTGGGAAGAGATTAAAAGTGAGAGCTGATGTAGGATTGTCTGGATGGAACTAACATCCCAGTTCCATCACCTTTCTCCTCTGTAACACTGGAACAGGTAATGAACTTCCCTGAGATTTAGATTCCCTTGCCTGTAAAGGAGAATAAATAACAAAAATTCCTCATAGAGTATTTTGAGGATTACATGGGATACTGCTTATAAAGTTGCTAGCAAAATGTCTGGTACATAACAAGTCCTAATAAACAGTTACAGATGAAAAAAAGATGGACAGGGAATAACATTCATGACAAATCAATCTGAAAAATGTTGATGTAAAAAATTCTAGAACTCAGGATATCTTCACAAAGTCGGTGTATTAAAATAAATATGGCATAAACCCTCCAATGTGAGCCTTATAAAAAGAGGAGATTTGCTTATTATGAAAAAGAGAAAGAGTGGAGGGTCTATGAGGTAATTATTAATATTAGTCTTATTAAATATTAGCACATTTCATTAAGTGTGTACAGCAACCTCAAGCTGGTGTTATTAACTGAACTTGGGAGAACATTTGAGCTCATGAACTATTCACATTGTTCTAAATCTAAGTAAAAAAGTGATAAAAGAGAGAGTGCAGAAGCTAGTTAAAATGTGTTTTCCATATATAAAAATATATATAATATATAAATAAATATATATTATATATAAATAAATATAAATAAATTTAATATTTATAAATTTAAATTTTATAAATATATTATATATTATATATAAATAAATATTTATAAATTTAAAAGTTATAAATATATTATATATAATATATAAATATTTATAAATTTAAAATTATATATAAAAAGATATAAATATATATGTAAATATATAATATATAATATATCTAAATATAAATATATTTAATAATATATAATATATATAAAAATAAATATATTTAATAATATATAATATATAAAAATGTAAATATATTTAATAATATATAAATAGATTATATATATATAAATGTAGCTAACAGTTCCAACAATGTTCAAATAAGGCAAAGGCCCAGCTGCAACCAATCCAGTTGTTTCTGTCCCTCACTTTCCTTTTGCTGTCCATAAATCTTCTTCCACCACGTGGCTGCGCTACAGTCTCTCTAAATCTGCTGTAATTCTGGGCGCTGCCTGATTCTCCCATCGTTCATTGCTCAAACTACTTTAAATTTTATATATATATATATTTTACACAAAGAATAGGCTGAGTTAAATATACATCTTGCTGTTTGCAGTGACCATTCTGGCTTATCATTACAGATGTCTTGTTTTCTCCTATAGAACTAACACACTTTACTACTTTTCAAGACAGATTGTTACACTGATTCTATGATTGTCGTTAAGAGAAAAATTTCAACCAAATTAAATGTAAAGTAGTATGAGCAATGAATGATGGGAGAATCAGGCAGCACCCAGAATTACAGCACATTTAGAGAGACTGTAGCGCAGCCACGTGGTGGAAGAAGATTTATGGACAGCAAAAGGAAAGTGAGGTACAGAAACAACTGGATTGGTTGCAGCTGGGTCTTTGCCTTATTTGAACATGGTTGGAACTGTTAGCTACATTTGGCCAAAACTCAGTGATTGGTACAGATGTGGGCTACAGTTGGCTTACAACTTCACTTGTTATAGTTCATGATGTATAGAAAAACCTTTAGGTTGAACTTTAATATGTAAGGAGGCAGCTTTAGGCTAAACTTGATTTAACAATTTCCCTCTTTGGGTCATTTTCTCAATCTTGAGATATTGACCAAAACTTTAGTTATTGATGTTACTATTACCATGGCTCTTGAAACTTACTGGGAAAGAGCAGAACAGTGAGTTTGGCAAAGATGGGAACAAGGACCGAGTAGAGGGTATGTCCATATGTTGGAACATTCTGTTTACAGAAGAAAAACAAAACCTGGTCTGTTCTAGAATCTGTTTGCTATGTTTTCCATGATCAAACGTAGTTTGATTATGTTACATTTAGCACAAGCAACCCCAGTTTTGTCTGGTTTGGTCTGTTGGGGCCTAGTGCATGAGCTCAGTCCAAAACAATGGCCTCCCATAATTTCATTTAAAAGAATCCCCTTTTTTTTAGGTCATGTTCTCACTTAGGTGAGAGTGTGACCAAACTTAGGGCCTTAGCACCACTCTCAGTTACCATCATTGTGGATTTCTGGTCTCAGCATGTCATTCATAAGTTACGGTGTCCTCATGGCTGCACATTTCTTTCAGCTCTTGTCATTCCAGTTAAAGAGAGACCATTTGACATTCTAGAGATGTCTGCATGCAAACATTTAACACTTTTAAAGAGAATATAGCACACCAGAAAGACTATTATTATGACTATCAGTAGGATAATACCAAGAGTTTGGAGTGTGCTCCTTACCCGGGGTCCCCACAAACCAAACCACCTAAAATTAAATAGATCAAAGGATGAGCTACATGAAGAGTCTACTCACTTAACTAAGGAGTCTCTTCATTAATCCCCTACAACTAAATCTATAATATGTGATGTTTTCCCCATAGGCCATAAGTGCCAGCAGCTGTACAGATACTTCTGTTTAGCTAGTAACTTATCCAGATCAATTCTATTATTTAGCATAACTTTCACAAGAGAATTTAAACTTTATTGTGTAACCATAGCCTTTACAGTAGAATCTGCTTTAGAGCCTATCATGAGGAATACATTTTTAATCTTTGCCGCTTTTATTCCAAACTATGGAAAAAGGACCTAACAAATGATGCCCTTTTAGAAGAGTGAAAGCCTCCCAGCGATGTTCTCCTTAACCCATGATGTGGGTTAAGAGGAGTAAATCAATGTTCTGTTTCTGACTGATTATGAGGCAATGTACGTACCATTAAAGTTTCTCATCTACATTGGGCCTTCATTTTTGTCTATTAAGGTATAAGGTTATCCATGTATAAGGCTGGCTGCAAAATCCTTCACAAATAAAAGTATACCCCATAAATGCACACAAGAGAACCCTTTCACTTCTATTATTCATAGAAGCATAAGCAAGGGACAAATAATCAAAGATAAGAGGCTCATGATAGTAGAGAATTCTTGATCCATGATCTTGGGAAAACCTGTTCACATCAAGGATGCCATCTTCTGGGGAGAAACCCCCCTGGTTAGCTTTTCTTTAAGGCTTCTAATGGGTGTACAGTTCCAAGAGTGTAAAGGGAGCCTTCTCAGTTGTGAGATTATGAACCCGAGGTTCAAGGTCCTGAAGTTTTGCTGTAGTGTGCATGCCAATGACAGTCTTTCTTTGATGTTCTCAGAAGATCAGTCTTCAGGTTCTAGTTTATGAAGGCATTGATTGTCCTCAGTGAACCATAAAAACCTTACTTTACCTGGTAAAAATACACTGTAGTATAATTATCTACTGCTATAAAGATGGCAGTGGCACCCCATCTGGAGCAGCCACTGCCGTCACATCAGCTACAGCGGTGAAACATGGTAAGGAGCTGGATACAAGTGGGAAACATGCCCCTTCTGAGTTGGTGGAGTTAGAGCTTCCTGGGAACAGTTGCAGCAGCCCAAGTAGTGGCTGCAGACCTGGGCCTCCCATTCCATGGAGCACGCAGGACACCTGTCCTTCAAGATGCAACTACAGATGCCCAACCCACGGCTGCAGAGTCAGGCATCTCTACACTCTTGGGGGCACAGGAAAAAAACCCAGGCCCTTGCAGACTTGGAGGTATCTTCTGCTCCCATTGCCTGGCTCCTCCCCACTCTTGACATCTGCTCTGATCTTGGAGCAAGGTTGTGGGTAGGCTCAGGTGCTGTTGCAGCCTGGTGGGTGTGCACATGCTTGAGGCAGTGCTGATACACCAGTACCATACTGCCTCTGGCCCCTGCCCAGGCTTTGGGCACTGACAAGCATGGGAGGGAAGCTGAGGAGATGCTGAGGGCAGCTTGGCACTGGCCTGCAGGCATCCTTTGGCACAAATAGCCTGGGTGCCATGAATGGCAGCAGGAGGCAGACAGGCTCCTGCACAGAAGGGGGTGGGTCCTTGGTGAGGCCTTTCCTTCAGGCCGGGATGGGTGTGAAGGCTGGGGTCTGGGCTGCCAGTCCCGTGAACCATAGTGTAAACTTGTGATGCCTTTTCTGGGGCCATCCATGGCCTCTCATCGACCGATCAGTGTGCATTTCTTCCTTTCTGAGACCCATAAAAGCCCCAGGCTCAGCCAGAACTGAGCAGACACTGGGACAACCAGCTACAGAGAGCAGCTACCCACTCCAGGGCCTCATCTCTTCCGAGAGATGCAGATATTGGGATGCCCAGCTGCAGAATGGAGGTGCCCACTCCAGGACATCCTCTGAGTTATTCTGTCACTCAATATAGCTCCTCTTTGCTCACCCTCCACTTGTCTATATACCTCATTCTTCCTGGAGGTAGCACAAGAACTTGGGACCTGCCAAATGACAGGACTAAAAATGCTGTAACACAAACAAGGGTGAAGCATGCCCCTTGCTCACCATGTTGTGGATGACAAGAAGAGAGAAGAAAAAAAGAGCTGTGGCTCTATGGGAACCCAGACCTGGGAGCTCCCCAGGCCAGAGCTGTGACTCCCGCTATGGGACCCTGTGGTTCCTGGAGTCTGCAAGCTTCCAGGTACAACTGTGTTCCCTTGTAACAGCCATGGAAGCTGCTTGTGGTGTGTCTGGTCCAGCCAAAGCCTTATAGTGAGCTAGCACTCATGCTGGCACCTGGAGCTGCCTGTCCCAGCTGCAGCAGCTGGTGTGCCTAACTGTGTTAAAATATTGAATGTAAAGCATGAATTATTATCTAATAGTAGTATCTATTTTAATGTCACATATTGGTAAATATTGCCTTAATAATGATTATGAGTCAGGAACTGTTCTTAGTACATGTTATATCAATGAATCTTTTCAAATAGTCCATCGATGTTGTGAAGTAATGGGAAGCATATGGCAGTGGATAAACTTTGAATGAAAATATTAAACAAGGCCTTAGGAGAAAAGTGTAATATGCTCATTATAGATACATTAATTTAAAAAATTTTCTGGCTTGATAACATTATACTCAAATTAGACTTTGATTTAAACATAGGTCCTAAATTTGGATTAAATATAATAGATTGACCACAAATTTATTTCGTCTCCCTCCGGAAGCCTCATTAGTCATAAAATAAAGGTTACACCCATGACCAGCACAGAAGGTTGACAGAGATAATTTTTAATAAATGCTGAGACATAAAAAGTAGATAAAGGAGTGGTAAATAACACAGAAACACAACTTTGGTGACTACAGAAAGTGACTGGAACAGAAGCAAGCCAGTTTGTCTTGCAGAACTAAAGGCAGGTTGTGAACTTACAGGCAAATGGCACTTCGGAAAGTAGGGTAAAATGTAAAAAAAAAAGCCAGCAAGGTCAGTTGCAAATCTCTAACTAGAGCCCCAAGTCCACCTGTCCTTCTATCTGACAAGAAACTTAGATATGTGTTCTCTGGATATATCAAACCTGAGAATTTCTGGCTCAGAGATACCATGGCTTAAACCTGAGATATAAAGAAAACTGTACACCAAAAATGGAACTCCAACTTTCTTCGCTAACTCTGCTTTTCCTTTCCGGGCCTGCTTTTACTTTCCAGGCAGAAAATTGGGAGATCTTTCTCAGAAGAAACTGAAATGTCTTCAATAAAGATCCCCAGATAATACACTGAGGTCTCCCAAATGAAAAGCTAGTCAGGCTTCTAAGGCCTCACACTGAGTGCTATCAGTTAACAGAAATCCTGCTTCCAAATAAAGCAGGCCAGGGACCACCACACATTGGAGGGAAGCCTCCAAGAAAAGAGATCAAAACAATAGAAAAAAGGAATTGATAGGACCAGTCAAAATCAGGAGCAAAACTTTAAAAAAAAATCTTAAAACACTCAAAAAATATAAAATTCAATAGAAATAGTAGAGGATAAAGTCACAGAATATCCCAGAACTAGAATAAAAAGACAAACTGAAAAAAATAGAAGGGGAAAAATTAAAAATCAATGCAGGTGTACTGGTCTAAGCAGCCTAGCATCTGAATAACAAGACTATCAGTAAAAAGGTAACAGAGAAAATAAAAAAAAATTCTCAAGAAGAGATAGTCTGCAGGTTTAGTAGCCTCAATAAAATGAAAAGATCCCCAACAAGCTGTTATAAAATTTCAGAACCTTAGAGAGAGAGATTCTAAAAAGCTTCCGCAGATAACTAAAACCTGGTTGTAAATAACGTATCCCACACTGGCAATAGATTCAAGAACAACACTGTAATAAGAGCACAACTGCAAAATGTCTTCAGAACCATACAATTTAGATTCAACCTAGAGGTGTACTCTCTATCAAAGAGAAGGGATTTTAACATCTCCACCTAGGAAAATGTGTTCAAGTACAACTAGAGACGATAACAGGACAGAAGGAAACACAGAATCTAGGACTCAGGCGATCCCACACAAGACAGCAGTTACGTGAGATCCCAAAAGACTTTAAGGAGTTAGCCCAGAAAAGCAGACATCGAGCATATCTAGGGAAACCCATGCTATATTGAACTAGGATGACAAAAGGCCAAAGCAAGTTGCCCCCCACACAAACATAAAAAGGAACAGATGTGTTTTCGCAGATGGAAAATATCTTTGAAAGGCATGTGATAAATGCTACAATACTTGGGGGAAAAACAGCTGTTAGAAAATAGGCAAATGAATATACTCAGAAAATTAGCTTCATGCTAAAAAATAATGGATGTGAAAGCAAACAGAGCACCCAGAGGCTACTTAATGATATTTGGATAGATAAACTAACGTAGGCTAGGAAAAAAGAAGATCCAGGAGAATTGCAGAAGTGCTCAGATTTCAGAACTGTTTCAGAGACAGGATGAAGGACATGGAATGCAGAGGCACAGTGAAAACACCATATGACTTAGCAGTGAATAATATTTGCAGAGTCATAATCATGTAAATATTACTGATTTAATTAAAAAGTGTGCTACAATTGGAAGAAACACAGGGAGAAACATAAGATCATGGTGTAGCGGGGAAGGTATGCTTTTACCTGCTGTGATAGAAAGTCAATAGACAGTGCTGGCAATTAACTTAGCTATTCTATTTTTGTTCTTTCATTAAAAATAAGATTAAATATTTAAGGCACTTTTTTTTTTTTTTTTTTTTTTTTGAGACAGAATTTCGCTCTGTCGCCCAGGCTGGAGTGCAATGGCGCGATCTTGGCTCACTGCAACCTCCGCCTCCTGGGTTCAAGTGATTCTCCTGCCTCAGCCTCCTGAGTAGCTGAGATTACAGGCATGCACCACCACGCCCGGCTACTTTTGTATTTTTAGTAGATACAGAATTTCACCATGTTAGTCAGGGTTGTCTCAAACTCCTGCCCTCAGATGATCAGCCTGCCTCGGCCTCCTAAAGTGCTGTGATTACAGACGTTAGCCACCATGCCCAGCCTTAAGGCAGATCTTTTGAACCAGACTATTGAAATTTAACTTAAATGTCAGAAATCTTTAAAAGGTGGACACGCTAAGCTAAACACTTTTCTGGGTAAATTTAATACTCAGGAAAATAGAAGAGATTTAGAAAATCCACAAAAAGAGGTCCATGCTACCACCGCCAGGTCCACATCGTAATTTAAAGAAATCAAGAGAGACATCCTTTTATGTCAAACTATCAATTTCTTAACTATTTGAGTGTTTACTTACATGGTTTGTACAGTTGCTTCTTCTTATTTCTACAACTAAGAATAAAAAAAAAAACTGGTCACTTCTGATACAAATACCATAAAATAAAAGTAGTTGTTAACATCTTACTGATTACTCCTATGTAAAATGAGACAAAATTCCATTTAAAAAATAATATTCAATAATTTAAAATTTAAATTACCTGGCATGATTAATTTCATAAGTCAAATCTAAAAACTTAGTTTTTCATTTAGTTTACTTTTTGTTTCTATTACATACAAATGAAAGAATCCTCATGTACAAAAGAAAAGGGCAAAAAAATTAGGCCAGATGAAAAATTTAGCTAATAAAAAGTTTAACTGTTGCATATATGAGCCATGATCCATTAGTATTCTCTCATTCTGCATTTACACATAGCTTACTTTAATTATCAGACTCTAAGAGCTAACAGCTCTAAGAACTACTTCCTGACCAGACACCTATCTCTAGATGCAACAGAATCCCTGTAAGCATCTTGAACCACACTTAGTGGTTATCTACTAATATGTCACTAAAAACAAAACAAAATTAAAAAACGGTCTTTACACAACTGGAAAGTAACCTATCTTAAATTTTTTTTTTTTTTTTTTTTTTTGAGATGGAGTCTCACTCTGTCACCTAGGCTCGAGTGCAGTGGCGGGATCTCAGCTCACTGCAACCTCTGCCTCCCAGGTTCAACTAATTCTTCAGCCTTAGCCTCCTGACTAGCTGGGACCACAGGCATGTGCCACCATGCCTAGCTATTTTTTTTTTTTTTTTTTTTTTTTTTGTATTTTTAGTAGAGACAGAGTTACACTGTGTTAGCCAGGATGGTCTTGATCTCCTAACCTCGTGATCCACCCACCTCAGCCTCCCAAAGAGCTGGGATTACAGGTGTAAGCCACAGAGCCTGGCCTAAATTTTGATGTTAAAATGAGTATACAAACCTAATTGGACATGGTGTCTGCAGCACAAAAAATCATTTTTTTTTTCCCTAAAAAGAGGCCAGAATAATAAAAGCCCCAAGAGGGACTTGGGCCATGCTTTGTTTCCTACACTGCCTCTGCCTTTGATGCTGGAAGGGCCTTGTAGGCAAAAGTTCCTACCACTGAAGAGTGAGGGACATGGAATAGCTTTTCTTTTACTGCTTCCATGCTCTCTAGGTGTGAGAAGCCCATGGCTCTGGAAGGAACTGGGAAATACAATTCTGATATGTTTTGGATATGTTGCCCCTCCAAGTCTCATGTTAACATGTGACCCTTAATGTTGGAGATAGGGCCTAGTGGGAGGTGTTTGGGTAATGGCAGTGGATTCCTTATGAATGGCTTGGTCCCATCCCCATGGTAATAAGCAAATTCTCATTATGGTAATTTAAAAGACTGTGGTACTGGCCAGGTACGGTGGCTGAAGCCTGTAATCCCAGCACTTTGGGAGGCTGAAGCGGGTAGATCACTTGAGGTCAGGAGTTTCAGACCAGCCTGGCCAACATGGTGAAACCCTGTCTCTACCAAAAATACAGAAATTAGCCAGGTGTTATGGTGCCCACCTATAGTCCCAACTACTCGGGAGGCTGAGGCAGGAGAATTGCTTGAACCTGGGAGATGGAGGTTGTAGTGAGCCAAGATCGTGCCATTGCACTCCAGCCTGGGCAACAGAGTGAGACTCCATTTCAAAAAAAAAAAAAAAAGAGAGTGTGGTACCTTCCCCCTTCCCCTCTCTCCTCCCTCTTTCACCGTGTGGAAACACCTGCTTCCCCTTTGCCTTTTATCATGATTGTAAGTTTGCTGAGGCCCTCACCAGAAGCAGATGTTAAAGCCATGTTTCTACAGCCTGAAAATCTTTGAGCCAATTAAACCTTTTTGTTATAAATTACCCAGCCTTAGGTATCTCTTTATAGTAATGTAAAAAATGAAGACAAATTCTAACCAGAAATAACTGACTCAAGATGGGCAAAGTCTACTCAAACTATAAAAACAAAGGTTACAAACTCCCGTGTTTTACTGTGCTGCATTACTTCGCATATTATTATAGAACCCTCACTTGTATTCTTGCTGTTTAAGTCAACTGGAAAACTTGGCTGTGTATGGCTTGTTGGCAAATAAATGAGGATTTAACATAACATTAAGGGAAATAAGCAGGAGTAGGGCATGTTTAAATTTACATTACATCAAATGAAAAAGTTAATAACCTAAAACTTTTGAGTAGCATGAACTTGGATGTGGTAAATGAATGTGGTCAGAGGACTGTGTAAGAGGAGGCCCAAATCACAGATTCAATCCCTGATGATAAACAACTATGTTTTTTAATTTGTTTAAATGAAAACCAAGCTGAAGCCTAAGTTCTATCATTCATCTTTAAAATGTACTTTTTGGAGCAAGGGAAAAGGGATTATAAATAAAGATAAATCCATTAATTATAAATAAAGATAAATCCAAGAATTATAAAGAGAAATCCATGACTCCTCCATCACATGACAAATTAATTGTGTTGATAAAAAGATGGCAAAATGTATAAACAAAAAGGTTACACGTTTTCACTAACATCATAACTAAAGGAAAGTATATCACATATTAAAATAAGACAAGTGAACATGTGAAAAGGTGAAAAATTTAAACCAATATGAGTTTTTCTAAATACTTTCTATAACCTGATCAAACAAGAGCTTTTATTCTTTCTCTTGGCGGAAAAAACAATGTCGTCTCACCATCTGTTTGAGAGTTCCTCTGGAATATTGTGCTTGCCTCTGGATTGGCAGAAGGGTTAAACTCCAAAGCTATATGCATAGAGGAAGAAAAGAAAAAAAGATGTAACCATTGATAAAAATTTAACAACTCGTTTATTCGACTGCTGCATTTAGGCTATTTCACTATCTCTACTTTGATTCTTATCCATTGAAATGAATGTATAGACATAAGATAGAGCCAGGCAAGATGGCACATGCTTGTAGTCCCAGCTACTCAGGAGGCTGAGATGGGAAAATCACTTGAACCCAGGTCAGGAAGTTGAGGCCAGCATGAGTAACACAATGACACCCTCCTTTATTTAAAAAAAAAAAAAAAAAAAGAAGAGGTAAATTTTGGCTTTGAGTTGTGTAAAATCAACTTTGCATAAAATAAATCAAGATGGCAGTAAGTTTTAAAAGACAGGTCTATTTTATAGGCAAAATATAAGATGTATTCTAGAGTTTTTAAAATTTTTAAAAAGTAAATTCATCATATCTGTCACTTCCATTTCATTCTGAGGACACAGAACCTTAGTTCTCTTGAGTAGCTGTCTTCCATAGTCATGTGATATCTCTAAGTTTTCATTTCTTCATTAGCAATACATAGGGAGAACATACACAGGCCTTATTTGTATTGGAAAGGGCCAAGTGAGACATACATAAACTGTGTTGTGATCCTAAAGAATGACAATAAAGAGCCATTTTTGGGCTCTCATCCAACACTACCCATCTACTAACTGGTGTGTAACATCCATCAGGCTTTCCTAACATCACCAAGCAGAGTATAAGTTTACACAAGTACTTACATGCTTTATGTAGAAAGGTACAATCAATTAATTCACATAATACATTTGTTTATTCTAAAGCAATCCTTAAATATCTTGAAATGTGAAGATAGTACTTCCAAGTTACAAAGTCACACTCATGAGTCTTAATTATCCTACCTCTTTAAAAATTAAGAGCCCAACCAAAGTTTAAATAGAAGAGCTATAAGACATTTCCTCTACAGTAATGAAATCTCTGGCATTTAAATGAAACCAATAAGCCAACTGGATTTAATATGTTTATGATGCAATGTTTTCTATTTTGAAAATTTCAGTTTTTATTCAAGAACCATATTATTACCCAGAATTACTTTTACTTAGATTCATCTCTTTGCAAAATTTTAGAGGCAAACCAACTAATTGTTTTCTCTTTTCTACCGGCTCCCATCCCCTGCCTCTGCCAGCAGTGTAGAGACTAAAAAACTCCAACTTTCTTTCCTTTTTTTTTTGTGACACGGAGTCTCGCTGTGTCACCCAGGCTGGAGTGCATTGGCGTGATCTCTGCTCACTGCAACCTCCACCTCCCAGGTCCAAGCAATTCTCCTGCCTCAGCCTTGTGAGTAGCTGGAACTACAGTCATGCGCCACTACGCCCAGCTAATTTTTATATTTTTTTTTTAGTAGAGACAGTGTTTCACCATGTTGGCCAGGGTGGTCTCGAACTCCTGACCTCAGGTGATCCGCCTGCCACGGCCTCCCAAAGTGCTGGGATTACAGGCGTGAGCCACCAAGCCCAGCCAAAACTGTAACTTTCTTATCTTTGAACAAGATGCTGTTGTCAGGAGGGGAAGGGACAAAGGCGGAGCCACGGCAACAAACACTCTTACAGGGAAGGTCTGACATTTTAACCTGCAATCTTTATATTACACATTAAAAGTCTACATTGACGTTTCATGTCTTTTGAAAGTTTTGACCATGAACCAATCCCCACCTCTCTTTTAGAACAAGGAGGTAAATAAAGTCTGTTAAGTCACCAGAATAAATCTGGAGACACATTTTCTGTTAAAGTAAGAATTTTAAAGTAATCAGAGCCTCATAGGTAATAAAGCGGCCCATTAAGAATACCATATAGCCTCTCCCGTGGCAACCTCCATTCTGATTTTAAATAAGAAATCCCCAAATATTTGAATAGGAACTGTCCTGAGATTTGGCTACTTTAACAAAGGAAACAATTAGGCACTTACCTGGTTCTTCACTTAGGTACCATCTGGATAGGTACAAAGAAAAAATAAGATGGGTACTGAAAAGTTGGGATATTTGAGTTTTTATTGAGAAAAGGAAGAGAGTAGCTCAAAGAAGCCTAAACAAAGTCCCACAGGATAATAAACAGAGCTACAGACACTGTTGTCTCACCATCTGTTTGAGAGTTCCTCTGGAATATTGTGCTTGACTCTGGATTGGCAGAAAGGTTAAACTCCAAAGCTATATGTATAGAGGGAGAAAAGAAAAAAGATATAATCATTTATAAAAATTTATCAACTCATTTATTCAACTGCTGCTTATTCGACAAGAGCCATAAATAAATGGTCCCATGCCAGCCTGGGAGAATGAGATGAGAGAGCAAGAACTGGGCGATTGGGAGGGGAGGCGAAAAGAAACTGACTGGACTCGGTGGGGAAAGACTAAGGGGTGGGAATTCAAGGCAGAGCCAGTTTTGTTCCTGGCCAGCCCCCGGGAAAGCTGGCTACAAGCAGAAAGGAGCTCGAAGTGGGGATGCCTCAAAGGGAACCTTGGGGACAGCAGCAGCCAGAGGCAAACCGAGGGTAGATGGCACCTATCACCTCCTTACCTTCAGGCATCTCCCGGTCACGAACGTGGTGCATGTGGAGGTCCTCACCAACTTCAACAGTCACCTCAGCAGGCTGTACAGCAGCAGCCATGGGCGCTCCTGCCATCCTGTCCCCAGTTCCTGCCTCATAGATCTCAGATTCAGAGGGACACACCGACCCCTGCTGCTGGTCAAACTCGAGGCTGACGCTAGGGTGCACACGACAGGTCAGTATGTTCCCCATGGGGCGCCTCTACTGTCTGCCACCACCTGTGCCTCTGCTCACAGCTTTGGCCACGCACTCCCGCTGTCCTAGGCCGAGGCTATGCTGCACTTGCAGAGATGGTCTTCCCGCTCCTCGCCTGCCCACCTCACAGCGCGGCCCCGGGCACCAGCCTTGGCCCCGGCCCCGGCCCCGGCCCCAGCCCCGGCCCCGGCTAGGGCTGCGGGCCAAGGCCCGCACCCTGCTGCCTCCCCTGAGTTGACTTGTCTGGGAGGGTGAAGACCATCCAACTTATTTAATAGGTTGTGAACCCAACAAGCGCTGAGAGACACAACAACTGCCTGAAGAGAGAACAGACGGAGCTCCTCCTCCTTCTGTAGTCACCTACAGACTGAAGCCCACTGGTCCCAGGTGGGAGCCCAGGCATGTGGCACACAATGCCCCACCCCACACTTCACAATGCCCTCCCCGACAGCTCACAGTGCCCCACCCTGCCTGCCACCCCTCCCCAACAGCTCAGAATGCCCCTGCCTTGGCTGCCCCACCCTGTGGCTTATGATGCTGCTGCTCTCCTGGCCCCTCGTGCAGTGCCAGTGGGACTAAGGTTTTCATTCATCACCAGCTTCCTGAGATTTTAGTCCTAAGAAAAGCACAGGGTAGTTCATTACTTGAAGCCATCTTCCTCTATGAGTTCTATACAAAGCCTCAGTAGAGTGGGTCCCATTAGCAACCAAGTTGAACAACTTTTATTTGCTGACTGAATATAGATACACCTGAATTGTTGACTGCTTTTGTAACTAAACACTCCTCTCCTGTCTTCCAACGAGTGGTCATTTTTGTCCGCAACTTGACCACAGCAATCCCTGGGGCCCTAGCTCTACTCTCAATAAAGAGTTATGGCTGTGTGTGTTGAATGACACCTTAGGACCCATCCTGCCTCCACCTCCTTCTCCATAAAATAGAAACCTAACTCGTCCCTCCAAGCTCTGAAATGCTGAAACTTACCAACTCCCTTTTCTCCCCGCTATTTCTTCCTTCCATGGCAGGGACTTTCAGATTTTCTTTCTTTTACTAACAAGGCACTAAGCATGATTTTCTCATACAAAATCGAGAGCCATAAAGTGGCTTACCACAGTCCTATTTCAATAAAGATGAATACTCGACATCTGGCAAGTAGTGTGTGCCTGACAGTGTCCCCACTGTGCTATGCTCATTTAACCCTCAGAAACAATCTCATGTTACAGATTTTACAGAAGTTGTTGAGATGGAGAAGGTAAGTAACCTCCCCAAGGTCACATGACTGCTAAGGGTGGGGCCATAGTTTGATCCCAGGGTAGTCTGAATTCCCCAATTGCTTAAGCATGATTATCAGAAAGTATAGCAGTCTGTTTTCACACTGATATAAAGAAATACCTGAGGTTGGGTAATTTTTAAAGGAAAGAGGTTTAATTGACTCAGTTTCACAAGGCTGGGGAGGCCTCAGGAAACTTACAATCATGGCAGAGGGGGAAGTACTTCAGGAAACTTACAGTCATGGCAGAAGGGCAGGTCCGACTTACATGGTGGCCACACAGAGAGTGGGAACATGTGAAGGAGCAACTGTCAAACATGTATAAAACCATCAGATCTCAGCTGGGCACGGTGGCTCACACTTGTAACCCTAGTACTTTGGGAGGCCAAGGCAGGTGGATCAACTGAGGTCAGGAGTTTGAGACCAGCCTAGCTAATGTAGTGAAATCCTGTCTTTACTAAAAATACAAAAATTAGCTGGGTGTGGTGGTGCATGCCTGTAATCCCAGCTACTCAGGAGGCTGAGGCAGGAGAATCACTGGAACTCAAGAGGCAGAGACTGCAGTGAGCCAAGATCATGCCATGGCACTCCTGCCATGAGCATGGCAGACTCCATCCCAACAACAGAGCAAGACTCCATCCCAAAAAACAAAACAAAACCCTATAAGATCTCATGAGGACTTACTGAATATCACAAGAACAGCATGAGGATAACTGCCCCCATGATCCAATCACCTCCCCCTAGGCCCCTCCCTCGACACATCAGGATTATGGGGATTGTAATTCATGATGAGATTTGGGTGGGGACATGGCAAAACCATATCAGAAAGTAAAGGTAGAAGTCAAGCTTGGATGGGAAATGACATTGTAGATTATTATTATTATTATTATTTTGAGACGAAGTTTTGCTCTTGTTGCCGAGTGAAATTGTTTCTCTAATTTCATTTTCAGATTGTGTCTTGTAGATGTATAGAAATACAATTGATAAATGATTCTGGCTATTAACGTTTTATGCTTCAACCTTGCTGAACACTATTTTTTTTTTTTTTTTTGAGACGGAGTTTCACTCTTGTTGCCCAGGCTGGAGTGCAATGGCATGATCTTGGCTTACTGCAACCTCCGCCTCCCGGGCTCAAGCAATTCTCCTGCCTCAGCCTCCCAAGTAGTTGGGATTGCAGGCAGGTGCCACCATGCCCAGCTAATTTTGTATTTTTAGTAGAGACGGGGTTTCTGCACGTTGGTCACGCCCGCCTCAGCCTCCCAAAGTGCTAGGACTACAGGCATGAGCCATCGTGCCCAGTCAGATTCGTATATTTTTAAAAGAATTTTTTTTTTTTGTTTTTTTTGAGACAGAGTCTCACTCTGTTGCCCAGGCAGTGGCACAATCATTGCTCACTGCAACCTCCACCTCCTGGGTCCAGGTGATTCTCATTCAAGTGCCTAAGCCTCCCAAGTAGCTGGGATTACAGGAGACCACCCCCATGCTCAGCTAATGTTTGTCTTTTTAGTAGAGATGGGGTTTCACCATGTTGTTCAGGTTGATCTCGAACTCCTGACCTCAGGTGATCCACCTGCCTTGGCCTCCCAAAGTGCTGGGATTGCAGGCGTGAGCCACCACTCCCGAACAGAGCGACATTTTTTTGATGTGGATTTTAAAATGCCTCCCTTTCTTTCAACATTGATTAAGTCCCTTCTACATGCCAGGCATTGTATGTGTGAAATAGTCCCAACTCTCAATGAGTGTAGGCAGATACACAAACAAAGGCTTAAGGAGGTCAGTTTTCTCAGACCAAACTGCTGGAAAGTATATGAACCTGGGATACAAACCCACCTCTATTTGACCTCAAATTTGATGCTGGGGTGGTTTTAATTTTTTTCTGGGAATTTCAGTCATTGAACCATGAAGAGGTGAAAAGTCTCTGTCAGATGTGCGTGTAGTGGTCTGTATAATAAAGACTGAAGGAAGCAACCCAACCAATTAAGAGACTTTCTCTAAAGGCAGAGTAATGCTAAGGGAAGTGGCAGTGACAAAAATGGAGGAAAAAGTCTGTGATCATTTGGGAGACAGAATAGGAAGTGCTTGGTCATGAGATGTGAAAGAAGAGGGGAAGTAGATGGAAAACAGAGCTGCTCAGGCTCTGCTGGGGAAGACTGGGTGTGTAGCAGTGCCTTCCTCCTGGCCGAGAATGTAGGAAGAGAAATAGGTAAGGAGGAAAACATAGTTTTTTACTCTCAGTGTCACATTAAAATGGAACTCTCTGCTCAAAAGTTGAATATAAATCTCTGTAGGCTAAGTCCATTTGTGACATCCCAACATATGTTTTCAAAAATAACATACATACTAAATGAAGCCATTAAGCATAACTGGGGAAATTTCCTAAAATTTACACGCTAAAAAATCACCATTTTTCATTTATTACTTTCATGGAGCAACTTTGAATCTATGGTTACAGCAAGTGAGGCACCTTGTATAAAATAAAGCTAATACATGAAAAAAAACCATTTAAAATTCTATTGTTCTCAGAGAATGGAGAAAGCAATTGAAGCCATGGGCATGGAGGTGACTGCCTTGAGAAGTTGTGTATAGTAAGGAGAACTGGGAAGAAAGAAGACCTGGAGAATAGGGTGATTTACACGGCATTAAGTGAAGCTTGCAAAAGTGAGCACTGGGAGTCAAGAGACATGTATGAATCAGGAATGGCTGCTCCTGTGAGTTGTTAGAAAGGAGATGATGCCTTCTTTTCATATCTATAACAGTAGCACCTAGCACAGTGCCTGTTCAATAGGTACTCGACATGTATTATCCCAATGCAGAGTCAGATTTTGCCAGGAGGGCAGGAAAGCTACAAATTAGCTATGGCAACTTAGTGATTGGGCTTGTGTGTCTGTGTGAGCGAGCTGGATGTCAGGCAGTGGGTAAAGTAGTGAACTGGAGGTGAGAAAACAATGACACAAACTCAGGGCTTCTCTTCCCAAGTATTTGGCTGAGAAGAGAGATGTAGTATTAAAGGGAGATATGTGGTAAAGGAAGCCTTTTATTTCAAGATTCAACAAAAGCGTGAGTATACTTCTATGTTAAAGGGAAAGAGCCAACAGAGAAAACACATTTTTGAGGTTAGAAGAGAAGGAAGAACTAATGCAGAAGGGCCCCAAAGGGCACAGGTGCGTGCAATCCGGATCAGGGACAGATTAGCTTTGGACTCCTACAAAAGCAAGAAGGGAGAAAGGACAATGTGACACTAGAGATATTTCTGGTAAAGGAAAGGTTTAGAAAAAGATCTTTTGATGACCTTTATTTTAACCGAATTTTTTTTTTTTTTTTTTTTTTTTTTTTGAGATGGAGTCTTGCTCTGTCACCCAGGCTGGAGTGCAGTGGCACGATCTCGGCTCACTGCAACCTCTGCCTCCTGGGTTCATGCCATTCTCCTGCCTCAGCCTCCTGATTAGCTGGGACTACAGGTACCCGTTACCATGTCCGGCTAATTTTTTGTATTTTTAGTAAAGACAGGGTTTCAATGTGTTAGCCAGGATGGTCTCCATCTCTTGACTTCGTCATGTGCCCGCCTTGGCCTCCCAAAGTCTGGGATTACAGGCATGAGCCACTGCACCCGGCTACAGACTTAAAAAAAAAAAAATACTGTGGGAAAAAGGATATTATGTATAGAAAAGTCTACACTTCTTGATACAACTAACTAAAAAAAGCCTGATACACTAAACAAAACCCAAATAATGTCTTCCCTAAAAGTGGGTAACTTGAAAAGCAATTCGAGCAAAAATCAAGGAGTTCAATTATAAATAAGTATATCAACAAAGTGAAAGATGGGTTTAATTTTTCCCACAAAAAGTTAAAAGAAATAACAGCAGTTTTAGAGGAAGAGGAAAAAATAATAAGAAAATTATATGCAGTTGCAAAATGTGTGACTATTTACAAACTCTAACATATAACTACAAAACGGACCAGAAGAATCATTATCATAGGAAGCAAAGGGTCATTTCAAAAATCAGAGGAGGGATGATTCATATTTAATTTAATTCTGTGGAAAAAATTTAAGTAACGTTTGAGGACAAAAATAGGTGATATGTTGAAATGCGGGAAACCACAGTGGAAGGAAAAATAATTCAAGAAAGCTCAGTTTCAGTAACCAGTATCTAGTAAAATCTTCAGGACCTAGAGGCTACAATCTGCATTAATAGTGTCTGAAGATCTAGAAATGTCATTAAATACCATTTTGGATAATTCTTGTAGACTTGAGATGATATCTACTTAAAGTTACAAAATAGAGCCCGTATTTCTGTATTCACTAAAGAAAACAATTGGATATGGAAAAGAAACTAACATGCTATGCCACAATCTCTAAAGATTAGGGAAGTTTCAGCTTAAAGCAAGAATAATCACAATAAAGTTTTATAACCCTTTGCAAGCATATATGAAAAACTTACAAAAAGCTTGTAATGATCTTTTCTTAAGCTAAGAGAACAGAAAAAATGAGAAAAATTAAATTATAAAATGAAACTTTGGTTTAGAGGTAAGAAACATTTGATGACAGTCAAGAGATCAGGGTTGTACACTGTATTATGTGAATGTTGTGACTCATTGGTTTCATCCTGGATATCATAACTTGACATTTTGTAAAAGTGATTTTTCATGGGAGTTTTTTCAGGTGCCCTATAAAGTCCTGTCCCATGAGAAGCGAATAATAGTTTTCCATATTCTTGAGATATCTTAATGAATAGCATCTTCTACAGTCTTCCATTGTTTAGTCCTTGGAGAGACACTCATTAGTGACTGTTAAGGTACCTGAGTTATTAGGTGCCTGTAGACTATGCCCAGTGATATGTGCATTAGGTACATGCTCCCTAGCTGCGTTGACACTGACTGAAGCTGTGAGGTTTCATAATGACATGTCAGCCAAATACATATGCTCAGATTTACCATTTATCAAGAGGTCTTCACACTATCAATTATGCAATTATCATTCTACATACAGGCAGTGATAAAGGGAGTAAAAAACCACAGCCATGGATCGGGAGACCAATGTACCTCCAGGAGTCCAGTGGGTCCAGAAGCCCTTTGGATGTTGGTCAGAGGCTCCTCTTGGGCAGAGATCACAGCAGCAGCCAACAGGTCTGGTGAAATCCTTAAGAGTTCTCATGGACAAAGTTTGTGAAGGCATCTTAGACAAGATCTTGTCTTTGCTGGTTTTATGATCCTCTGCAGATGGGTCTATTCTCATTATCTCAGCCACCTTTCACTTCCTATCAGTTCAGTTCAGGTCTCTCATGATCCCAGGCAGCAGTAGTTGTTATCACGTGAGTTCATTCATATATGTTTATCTCTTTGGGGATGGGGGGACAACTTCACTGTGGACTTAATTCTACTGGAGATGAGTGACCCCATTTTAAGACAACAGGATCACAAATTATTATCACATATCAGCAGGGCAGACAATAGCTATGACCTGGGGCTGAAAGCAGGTAACTCCCTTTATTCTGCAAACATTGTCTTGATTATGGTGCCAGTTGCTGTGAGGGATTTCCTTTCCACCACCTGTTTTTCACAAGGTTTGAGTCTGAACTGCTAACATTCTACTGATTTCTGGGGGGAAGGGACTGACTGCACCATCCTAGCCTGTCAGAGCCCTTGCCCCAGTACTTCCACTTTAAGAGTTTTCCACCTTGTCCAGAACTACAGTGCATTAATCCCCTCATTTTCTCTCTTAAGAGAATAAACAGGTCAGGCGCAGTGGCTCACACCTGTAATCCCAGCACTTTGGGAGGCTGAGGCGGGTGGATCATCTGAGGTCAGGAGTTCGAGACCAGCTTCGCCTACATAGTGAAACCTCGTCTCCACTAAAAAAAAAAAATCACAAATATTAGCCGGGCATGGTGGCAGGTGCCTGTAATCCCAGCTACTCGGGAGGCTGAGGCAGGAGAATCCCTTGAACCCGGGAGGCAGAGGTTGCAGTGAGCCAAGACTGTGCCACAGCAGTCCAGCCTGGGCGACAGAGTGAGAGTCCCTCTCAAAAAAAAAAAAAAAAAGAGAGAGAGAATAAACAACCCATGTCAAGTACACACCCACATCCCTCTTATCCCAAATACCAAACACACAAAAATCCAACCTGTCTCCTTCTACCTAAGCAATTTTAGATAGTCACTTTCTCATAATTACCTTAAGCTCCCTGACTTGCTGCTCGTCCTTTCTCTGGCAAAATCTCATCCTTGGATGAGCCCGACTTTGTGTTTGCTCAATGACACCACTCACCTGAACCAGAAAAAATATCAAAAAGTGGTCAGAGATATCATCATAAATTCAAATTACTTACACAAAAAATTGGCCCTAAATGTTTCCAGAAATCAATAAAAGTTTTGTTTCTCCAATGACATCATTTCTTCAGAAACCCAACGTGTATAACCTATTTTTTCTATGTTCTTCTAACATGTATTCAACTTCTCTCATCTGATATCTTGCCAAATCATTCAAAGAGAAAATATATCCCATTAGGCAAGAGCCGACCATATTCCCATCACCTGAGAAAATCACATGCACAGGATGCGCCCACCTCACCTTTCTCTGCCTCATCATGTCAGAAAAAGTACCCCTCCTTTTGTCACAAGGCAAATCTGAGATAAAAGATTTAGATGGCCTGTAATTCCAGCACTTGGGGAGACCAATGCAGGCAGATTATTTGAGTCTAAGAGTTCAAAAGAAGCCTAAGCAACTTAGGGAAATTGCATCTCTCAAACAAATACAAACCATTAGCCTAGCATGGTGGTGTGGTGGCACATGCCTGTAGTCCCAGCTACTCAGGGTGGGGAGCACTGAGGTGGGAGGATCACCTGAGCTGGAAGGTTGTGGCTGCAGTGAGCCGTGATCACGTCACTGCACTCCAGCTAGGGTAACAGATATTTTTAAAAGGATCTTCTCAGTTAAAAATAATCAAATAAACAGGTGGCCATGAGGCTGAGGTGGCTGCAGTGCACTCAATTCCTCCTTAAATAACCCAAAACTTGACTCAGTGTAAATAATAAAAGGAAACTTAAGCTTAAGCAATCAGAAACCACCAACTAACATCTAACTAGAGACCTTCCACTGTAATGTTCCAAATGAGGCCACTGCTCCACTTTACCCAATCAAGTATTTTCTTTTTCTTCCACATTCACCATATAAAATTCTTCCCCCACCCTCCCTAAGCCTCTCTGTTGGACCTCTGAGCTGCTTGCAGTCTGGGGCTGCCTAGTTTATACATTTCGGAATGCTCAAATATATTTTCTAATGTTTCAAAGTGGCTCTGGTGTAGGAGGTTGTTGGTGGAGTGACCCGAGAGTATACAGGAATTGAGGGCATATGAGATCTCTGGACTCTGCACTCCATTTTGCTGTACACTCAAAACTACTCTAACATAATAATATATCTTTAAAAATCTATAACTATCATGTAGCCCTTTTCAAGCCTCCAACTGGTTGGAGCCAGTTCGATTAAAGCTCAGGAAAAAAACTGCTTAATAAGCTAGTTCTGACCCAACTGGCAAGAAGCGGCAGGAAAGACCCAGGCCAGGGGAGCATATTGCACATACATGCACCAGGAAACTGGAGGAAGCTTGGAGGCCCTTTAGCCTGGTCCTGAGCCCGCTGAAACTGCAGTTACAGGCACAGATGCCTGGGGCACCAATCTGAATCTGCCAACATCCAAGGCCACATGAACACAAATGCGCAGTCTCCTCTGCGATCGGTAGCTAATGATGTTAGGCCATGATTGGACTAGGATGGGAGATGAACTGAGAACTATGGATTCTGTAGGTTATTGTTGTCTCTTCCCACCCCCAAGCAACAAGTGATGAACACACACACACACACACACACACACACACACACACACACACATCCCATAGTGACTAACAGGATCTCCCTCCAGGGGATTTGCAGAAAGGGGAGCAGAAAACATCCCAGGGGCCTTTCACAGCTACTTCCTTGAGCCCCCTTTCAGACTGCTGTCTAGACCTGTCGCAGCCCAAACATCACCACCCTGATATGCAGAAGCTGGCATCCTTACCTGAAATTCAACACCAAGAAATGATCTCTTCTACTCAACACTGATAGAAATATCTCTAAGCAACGTCCTCATTGGCAGGGGTGGAGTGGGGGAGTTTCTTAAAAAGTGAGGCCTCTGCCTACCACCTAGAGAACCTGGAAATTTCCATCTGTGCCACAAAGTCCAAATCACTGGCCACTGCCCCAGTGTATGGCAGATTAGAACATCTCTCCATTAGATCTGGGTTTCTATTCCATTGAGTGAAATGGCTTTTCTATTACAGGAACAGAATAAGGGATCAAAAGGGTCTTACAACTGAACTCCAGTGTACAGTCTGCACAGACACTAGGCTTGTGCAAATATGACACAGCGAGGCCCCAGGACCCTTAAGCCAGCTGAATGTACTGAGTTTCAGGAAACAGTGAGATACATTCAGCAAAACAGTGCGCTTCATGCTGAAAGAAGTCACTCCAAGTAAACACACATCACACACACACACACACACACACACACACACACCCGCAGACACCCTAGTGGCCAATAGGTCCTCTCACCAAAAACCTGTGATCAGGAGAGCAGAAAGCCTCTCAGGGGTCCATCACTGCCCTTTCTGGAGCCCCTTATCAGATGGCCAGCCCCAGGACAGCACTGTCTGATCCTGGTCCAGTCCAAACCGCCATCACCCTGTGATGTGGGAGCTGGCCACTTCACCAGAACCTCTGTGTCAGAAAAATTTCTCTTCCTTTTAAAATGATGAGGGGGAACCTTCAGACAGTGTCTGATTAGGGTGGGTGGAGAGAGGGATTTCCTAGAAAGTCAGGCAGGGCAGGGCTGAAGCCCTCTGGGTTAACTGAGTGCTTTTGATATGAAGGCAGATAAGACTGGACAGGTGGGGGTGTTAGTGAGGGGATGGTGTAGGGTGTGCTGAAGAACTCCACTTGGGCTCTGCACACCAGGGAAAATGACCATAAAACATCCCATCTTCACTGCTCAGAGAAGGCTAGATCTGCTGTGAGCTAGAAAGCCATGTGGGGGCAGCTGATGAGTCATCAAATGGGAGAAATCTGAGAGCCATGTGTTCCACAGGCCTCTGGTCCTTGTTCAGGCAGCAGGGCACTGTGACATGTGGCTCCTTGGCCCCTTCCAGCCACCACCTTGATTGCATGCTGCAGGGAAAGAGACTGAAGACCAAGAATGGGGTCTTGCTCACCATGGGATGATGGCTCAGTACAGAGCTGAGCTATGTATGGCCCAAGAGGCAGAAGGTGGGGATGACCCAGGCTGAGCTGGGGGATCCAACTGAACATGCACTTGCTAAGAAGCTGTGGGCTATGATGCCTTGGGACCCCAGTCTGGGTCTAGAATTGTAGCAAAACAGGCTACTGGTAAAAGTTCTTGGGAAGCCAACTCACTTTTGCTGTCATCCATGGGCAAACAAACCAAGCCCCACCACTTCCCACTCCCTCTGAAAGCCTCCTGCCCCTCTGATCAACCACACCACAATGGTGTCACTCTGTAAGGCACAGGTAGACAAGGCATCCAGCCATGAACACTCCAGGGCTCACACATGTCCAGAATACACTGGTTCTTGTTGAGACTCCACTCTTCCAACTCAGACAGAAGCTCCCCAATCTCCTCAGCCACTCCCAACAACTGGAGGTCTGAAAACTTTCATGCATGCCGCTATGGTCTAAACCACTCGTGGCGGTTTTCATTTTCATTTTCCTGATAATCAGTGATGCTGAGCACCTTTCCATATGCCTTTTCACCAACTGGATGCCTTCTATGGCTAAATGTCTATTCAAATCCATTGCCCATTTACAAATCTGCTTTTTTGTGGACTTCTTGATGTTTTTCTCTTTTTTTTTTTTTTCCTATTTATTTATACAAGTTCCTTAGGTATTTTGGATATTTTTTAAAATGATTTTCAATTCCACTGCCCAGTTATAAATTTTTTTTTTTTCTTTTGAGACGGAGTTTTGCTGTTATTGCCCAGGCTAGAGTGCAATGGTGCGATCTTGGCTCACAGCAACCTCCACCTCCCAGAGTCAAGCAATTCTCCTGCCTCAGCCTGCTGAGTAGCTGGGATTACAGGCATGTGCCACCATGCCCGGCTAATTTTTGTATTTTTAGTAGAGATGGGGTTTTTCCATGTTGGTCAGGCTGGTCTCAAACTCCCGGTCTCAGGTGAACCATCCACCTCGGCCTCCCAAAGTGCTGGGATTACAGGCGTGAGCCACTGTGCCCGGCCAATTATCCCTTTTTGTGTTTTTTGGGGGGTTGGGGGAAGAACAGAGTCTCGCTCTGTCACCCAGGCTGGAGAGCACTGTTATGATATCGGCTCACTGCAGCCTCCGCCTCCCAGGTTCCAGCGATTCTCCTGACTCAGTCTCCCGGGTAGCTAAGATTATGGGCGTGCAACACATGCCCAGCTAATTTTTCTATTTTTAGTAGAGACAGGGTTTCACCATGTTGGCCAGGCTGTTCTCAAACTCCTGACCTCAGGTGATCCGCCCACCTCGGTCTCCCAAAGTGTTGGGATTACAGGCGGGAGCCACCACTCCCGGCCCCATTTTGGGTTTTAACATCAGTCAACACTCATATTTTAAAATAATAACAATGAATGGCGGTACCTTAGAACAAAGGAATTATAGATCTTTCTCTTGTCCTAGTGCAGACATTTTGTCTATAAAATGTTATTCACAGATGAATTCATGAGAACATTACTGTGAATTTTAAATCCATATACAAGTGTATGCTCATTCATGAATATTTCAATAAAATAAAACTAATAGCAAAAAAGAATTCCAGAGTTGAAGCAGTTTCAGGAAAAAGGAGTTGGCAGTATGAAGTAAAATAGCAAAAAAAAATTTTTTTTTAAATGGGTATATTTGTATCTACAACCTTTTTTTAATTATAGCATTAGACAATGTGTATATATATACATATATAAAGCAATGGAAGTAGCATTGTTTTCATACTAGTCTAGAATATTAAAATATATGTAATATGTGATCAGCAAAATAATGGCCCCCCCAAAGATGTCCACAGATTCCTAGAACCTTACATGAAAACGGTACATCATGCATGTGATTCAGGTAAAGACCTTGACATGAGGAGACTACCCTGGTGCTATGGAATGAACGCTGTGTTCCGTCAATGTTCATGTGTTAAAATCCTAACCCTCAAGGTGATGGTATTAGGAGGTTAAGCCTTACGGGAGACTCTGCCCTCATGACTGGGATTAGCACCTTATTAAAGGCACAAGGGAGCTTGTTTGTTCCTCTCACCATGCGAAGACACAGCAAGAAGGAAGCCTCTATGAGAAAGCAGGCCTTCACCAGACACCAAGACTGCCGGCACCTTGATCTTGCACTTCTCAGCCTCCAGGACTGTGAGAAACAAAGTTCTGTTATTTATAAGCTACCTGGTCTAATGCATTTCCTTGTAGCAGCCTGTATGGATTAGGACAGTGGGCTCATGTGGATGATGACGGTGTCTCCATTCAGGACTAAGTAAGCACATGAGTCCTTAACAGTGGAAGAGAAGGGGGAAGGAAAGAGCCACAGAGACATGTGGCCACAGAAGAAGGGTCCATGGGATGCAAGGTTGCTAATGGTGAGAGTGGAGAAGAGCCCAAAGCCAAAAAATGCAGGCAGACTCCAGAATGTGGAAAAGGCGAGAAAAAAGATCCCCTAGAGCCTCTAGAGATGAAGGTAGCCTTTCCACCACCTAGATTTTAGCCCAGTGAGATCCACATCACACTCTGACATACAGGAGTGTAATAAATTTGTTTTATGCCCTGACATACTGGTAGTTTGCTGTAGCAGCAATGGACTAGTAATATATAAATATATATATACACACACACACACAAACACTACGCCCCCTACCACACACACAACATAACTATCTATATATATCCTGCCCTTCAAAACTGAATCAGATAAACTACACATTAGCATTAACTTAGCTGGGTGTGGTGGCACATGCCTGTAGTCCCAGCTACACAGGACGCTGAGAGGGAGGATCACTTGAGCCCAGGAGTTTAAGATCAGCCTGGGCAAACAAACACACTGAGGCCACATTTCAAAAACAAACAAACAAAAAACACAACAAATCTTTGATTAAGCTCATTTCCCAAATTTGAAGAGGAAACAATTATTAGATAAAGAGGAGAAAAGAGAAAGGTAGAGCTGCTGACTTCTGTGGTGGAAGCACAGGCACAGGCCCAAACATACTCCTGTCCTCCTGGCTTTCCTGTCCCTTCTCATAAGGGACACAGGAACCTCTCAAACTGAACCATGGATCACAGAACCATACTCAGAACGCAATACAGTTTAGTCTACGATTTTTTATATATCTGTGTCCCTGTCTCTGCCTCCCATTCCCAACTCCCTTACTCTTGTTAGAAAAAAATGGCTATTATCAAATATGAGTACATCCTTATATACTAATGCCAACTGATCACCAGCTGGTTTTCTTCTTTTACAAAGTCATAAATATTTAGGCTTTAACACATCTTCCAAGCAATAGAATGTTATTTTCCAGTTCATTAACACAAATTCTATATCTAAAATGAAGACTTCACAAGTTGATTTAAATAACATATTAATGAAAATCGACTGGCCATGGTTCAAACTGACATTTTAATTAAATGTGATGATAGGTTGAGTAACCTAGCAGTACTCTAAAATGACTTTTGGTTATGGCTTTTTCCATATTATGTTTAGGCTGAGGCATCCCTAAATGATTCAATTGTAATTCCCCTTCTTAAACATGAGATTTATCTTTACAAAATAATTTATTTTCTTAAAATTACAAGTTAATTCTATAGTTCATGCATACATAATCTCAGTAGATATCAGCTGTATGTGTACACATATACATATAGGTATTTGTATATACACACATTACATAATTTAAAAAAAACTTATTAGCAGGGTACAACCACGAAGACAAAGAGGCTTTGTGTAATGTGATGGAAACACAATTGCAGGACAAACAAAAGGCTGCTGTGAGGGCTGTATTTACCCTTTCTGATGTAAGACTTGGAAAAACATGGATACTGGATATCTAATCCGCATAACAGAAAATTTAGGGTGCAGAAAACTTCCCACAATTTTTACAGACAATGTCAATAGAAAGGCATTCAATGCAGGGAATACACAGTGTGACAGTATACAAAAATAAGCAGGTTGATGGTTTAGATTTATGAGACAAGAGAAAGAAATAGTAGATGATGTCATAATTCTTTTATGGAGTTATGAAAATTCTTCATTTTATATAAGGTCAGGTGCTTTCAAATGTCAATGAGAAAAATATTTAAAGGAAGAATCAAATCTAAGACGTAGAGAGATCTTTATAAACGTGAACTTCAGGCCAGGCACGGTGGCTCATACCTGTAATCCCAGCATTCTGGGAGGCCTAGGTGGGCCGATCACGAGGTCAGGGGATCAAGACCATCCTGGCCCACATGGTGAAACCCCGTATCTACTAAAATACAAAAAATTAGCCAGGAGTGGTGGCATGTGCCTGTAGTCCCAGCTACTCAGGAGGCTGAGGCAGGAGAATCACTTGAACCCGGGAGGCAGAGGTTGCAGTGAGCCAAGATAGCGCTACTGCACTCCAGTCTGGTGACAGAGCAAGACTCCATCTCAAAAAAAAAAAAAACAACTTTTTTTCATGCTGAGAAGATATAATCATCAACACATTCTTGAGCACAACTATGCACACAGGCACTTCCGCATTCACAAGCCATGCTGTGTGCACACACTGATGCCCCTAGATTCCTTTTTTGAAGAGATGGTCTCTTGGTGTGTCACCCAGGCTGGAGAGCAGTGTTAGGATCATAGCTCACTGCAGCCTCAAACTCCTGGGTTCAAGTGATCCTCCTACCTCAGGCTCCTGAGTAGCCTGAACTATAGGAATGAGCCACCATGCCCAGCCAATGTTTTCATTTTTTTGTAGAGATGAAATCTTGCTATGTTGCCCAGGCGGGTCTTGAACTCTTGGCCTCAAGGAATCCTCCTGCCTTGCCCTCCCAACATGCTGAGATTACAGGTGTGAACCATTGTGCCCAGCCACCGGATTCTTTATTAAGAAGAAAACTTGTTTGCTGACATGTAGGCAATGAATTGATGAATAGTAGTTCATAAATTACTAATTTACACGTCAATATAAATGAGTTGAGTAAACACAAAATAACAGCATAAATTAATAAACAGTTTACGACCTCAAGTTTCTTTTTTTCCTTTAAAACGTAGCTCTGACAGAGACTACTACTTGTCCATTCCATGGAAAAGTCAGAGGTGGTTAAAATGTCAGAGGTACACTTATTAACACCTTGCTGCCTTTTGTGTAGCTTCCTCTCAGTACTTCACCAGTTGGGATTGACACACCTCTCCAGCTGGGTTCAGGAGCCAGACAGGAGCACACAGAACGGGGAATCCAAAGCCATCTCTGACACTAAAAGCAATGAAAACAAAAATAACCAAACACATTATCAAGAAATCAACAAGAGATCGATATCAAGTACAGCAAAAAGAGAAGAAATCATTTAATCTGCCAGGCTTTCATTCTGACAAAATAATTTACAACACGCATGTCTCCATCTGACATGTGTGAATAGAAAAAGAAGAGGTGACAATAGAGTAGAGGATTCATCTTCCAATTGTCTCTGATCTATCCAACCTTTCTTACACATCAGAGAGTTCTCCAATTTATAAATAAACAACAGAGATATGTGGCAACCAGGACACAGAGACATACTGAGAGTACTGCTCAGCTCTCTGCCTAGGCCTGATTCTGATGATCCCTGACAATGAGCACTGTGAAATTTACAGCAAATCAGTACACATACACACTAACACACAAGAGAGATACTTCATGGGCAAAAAGCATCAAAGATATAAAATAAAATGCCTGAAAGACCATAAAACAACTTCTGATGAAATGCTGTCTTCATTTTGCAGCAGTAAAATATTCACCACCAAATCTACAATTAGCTTAAAAATTACAATAAAAATTACAATAAGTACAGTACTTTTGGATCCCATCTCCAATTCACACCTTATCAACATGTAATAATCACACTGCATCTACAACAAAGCTGGATGGACTTTATGTGCTGAATACAACTTGTACACTAAGAAGGAAATTCTTTGAAATAATGAGAATACAAAATTTGTATGCCATGCTCTACTTCACAAGTTAAAAGAAAATACAATCATTTCTATTTTTTAAATGCATTGAAATAAAATACAGAAAAGAGTATTCTAATACCAGTTAACATTAAGAGAATATATCTCTAAACCAAAGACCTTGGATCTTCTACAAAGACAAAATCAGCCGGTATATATTTGGGTAAGAAAAAAAAAATTAAGAGATCGAGAAAGGAGAGAAGATGTTCGCACAGAATCATCTCCAAAAATGGCTTTCCGACGCATTCAACCAGTTTTCAAGTCCATTTGTTTTTCCTCCTTTGGCATCAACAGCCTATATCACCAAGGATATGCAAAATAATTCAATTTGTATCAGCTAATCTAGAAGTGGCAATATAGTCAGTGAAAATACAAAGAAACAGAAAATGTCAATGAATTGCTTAAGATGTTTAAGATGACATAGCGTAGGGAAAAAATGATCTGATAAACACCGGAAGAGTTAATAAGGAAACTCAGGCATGGTTCCCTAACACCACACTTCAAAAGAACTTATAGAGAGAATAAAGGAATAACCCTTAAAAAAAAATCTAATTTTAGAAAAAAATTGCTCAAAAGGGAAGTTAGGGTTTTGTAGATCTTCTGGAAAGCTGATTAATTTCTAAGCTAAAAACGCATGATCCTTAAGAGAAATGGCTGAGTCCAGGCCCAAGGCAGGAAGAGGACAAAATGAGCCTGGATCCTCTGGTTCTGTCAGAAAGTAAGAAATGCTCAAAGACTAACAGAGACAGTTGAAGGGACACAGGAGACAGGCCGAAGGCTCCCGCAGCTGAATCTGGGACAGCATAGGCATCAGAAAGAACAATGACAGTGATGGAAAATAACCCATGGAATAAAACGCAAGTGCATTAGTCAGCCGTGATGCTGAAACAAAGGGGAGAAGAGAAAGCTCTTTGTTAAAAATGCCAGGTAACAAACTTAGAAGGAATGACAGAGGAATAACATCCATTTTGAGTCATCAGTGCCATAACTGATAGAGAAGATTATCAGGGGGCTAAAATCACTGGATGAAAGAAAACTATATGAAGCTTTTTAACGTAGCACAATAGATAAAAGTATGAAAACATAAATTAGAAAAAACTAAAAATCATACCATAAGAGATGGGTAAGTTAGAATACAGGAATACCAGGCCAGGCATAGTGGCTCACATATGTAATCCCAGGATTTTGGGAGGCCAAGTCGGGAGGATTGCTTGAGCCCAGGAGTTCGAGACCAGCCTAGGCAACATAGTGAGAACTCGTCCCTAGAACAGAACAAAAAAAATTAGCCGGGAGTGATGGTGCACTCCTGTAGTCCTAGCTACTTGCGGGGCTGAAGCAGGAGGATCACTTGAGCCTGGGAGTTTAAGGCTGCAGTGAGCCAAGATCACGCCACTGCACTCCAGCCTGGGAGACAAAGTGAGACCTTATCTCAAAACAAAAACAAAAACAAAAACAAAAACAAAGAAACCACAATAACAAAAAAACACTGGTAACAATAAAATCATGATTACATAAAGACTGTATAGAAAAAAAATCCTCAGAATATAGAAATAAAATTATGTATTTTACCTGTAGCTATATTAGAAGAGAGTATTCTTGTAGACAAGGATGACTAGAAGGATATGCAAAAATGAAAATAGCTAATAACACTCATTATGTCAGGCACTGTGGTAGGTAGTTTATGCACATTGTAACAAATTACATACTACGTTATCTCAAAATTTTCAGATAAATTTTACTGGGAGTCATAAATCAATACAACAAAATCAATGTTTTGCAAACATCCACTAAGCATAAAGGTATACAAATTCCCAACCCAGACTGAAAAATAATTCACATAAGCCACACATCAGTGGAAACCTACCCATGGGAGATAATACAACATAATCTAAATAAAACTTTCAGAGACAAGGCATGTGGCTTCTGGACAGCCACAAACTCCCTGACTCTGCTCTAGTGTTTCAGCCATCAAAAGAAAGCCAAGTGGCCTCAGGTCTCTGAAAAACCAAAAAAGCAACCTATGGAACATGGCATGGTATTTGAGGAATATTTGAAGTCTGTTGAAAAATGCATCCTGTATTTTTTTCAAGATAAGACTCCCTTGTAATGTCAGGTAAGTGAAGAGCCCTCAGAGACACATGCACACACAAAGAAAAACAAAACGACATAGAATGAATCCCACCAAAATGTGTTATGATGGCAGAATTATGGGTGATATGATCTTCTGTAATATATCTTTTTATTAAAAATAGAAAAAAAGCAGACTTACCCTTGATTATCTATAGCCTCTGACCCAAGTGGTTTGGAATTGGAAAGCAGCATCACTCGACTTAAAGCCATCTTGGCATCAATGGTGGAGTAGGTGGAGATGAGACTCTGGACCAGCTCATAGGTGAGCCCCACCTTGTCCTATCAAGGCCACCAAGAAAGGGCACGTGAGGAAAGCACAAAGATCCTGGAGAGACACTGGTTTCACTCAGTTTCTCAAAATTATCTTAGACACATTTCCTGAGAACCTTTCTTAATGCCACAGACACCAGAGAAGAAAATCCTTATAACAAAGCTTGAAATGGATCCCCATCTCCATTAAACTTTTCCAAAGCTCAGTGAGTATATAACCTGATAACCTAAACACTTAGCTAGAAAAACCTCAGTTCCAGTGCTACAACAGTGCTAGCTTTTCTAACATTTTTAAATAACCCTGCTTTTAACCCAATAAAATTCAACTACAGAACTAAGAAATAAATATTGGAAATCCACTTTAAAATAATGAGGAGACCACTGTGATTGAGAAAAAGAAAAAGACAAACGAGAGCTGGAAAGCACACTGATTTTGTAGAAACGAAAATAAGCCGTGCAGGTGCCACACTGGCAGCAGTGCCCGCGCTGGAGCCACGGATAAAGGAGGCATGGAGGACAGGACTCTTCTGCTTGGTACAATGAAAAAATGGTATTCTTTTTATTCTACATATTGACAATATGCATTTGGGCCTTTATTATAAGTACAAGAGAAAAATCTTCAATAAATGAAAGCTGAGTACATTACTTTTTTTGATTAAAAAATAGATTAGGAAAGAATAATGAGAGTTCAGAGCAAAGACTCCTGCCTCACTGATGCCTGAAAACCGTGGCTGCCACCAAGGTCAACACAGACAGTGTCTTTGTCATACAGCACACCCTCAACTCCAGAAACAGGCGCATAAACCAGCTGCTCCTTCTTATTTAAACAGCACTTCTTTTGTTATTCAGGAAGAACACAAGGGTCTGGGAGGAAACTGATGTCACTCATGGCAAAATGTTCTACCCCTGGAAGACAGGACCCAAAAAGCCAGCTTCAACTGACAAGAAGTCAGTAAGTATCTACTGTTGACTGGGGGGTTAAAAACGATCCACAGTCCAAGGGCTTAACCCATGACCCTGAAGAAGGGCATTGTGCCACACTGGAACAGTGGCCCTCTAGCTACAAGAGGTCAGAGAAGAGGGATTTCATAACACCTTTGCAGGCCTACACATAGCTGGCTTACTTTTAAAACCTCCAGCAAGGCCATCTTCCCTTGTTTGGTCATTTTTCATTTTTCCTGAGAAATGAAGCCATCCCAAGAATCCTATGTGCAATTCTCGTATGTTCTACAACAAGAGAATACCTGGCATGTGAATTTGGCTTTTATTTTTCAAGTGTGCTCCTCTTAAATAACCATAAAGTGATACCTGCAGGTCACATTTGATGTTTGTTTGGATATCCTCCGGGTTTGTCAAATCTTCCATCCTAGAAAAATAAACTCAATCATACAGCAGAAATGAATGCCAAAGTTCCTATACCTCCTTTCATGTGTCAATGACTCATCACACTCTTGTCCACTAAGCACATCACTTAGGAACTAGAAAGTGCAGAAATAAGGAAGCACCGTTCACCATCCAGCAGAGGAAAAGGGGCAGGCACACAACTGTGTCTCTAGGCTGAAAGTGACATTCATTCCATAAGACACCAGATGGGAGATGACGTCCACCTGGGGTCAGGGAAGAGTGAAGAACACATTCAGAAAATCCGTTTCTGGAAGAGGGTGAGCCTGTGCTCTGGGATTTGTACTGTGGCTTGGATTCTGGCAGGTGGAAAAAGGGTATTCCAGGCTGAGAAAATCACAGCACAAAGAAGAGCACAAAGGAAGGAAACTGAAGGCACGCACGAAGGACTCCAGCACCCGGGCACGAAGGCGGCATCACTGAAAACTGAGGCTGAACGTAGGATGGGGCCACATCCTGTAGCCTTAAATGCTTCCAAGTCCTCCCATTTTCCTAAACATCTCATAATTAATTTACTCCCAAAGGCACAGCATCTTTGAGCAATGATATAAGTAGACATTTTCCATCAACTACACTTCTACCCCCACTATTCAAATAGGCACAAAATAAATCCTATCACTGTTCTTTTTCTAGCCTTTTTAGCTTTGAAATATATGGCCCAGGAAGAAAAAGTTTACAATCACTTTTTAACTGTCTGCCAGGATATAAGGGTGAAAAGTTTGCCATGAGAGGCCTAAACTTCATAACTGTAATAAAATGGCCCAGATTGTGGATTTCTTGGTTTTGATATTCTCCATGCACCATTCCAGAAAGGTAGAACAGTTTGGCAACCTAAACATTAAAGGAAAATTAAAAATTAAATTTCAATTAAATTCTCGTCAATACTGCAACAAAATAAAAGCTCTAAACAAGAAGCAATCCTAAGAAGGGAGACTTCCAGCAAAGCCACTGTCCTGAGGCTTCCAGAGCCTTGCTGGCTTCTTTCAGGACTTATTAGAATCCCACAGAGGCAGACCGCTCTGCGGCCGAGCAGGGGCATCCATCTAAGTATGGTGAGGAGAGGGAGGTGAGGCCTCTGAGCACAGAAACGGTTCTGTGGCCGATGGACCACAGCAGTATGGAAAGGAAGGGGCAGTGCCTGGTCCTGTAACTGGGAGAAACTTCTGATGTACTCTATTAAGTCCCGACTCCAAAACACCCAGACATTGCCTGGTGCAGCAGGTACGGAGACAAATGAGATACACCAAGAGGCCCAGAATAACCACTCTCTTGAGGGAACCTTCCAGAGACTGGGAACACATACACAAAGGGAATTCAGGAGGCAATTCCTAGAGAGACATTTAGTAATGTCTCTTCAGTCTTTTTGTTTGTTTGTTTGTTTGTTTGAGATGGAGTCTCACTCTGTCACCCAGGCTGGAGTGCAGTGGTGCACTCTCAGCTCACTCCACCCTCTGCCTCCCAGCTTTGAGCAATTCTCACGTCTCAGCCTCCCTAGTAGCTGGGATTACAGGTGCATGCCACCACACCTGACTAATTTTTGCCTTTTGAGTAGAGACAGGGTTTGGCCATATTGCCCTGAGCTCAAAACTCCTGGCCTCAAGTGATCCACCTGACTCTGCCTCCCACAGTGCTGGGATTACAGGCGTGAGCCACTGTGCCTGGCCTCTTTAGTCTGTTTTTAAAGGATTATACTGTTAGTTTCTAACAATTATTTCTCTTCCTACCTGGTAAACTTCTGTCCAGAACCTGTGTTTTAATCGCTTCTTTGTCTTCTTCAGTTGCTTATTATGCTTGAAGGAGTCGAGGTGGGTGAGATCTCCCAGAATTTTAGGAAAGCCATGTGCTTGACAGATGTTTAGAAACTCAAACATTTCCATTTCAAACCCAAAGCTGGCATCTATAAGCATCAGTACCTACAAGCACAACACATTATTTCTCGAAGAAACTACCAAAACAGACCACCTACACTAGGGGTTGGCAACTGGCCCACGGGCCAAATCCAGCCCATCACCTGTGTTTGTAACTAAAGTTTTATTGGAACATAGCCACATTAATTCATTTACATATTGTCTATGGCTGCCTGTGCACTACAACTGCAGAGCTAAGTAGCTGCAGAAGATATGATCCACAAAGCTGAAAATATTAGCTATCTGGCCCTTGACAGAAAAGTCCCACTCCAGACTAAATCAAATGACTACACAGGCATCACCCAGACAGAGAAACCACCACCCTCTGACTTGCTCTAAAAGGCAACCATAAGACAAGGCCACTAGGATATAAACATCCATTTTAAGAATTCTAATGCATGAGAAGTAACTCAGAAAAGGCTGGGTCTAACCTGGCCCTTACCTAAGAAATCCTAATTTAAAGAAATGAAGTTTTCTATAATGTATTTTTAAGCCAAATAACAGGTCTCTGACATCCAAAGAATGGGAAGAAAGTGATAATCAATGAAATATATTAAATAGGTACAGAAAACCAACCTCTTCTTTCAATCTCCTCACAGAAAAAAAAAAAAAAAATCTGTTTTTTTGCTGGGAAGTATGCAATGGAAACCTCTATCTTGTATGTTAATTTGTATAACTCAATTGCTCAGAAATATTTGAAATAGCTACCAGTTTAGAATTAAGTAAAAAAACAGAAAGATTATGATGAATGGTAGTCTATAAGAAAATATAAGCAGATAAGCCCAATTTTTTTTTTTTTTTTTTTTGAGACAGAGTCTCGCTCTGTTGCCCAGGCTGGAGTGCAGTGGCTCGATCTCGGCTCAGTGCAAGCTCTGCCCCCCGGATTCATGCCATTCTTCTGCCTCAGCCTCCTGAGTAGCTGGGACTACAGGCGCCCACCACCATGCCCGGCTAGTTTTTTTGTATTTTTTTAGTAGAGACGGGGTTTCACAGTGTTCACCAGGATGGTCTCGATCTCCTGACCCCGTGATCTGCCTGCCTTGGCCTCCGAAGTGCTGGGATTACAGGCGTGAGCCACCACGCCTGGCCAAGACCAATTTTTAAAATTTAAGACACTTCAAAGATGCAAAATAATTTCAGAACTGATTCCTGGAAACTTGTAATTTTAATATTAAAGATAGTTCTGTTTTTATCTTTCCATGGATAACTAAAAATAACACAAAATGGAAACAGAAATGCCCATCCTTGATTAAACTAGGAAACATTCAAAACCCAAAACCACAGAATATATGAAGTTGGGCTTGTAGGAAAGCACAGCTGCCACTGCAGACCAAGGCAGCAAGCAGAGCTCTCCAGCAACACTGGACCAGCTCAAAGAACAGGTGGAATATCCTCACACCACATCTGATGCCAGAGTGCCAAGGGACAAGCAGCTGGTTGTAGGGTCAGGAATAAAAGGGAGCAAACAGTCCCTCAGCTGCCAATCTTTGCCATCTAAGCCAGTGTTACTCCCCTAATCCACACACGCACGTACACACCCAAATCCACGTATTGTGTGTGCCTCTGCTGTACTCAGGAGGCTTTGACAACCCAGAGCAGAGCAATCAACATAAGCTAGACTAAATAAATTATGGTGCATCCACAGAATGGAATGTTATATTAAAAAGAAGGAGGCAGAGCTACAGTACTTACTGATTATATACCTTCAAGATATATTACATGAAAAAAGCAAAGCATAGAACAGTGTATAAAATAAGCTACCGTTTGTGCTTTTAAAGGGTGGCATGTGTGTTTATATGTATCTGGAAGGATACTGCTCTGCAGGGACCTGAGAGACCAGAGGTTACAGCAAGGAAAGAGAAAATGCACATTGTGTGTACCGTGCATTACAGTTAGAGTGCTTTACCAAATGTGTGTGCTCCTTTTGAAAATCTTAAGATTTACATAGGCATCTCTCTCAATGATGGTTAAGAGGCTGGGAAGGGGAGCAGGGACGGAGGGACAAAGAGGGAAAGGTTAACAGGTACAAAAACACAGTTAGATAGAATAAATTCTAGTGTCCAACAGCACAATAGGGTGACTATAATTTATTATATAATTCAGAATAACTAAAAGAATGAAATTAAAATGTTCCTAACACAAATAAATGATAAATGTTTGAAGTGACGGATCTCTGAATTACCCTGATTTGATCATCACACATTGTATGCTTCTATCAAAATACTACGTGTACCCCATAAATATGTACAACTATTATGTATCCATAATAACTAAAAATAAAAAAATGTAAATGCATCTCTTAATATGTATGTATTTAAAATTAGAAACTTGCTACATTTTAAATAAAAGAGAAACAAATGACTTCTATGAACTATTCAATCATTTCAAGTATACAAGTTTAGTAATCTTTACACAACTTTACATTAATTACACTTATTTTTACTAATAGTAGCATTACATGTTCAAAATTTGAATGTTATTTAGTTTTCTGACATTACAATGGCACAACTTTAAAATCTGTATTACTTTTTCCTTTATATTTTAGGAGTCTTCCTAGGCCAAAGTATAAAATCTGTAGCTCTAGAAAAAACTAAATAAAAATGAAAAAAACAAGGTATCTGTCACCCGACACTTCCTAATCAATATGGCTTATTTTTTTGCTAATTTTTTTTTTTTGAGACAGAATTTCACTCTTGTTGCCCAGGCTAGAGTGCGATGGCGCGATCTCGCCTTACCGCAACCTCCATCTCCTGGGTTGAAGCGATTCTCCTGCCTCAGCCTCCTAAGTAACTGGGATTACAGGCATGCACCACCTCACCCGGCTAATTTTGTATTTTTAGTAGAGACGGGGTTTCTGCATGTTGGTCAGGCTGGTCTCGAACTCCCGACCTCAGGTGATTCGCCCACTTCGGTCTCCCAAAGTGCTGGGATTACAGGCATGAGCCACTGTGCCTGGCCTTTTTTTTTTTTTTTTTTTTTTTTGCTAATGTAAAAGATAGTTCATAGAATATCAGAAATAGTGAACATTATTATTTCCATAAATGCAAGAGCATGTACATTTTCCACACGCTGAGTACTGTCTGAATTTTCTATTGATAAACTCTGACCACTTCTTCAGGCAATTCATGTACTTACTTTAGCATTATCATTAAGGATGAAGGTTCTAGAACCATCAGGAACAAGGGTCCCATCTTCACACAAGTTACTTAACTGCTGGGAGGCTCTATTTCATCTTATGTAAACTATAGATAATACCTACTCACCTCAAGGGTGTATCAAGGGTTTATGTAAGCTAAATTTGTAGAAAGCAGTTAGCACAGTGCCAGGAAGGATCCAAGAAGAAATGGTACTTACTATGATATATTTGTACATATATATGTATGCATGTAAATGAGCTCTTATTAGCTGTGTTCATTAAAGGTTTTCTCCATCCTGTGATTTGCTTTTAGATTTTGGAACACATTTCATTGTGCACATTCCATTTGTATTATTAATATGACAACATTTATTACTATTATTATTATCATCATCAATTCAATCACATCTACTATATCCCTGATAATGACGATGATCCTTTTAATAATCATAAAATTCTCTTCCCTTCATCATGGGGTAAATAACCTATCACAATGCTGTAAGTCTCCATCAGCACCCCAGGCTGCCCCTGCTGACTTACCAGATCTGCTACTTTAGCCAGATCAATCATCACGTTAATGTCACACCCACATTCAATAATGGTGAGTCTGCGCTTTTTACCTATAAGTGAAAAGATGAAAATTTTACTTTAAAAAGACCCTGAAAAAACTCTAACCATCAACTCTTAATTTTCATTTTTTAATTGCATCCAGTAAAACACCACATACGTTTACAGGAGTGTACCAGAAGTTCATTTTTATAGGCAAAAACTGGTAAAATAAATTCCATCCTGTTTTTCTTCCTGTGTTCTAAATTTAGATCATATCAAAAGCCTACCCAGATGAATAAAAGTGCTCAAAACAGGGAAAATTCTGACTAGACAGGTCCACGATAACCATGATCTTGCTGTTCAGCTGCAGGCCAATGTCTTCACCTCTATCAAAATTTCCTGTATTCCCACTATCGCTAAAAACATCCTCAAACATAATGCAACAGAATATTTACAATGATAATTATTTCTAAATTAAGGTAATAAGAAAATGATCAAGAAAATATTGGCTGGGCACAGTGGCTCATGCCTGTAGTCCTGGCACCTTGGGAGACCAGGGCAGGTGGATCCCTTGAGCCCAGGAGTTTTGAGACTAGCCTGGGCCACATGGGGAAATCCCATCTCTACAAAAACATAAAAATTTAAAAAAAGGAAAAAAAAGAAAAATTAGCCAGGCATGGTGGCATACACTACTCACAGGAGACTAAGGTAGGAGGATTGCTTGAGCCTGGGAGGTTGAGGCTGCAGTGAGCTGTAATCACACCACTGCATTCCAGCCTGTGCCACAGAGCAAGACTCTGTCTCAAAAAAAGGGAAATAAAATATGGATGCGCCAAAGATAAAGAAAAGCCTCAATCCAACTATATTACTGCAATAATAAGAGATTTCAGAGCGTACATTGCCATTCTACCACTGGACGTTTGTTTCATCTTCCCTCAAACTTGGAAAGGTCACCATCTCCCAAAGCAGACAAATTCTCATAGGAAAAAGAGAAAACGCGCACTTCCACCAGCATGTGGCTTCATAAGGGCAAGCATGTGCACCTGGCACATAGGAGGTACGTGCTGTCTGTTAAATGGTGTGTTCGCAGTGACCAGGCCTGTCAGGCCCTTCCAAGGAACATGCTTGGCAAAGCCATAGAGCAGTCAGGATAAGGTATGTATCACATCCTTATCTCTGGGAACTTATCCTTTTATGAAGTTATAGCTAACTTAGTAAAAGTAAGAGAGAGGTAACATCATATGACAATATTTAACATGTTCCACTCAAGAAAACAACAAACACACGCATGTCCCTCAGATGACAACAGCCACGCCAAGTCTGTGTCTGTGGCGGCATCTCCTACCTGACACGATCGTCACAGGGCCTCTGATCTCGGTGAACTTCTGCCAGGTGAAGTTCCGAATGAGGCATTATATCAAAGTGCTCTTTCCAACTTTGGAGGCCCCGTCACCACTACCACTATTGGTGGCGGCTCTAGTGGAGTTCCATCAACCACTGGAATATGATGCTTTTGTGTCTTCAAATCCAGAGTCCTATTTATTTAAAAAAGAAAAAAAAAAGTAAACTCACTTTTAAAATAGAGTAAAAGGTATCAACCTTATAAGTAGACTTTTTTTTAGTATAATTACAGATATGAGTACTTTAGTATATTTTATAGAGAGTACAACACAATATAAAAATATAAGTAACTTGTCAATTATTAACTTCTGACCCCTATCCAAATCAATTGCTGTTCAATAAAGATGTAACAAGATGACTTCAATAGTATAGAGTTGAAAATTAAACACTCCTTAAATCTGACTGTTTTATGAATGATTTTTATAGTTTTTTAAAAACCAAAAGGTAAATACTGAGGCAGTGCATCATAACAGATAAGAGCAGAGGTTCTGGAGTTAAATTTGGCTCTCCGACTTACTGGTTGTATGATTGGAGGTAACTTGTTATCTTGACCTCAGTTTTCTTGTCCATAAAATGAGGGCAAGAATGATTCCTACTCTGGTAAGGCTGCTGGAAGGATTTAGTTGAATAACGTTTAAAGTACACTGCTAAGAATATCATAAGGACTCACTAAATAAAGCTATGTTAGTATTACATATTGTAATTTTTGTATTTTATATTACAACTTTGTAAAACATATCCAGAGGGAAAAAGCACACTTATCACCATAGAAACAGTTCAAAGTTTAGGAAGAATCAAATTCTATAAATTCTTGTATCTTGGGCAAGAAACGCCAACCAGTGTGCAGATGCTGGAGGCAAGGCAGCTTCTATGGCAAGTCTTCTCACGTTTTAGTAAAAGCCACACAGCATGCATCTCCATGTCCTTTGGAGCTGGACTAGACTTGTGAATCCAAATGTCACCCATGAGAGACTCCTAACTATTTAAAAAGATTCAATGGAAGAACCATCAGACTGTAGCTAAACACACCTGTGAAAGGATCGAGACATCCACACAGCAGACTGAACTGCAAAAGCATTGGCATTTCTCTTCTGAGCATTTTCTTCGTCTCCTAGCTGGAGATCCTGCAGATGCCACTTCTTTTTCTTTGCAGCTTTGGGTCCACTGTTTTTCTTTCTGTGTTTCTTCTGGTCCTTAGTCTCCATAGTGGCTATTTACCAATAACAAGTAACTCTAACCTACAAGGAAGAAGGTTGGGGTAAGGAGGTGGGAGAAGCATTTTACAATCCAGGCAATACCCAGGGAAAAACATTAAATTTCATTTATTTCTTTATGAAGAGATGATGTATTTGTTCACTGAACAAGGGTAGAAACTGCTTAACCATCCCCAATTGCATTTCTCTCTGTTATGCTATAAATTAGATGAGTTACCTCTGCTAAGGTTACATTCTATGGTTAAGTTACTTTTTATTCATCTCAAGTGTCAACATCACCAGTACCTATTTCTGCAAGGATGGAAATATTCTATATCTGTACTTTTCAGCCATTTAGCCATTAGCCACATGTGGTTACTTAAAATGTACTTCAGAGAAACTGAAAAAATGAATTCTTAATTAATTTCATTCTAACTCTAAATAGTCACATGCGGCTACCATACTGGACAGCTCAGACCTAGACGTCGGCTGGACTAACGAAGTGGTTTCCTAACTTAAACTAAAACTTAAATTTCAATAAAAAATTTAAAACGTTTTTATGAACTTCCAATAGGATCGCAGTATTACTTTTAGTACCTGTTGACTCTAAAACTTCTAAATTACAGCTCATCTACATACATTTGAAAAATAGCAATATCTGTATGTGTGAGATATGACTGGTTCTAGATGATGCCTGGAGACCCCATGGACTTACAGAGACCCTTCCAGTGATTTCTGAGGTACCTGGGAATCTGTGGCCAATAAATTGGTAGTCACTGAATCTGTGAGTTTTTTTTGGAATATCGGGCTGCATAAAATCTGACAGCTTGATTGAGAAAAAGCGGAGCAGGGTGCCATTTCATTCAGTTAAGGTCCTGTATTCATTCCGTTTAATAAACGTTTGTGTCTGTCTGTGATGTGCTAGCCACTGTGCCAGAAAATGGATATAGCTATGGTCTGATTGGCAGAGAAAATCCAAACTAGTATCTTCCGTGCCATGCAATAAGGGCTACATTGCAAGGCTGCACAGGGTGCTACTGGAGCACAGAAGTGAGTCAGAGGCTTCCCACAGACACACACACGAGCGGAAACAGAAAGTCTTTATATATCACCATATGTCAAGGAACACTGGCCGGGAGTTAGGAGAGCTGGGCACTAGGAACGCTTTGAAACTGAATAGCTGTGTGATTTCAGAGGTTATATTGCTTCTCTACTATATTTTACTGCCGAACTTGTACTGTTTCTCTCCCTTTTCTTCTTGGTGGGAAAAGCACAATTTGGGGTCAACAGATTCGGCTCAGGTCTAAGTCGCCTGCCGGGACCACGTCGCCAGGAAACGACGTCTCCCCGACACCTTCCCTCCCAGTCCGGGCTCTCTGCAGGGATTCATCCCGTCACTCTCCCAACGACCCCCGGGCACACCTCAGGCAGATGCGAAATATGCCGCTCCTCGGGAGCAAAGATGACCCGGAGGACCGGGGGAGGACCTTCCCACGCGCACGACTCGCGATCTTCCCAGTGCCCCAGAGCCACGGACCCAACCGCCGCCTACCCCAGCCCGCGGCACCGAACCTGTTCACAACTGCGACTCCTTAGGTCCGCTTGGACACCGCCGGAAACGGAAATTCACCCTCGCGCCGACTCGCCGGAGGGAAACAAAAAGGCAGAAAAAAAGGGACCGCCGCCTGGACGACTTTCAGGGGACAGCTGGAAGAAAGACTCGTCAACAGCCCAGTGCTGGCGCCGGCGCCGTCTGCGCAGTGCGTTCCACCGGGTCCGCGTCCCTCCCAATTCAGCCCCACCCCGCCCTCGGTATCCGCTGCCTCAGCTCCTGCTGTGGCACTCCCCAGCAGCTTGCACCTCGCTCGCGGAGTCCTTGCTGAAGGCCAGGGCAGCTGTGCGGCCTGGCGCGGGTTACTTGATGCCGTGCAAAAGCCAGGAGACACATTTGGTTCTGGCCGCCCCGGAGTCACCGTGCCCGGGGCGAATGGACTATGGCTGGATTGGGAGTCCACTTCCTCCTCTGTAAAGATGACAGACGAGGGAGATCTCGCGTTCTGGGGGTGCCCTATAGCCCTCTTTTAGCCAGAAGCGGTGGATCACGCCTGTAATCCCAGCCCTTTGGGAGGCCGAGGCAGGAGGATTGCTTGAGCCCAGGAGTTCCAGACCAATCTGGGCAACATAGGGAGGCTACGTCTCTCAAAAAATAAATAAATAAATAAATAAATAAAAATAAAGCCAGCGTCGTGGCGGGGCGCCTGTGGTCCCTGTGGTCCCAGCTACTCTGGAGGCTGAGGCGGGACGATCGCTTGAGCCTGGGAGGCAGAGGTTGTAGTGAGCTGAGATCGAGCCACTGCACTCCAGCCTGGGCGACAGAGCAAGACACTGACTCAAAGAAAAATAAATAAAATAAGGCCCTCTTTTTCCGGGACCAACAGACTCTGAGGGCAGGGACAAACTGACCCAGCCTAAACTGCCTCGCCTTCCCTGCTCCCGGGAAAGGGGCTTTCCCTGAGGGAAGGTAGCATCTTGCCATTTTCTTCCTGCACAGCTTTGCCTTCCCAGGGATCCGCCCATTGCCACCTGAGGAAATGCCTTGGAGCCCATCTAATCCCCAGCCCAGCTACTTGGGACGCCTACAGAGACTACATTGTCAGAGGATGCATCTTCCTCTAGTCTTGGAGGGTTTCTTTTCAATATGATCCCACCGGTGCATGCAAGGCTCAATTCTACATCAAAAAACTAGGCCCACTCCTGTCACCGAGACCCCCAGGCTTCAGGTCCTGTCACAGGGACCTTGTTATCACCCCCAGCAGCCCCCAGGTATTCACTCTGCATAGGCTATATACTGGGTGCTGGACTAGGGAGGCTACCTACATGGCGCATGCTTCCCTTATCCCTGAAGAGCTTAGGATGTTGTAACTTCTTCACACTAGGCCTCTTACTTCTTGGAGATGTCAGTATCCGGGTAAATAATCCTTCTAACATCCTTTTGGTCTCATGAAGCCCATTCTTGTCCTATGCCCTACCTCAGCTTCCTCCTCCCTCCATGATCAGACCTTAGACCTTGTCAGGTCCAAGGACTGCAACCCTCACAGTATCCCACTCTGACCACCACCTCCTATCTAGAGCAATGGAGAGACTTTGTAGGTGAAAGCTGTCTTTGCTACTGGTTCTCCTATGCTCCCTCGCCTGGCTCCTGCAGGCGGTTGACTTCTCCAGGGACACAGTGGCCGGTGCCTAGCAGGTCCCACTCCTCCCACCAGCTCCAGGCAGTTTTATTATAGAGTAACTCTTCTGAGACACCAATCCTTTCCCCAGCACCTAAGGAAGTATTTCTAGTAAGTTCCAGTGGTATAGCATCGGTGACTCTCCTGACAAGCAGAGGGCCATGGCTGGGTTCCTCTGATGAGGTGCAGGGGCAGGGCACTAAGAGGGGAGGACTCTCCTGAGTTCTCTACCTCAGCCCTAGACTAGTAGCTGCTCCTCCTATACTTCCTACTAGTCTGTGCCTGGTTACTCCACTTCCCTGTTGCAATTAACAATTCCCTATGTACACTTTTCCTGTTCAAATGACTGTGTGGCTTCTCTTTCCTAATCGGACTCTGACCAATACGCTATCATTTGCCAACAACTCCCAAAGTTTTATCAGTGACTCAGACCTCTAACCTGAACTCCAGCTGCCTCCATGAGATATCCATTTGGATGTTTAATGGACATTTCCAAAGTGATATGCCCTACAGAACTCAGAATCTTCCTTCTCAAACCAACTGCTCAGCAGTCTTATGATCTTAGTTGATGGCAATTCAGAAGTGAATTGCAGGACACCCAGTTTGTATCTGCAGAGAACTGGAGAACTGCTTAGTGTGGAAAACCCACACATTTGGTTTCAGAAGTGTGTGAGTAGAAACAGTTTTCTTTTTATGTTTGTTGGATGGATAATGATGAACCTAGCAGGACACAGAAAGCTAGGCAGCAGTGGAACTGAGAATGAAGTTATAGTTAATAGCAGAGAATGAAAAAGAAAAGACAGATAAAACATTTTGAAGAAAGGACAGTAATGTATTCCCAACAGGTAGGATTTACAGGATGGAGAGAAGAGGCAAAGATAACTACAAAATTTCTAGCCTGAGAGACTGGTAGAAAAAAATGGTGGTATCAGGGACAGACAGGGGTTATTAAGAAAAAGGATTGGATTTTTAAAATAAAGAAGATCTGGTGTAAAATTATCCTCATGAAAACTGGAAAACTAGGCATGTACTTCTCTCCATCATGCCCTTGCACAGTGCAGTCCTTCTGCCTGTCCATGCCTCGCCTCCCCCTCCCTAGGATTCCTCTTCCTCTCTTAAGACCCATCTCAAATATCACCTAGACTTGTAAGTAATTTACATGAAACTGGATACCTGAGGTTTCAAGCCTTTATCCCTTTGAAAGTTTTTAATAACAAGTTACTGTTATCTTTTACTAAGTCCAACTTTATATTCGCCATTTTAACTAGCATCATTTCTGTTTCCAAGTGGTATTTGGTGTGAAAGTGCAACTAAGTTTACTGTTAATCAAGATCAGAATAAAAGAATCTACCAAAAAAATTAACAAGATTCCCCTTTTAATGCATAATCTTTCATCCATCAGGCTGTAAGTTAAATACCTAACATAAAAGAAAGCTGTATGTTTTATGGATATGTACATATATAACTGCAGGGAATATGATTTGGAAGGATACACACTTAGAGAAGACTGGGGTCACAAGTGGTAGTCAAGGGAGTCTTCAGATTTCTTTTTGTATTTCAATTTTGACAGAAATACATACATATGTATTATAATTTTAAATTTTTAATGAAAAAAAGTATTTTTCCTTTTTTTCTTCATCTGTCACTACATTATATTTTTCCAATATCAGCTAAATATTTGCTTCCCAGAAAGCTTAGTTGTCTTTTCAAAATTTATTCAGGTTAAAATAAAAGATTTAGACAATGAATTAAAAATCTAAGATGGTATTTGCCTACTTTATACAGAACAGTACATTGATGCTGCTAAAGCAATTAAAGTATAATTTTTATTTTCTTTCTTTTTTTTTTTTTTTGAGATGGAGTCTCACTCTGTCACCCAGGCTGAAGTGCAGTGGTGCAATCCCAGCTCATTGCAACCTCTGTCTCCTGGGTTCAAGCAATTCTCCTGCCTCAGCCTCCCCAGTAGCTGGGATTACAGGCGTGCACCACCACGCCCAGCTAATTTTTTTGTATGTTTAGTAGAGACAGGGTTTCACCATGTTGGCCAGGCTGGTCTCGAACTCCTGACCTCAAATGATCTGCCTGCCTCAGCCTCCCAAACTGCTGGGATTACAGGCATGAGCCACCACACCCAGCCTAAAGTGTGTACTTTTTCTTAGCTCCTATATGCAGTGCTCCTTCCCCATGCTGAATGTCTGAATTTTTATCTGAGACATAGTATTTCAGATGGTCATTACTTATGGGTGGTCATTAATAGTTCCTCCCTGCTTCTAACCTTCCTCTCCTCATTTTAAATTAAGTTACGCTACATTATTGTGGATTAGAAAGTACATTAATATTAAGTGAAAAAATATGATCTGATGAGTAAGTGGCAAGAGTGTTAACGTATGAATATTAAGAGTTGTTCTGAGGCCTTTTTGCTTTTCTGGGGGTTCTGTGCTTGTGGTAGAACTCTTGGTTATTTTATAAATAGTTGCTGAAAAGTGAGAGAGTACAGCTGGAAATCAGATTTCTGATGAATAAATCAAACCCTATTAAGAGAAACAGGTTCAAGTAATTTTAAAACCATTTGAATTTTCATAAATGTTTTGTTAATGATTAATTATAAAAAAAACAGTGACTCTAGCTGGAGGCTTTTGTGTGTTTGCTTTTGAGTCAGCTAGGAAAAGGAAGAAAAATTCAAGCTTAGTCAATTGTGGTTTTCACTGAATCTTTTTTAAAGTAATGAGCTGGTTTGTTTTCTTCATCACTATAGCAACTTAAGCTAGTTTTTGCTTTTGATTTTTATTTCTCCTAGAGAAACTTAGCATGCACTGCTCATTAGACTTGAGCATACTAAGGAATATCTGTGGTAATTAAGTTAAAAATCAGATCAGTGCTTTGTGCTGTATATAGTTGCAGATGTCTGCATTTCACTAATATTCTTTGGAAACATCTGGCTACCAGTTAACATAAAATAACTGTTTAGTTGGTTTCTGTTCAGAATAGAAGGAATGATTTAAAAGTTCCCGTTGTAGTACATACGTCATTCTATCCCTAGCCCTTCCTCCAGCTTTTCTGAGATAGATAAATAATAAACGTCATGGGTGGTGTGTCTTCAGTTTCCTCTGGTGAGCTGGATGCACAGATTACTTTGTCAGCAGGGTGGCCTTGATTTTTAGGCCATGTTTCTAATGGCATCAGCTCTGTGGCCGACACCTGTGTACCAAGCCCATTCACTATCTAGCTTAGCCAGCCGTGGACTCCTGCTCTTTGCTAAAAGTTATTTACCTTCATTCCTACTAGCACAGTTGACCAAAGAGCCAGTTGATCCCAAACACTAGTAATGCATCAATGGAGTCTAACAGAGTTTTAAGATGTGTGTGTGTGTGTGTGTGTGTGTGTGTGTGGGTGTGTAGAGATGGATCTCACTATTGTTGTCCAGGCTGGTCTCGCACAGCTGAGCTCAAGTTCTCCTGCCTCAGCCTCCCAATGTGCTAGGACTACAGGCATGAGCCACCATGCCTAACCCTCTAAGACTTTGGGATACAAAAATATAATTTACTTTCCTCCATTTCTGGAATAAAACATCTCTTCCTTCCTCCCCCTACTTTCTGTTCTGTGCCCCTGTTTGATCTCTGTTGGTCCTGTTCACCTTCAGCCTTCTCTGCTGAAGGAGGAAAGGCTTGGTTTTATAAAAAGTGACAATATTCAGACCACATAAGATCCTTCTTGCTTCATTTTGGATTAAATATTTTAAGATTTTCTGATTTTCTTGTATGCATATGTATTTACCTATTATTTGACTTTATTGAACAACTTCAAATTGAGTATATTTGAATGGGAATGGGCATTAAAAAGTGCTAAGCTTTCCCTGCCTTTCAGAACTTTGTATGTATATGTCACATCATTTTGTCCTTCACATTCTCCAGTTGTGCTAATTTTTCCCAATCCATTAAGTAGAGTACCTTCCTTTTTGGGGTCTTACTTTTTTTTTTTTTTTTTGAGGCAGAGTCTCAAATCGTCGCCCAGGCTGGAATGCAGTAGTGCAATCTCAGCTCACTGTAACCTCCGCCTTAGCCTCGTGAGTAGCTAGGAAATACAGGAGCATGCCACCACACCCAGCTAATTTTTGTATTCTTAGTAAAGATGGGGGTTTCACCATGTTGGCCAAGCTGGTCTCGAACTCCTGACCTCAAGTGATCTGCCCAGCTCGGCCTCCCAAAGTGCTGGGATTATAGGCGTGAGCCACCACATCCGGCCTCCTTACTTAAATCTCTTAATGTGCCTTAGAATGTAGTTAAGAATTTTCAGGTGACAGTATATTTTTGATAGTTATCTTTGGTTTCCAAACCCAGAGAAGGAAGAGTAACTGGCTTTTTCTCTGTGTGGGTACATTGTGTCTTATTGGAGATTGTTTTGTCTCAAGTATTGCTGCAGAGTATTTTATTAATGGGTGCAACTTTAAAATTTTTTGTTTTTCAGATTAACAGTTTAGGTATCCCAGTACTCGGTATTTGCCAATTTCTAGAATTAAAAACATGTGTGTATCACTGGTTAACTAGAAATTTAAAATGAAAATGTTTCTTCTTTAGCCCAGGCAATATCACTTGCATTCACTTCTATCCCCTCCTTGTCCCTACTCTGTTGGCTCCAGGGCTTCTTCCACTAAGCTGGTACTTTCTTTATAGCTCCTCCTGTACTTCCATTCACTGAACCTTTATTGGTTCATAGCCTACAGAAAATGCCTGTGGTGTGAGAGGTAATTTGTGAAACTGCTTCTCTTCACTGTTTAGCAGGTTGAGCTCTCTAAATGGGTGTAGCCGGGAAAGAAAATTTAACTTTACAAACAAGAATTCCTGGGTTCCATCCAGCGGAACATGTCTTTTGTTATACACACACAGTTTCTGACTCATATCATTCCATGACTTATGATAAAATGGACATTCTGTTTACACTGTTGTGTGGAAGGAGGGGTCTGGTTCCTAATTTTTAGTAACATCTATTTCTAGAATATTAGGCATGCCAATTGAATGCTTCTGTTTGATTTATGAATATCATTGGTTCCAGCAGTTTTTAGCTCCCTGCTAAATGCAAGTTAAAATTTTTAAGTTTCTAAGTTAAAAGAAAGTAACTTTTCCTCCACTTAAGAAAGCAAGGAAAATTAAAAATAATGTAGTGATGACTTCCACAGGCTCTAAAAGAGCAATGAAAAAAGTGATTTATGTGTGGGAGAAGAAATACTAGTTCTTAATTAATACATTGTTTTACCACTTCCCGTGAATTTATGTAGAAGTAATGAAACCAAGGTTTAAGTCATTTGTTCAAACTCCTGTCAGTTTAGACTTTTTAATTGCTTTGTTACATACCATTGCTTTGTAATACTTGTTATAGCAGTGGTAACAGTTGAGATTTGCCTGTTTGACCACTTGCAGGGCACCGTGCCAGATTCCCCATGTGCGATGTTCCTCGCAGTTATGACGCCCATCGTAGGAGGGCGGCATTAGCACCCCTCCATGCAAGCGGATGGTGCAGGCTGGGTCGCCTGGGCACAGCGCCTGACTATTTTCCTGGCTTAGTGTAGTTATCATTAAATATGTGGTATTACTTAGAAGCATTTTGAATAATTTGAAAAGCACATTTTAGTGTTAAAACAATTTTTTTTTGAGAAAAGGTCTGGCTCTGTTGCTGGGGTGGAGTGCAGTGACCTGAGCGTAGCTCACTGCAGCCTGCAACTCCTGGGCTCAAGTGATTCTCCTGCCCCAGCCTCCTGAGCATCTGGGACTATGGGCACATGCCCCCACACCCAACTCAATTTTTTTTAAGATACAAAGGATTCATCTTAATATTATTTACAATTTTTTTTTCCTTTTCTGTGGGCCTCATCTGACTGGAAAGCCTTTCAATTTTTTTATTTTTTAAATTGTAAATTGACAAATTGTAGATATATATTTATGAGGTACAAAGTAATTTTATGATTTATGAATACAACATTACATAATTAAGTCAAGCTGATTAACCTGTTCACCACTGGAAACAATTGCAAATAATTATCATTTTTTCTGGTGAGAACATCTGAAATTTACTCAGTGATTTTGAAATGTGCAGTACTTTTTGTTGTTGTTGTTGTAGAAATGAGGTCTCACTATGTTGGCCAGGCTGGTTTCAAACTCCTGAGCTCAAGTGATCCTCCCACCTCAGCCTTCCAGTGTTGGGATTACAAGCGTGAACTACCATGTTGGGCCAAATGTGTAATCTATTATTATTTACTGTATTCACCATGCTGTGCAATTTATCTCAAAGAAACGTATTCCTCCTGTCTAATTGAGGCTTTGTGCCCTTTGACCATCATCTCCCCGTCACCCCCATCCCCAATGTTGTATACTGAGTCCTTTCATGATATGTATGGAGGCTTATGGTAAGTTATTTAAAAGTACATGTATGTCAAAATTTTTTGTGGCCATAGCTTTTCTTTCTTTTTTAAATTTTAAGAGTCAGAATATTCGTATATTAATTCAGCATGTATTTGAGTGCCTAATGTATGCCATTTTCTATGGTAGGAACCAGGAATTAAAGCAGTGAACATAACAAAGTCTGCCCTCGTGGTGCTAACTTGCCAGGTAGGGAAGCCAGATACTAAACACATGTATAATGCAAAGTCAGTAATAATAAACGATATGAAGAAACAAGTAAGGTAGGAGAGGCAGGAAAGTGGGAGTGAGAAAGAGGTGCTCTTTTAAATACAGTGGTCAGGGAGAGCCTCTCAGAATGAAGTTTTTAACAGAGACCTGAATGAAATGGGGGAGTGAGCTATACAGATATCTGCTGTGTGCTAGAAAAATTACCTGTAATTTTGCATTCTAAAAGTTTAATGAGTACATTTATTTCACAATTTGAGAATCAATTATATACAAGATATAGTTGTAAGCACATACTCCCCTAAATATAATTTGTTTTTACAGTAGACCAAATAAATATGTTCAGCTTAGAATATGCTCTTTATGATCTGTATAATAAATACATTCTCTTAAAATATTATTAATATTAAGGTTGATGTTTTCAGAAACATATAAAAAAGCTAGCTTTTAAAATTGACTAGGGAAGTTCTCTCAAACTGCCAGTCCCTGAGATATTGTATATTTTCTATCTGAAAAACTTTTATTCTCAGAATTCTTTAAAAGAGCTGTCCCTGAGGCTCCCATTACTTACCTGTGACTCCCAGTGGAAATCGTACCCAGCCCCTCGAGAGGGGCTGAATCTGTTGAGAGTGGGAGGGTAGAAAAAATGCTGCAGCTTCTTGTGGGTAAACTTCACACACAAACACCCAGTGCCCCAAGCACTGTGCAGTCAAACATCAACCCTGCTCAGACTTTCCTCCTTGGGATTGAGAAGCAATGGATTATAGAGAAAGAAAGGTGGCTTAGCACTCCAAAACTTGGAAGGGTAATTGACCAAGACCCCCCAAAGCCAAAGCAGTGGGCATCCCCACTTTCTGTATACCCTATACCAACACGTAATGGCTACTAGATACAGGGGCACTAGTACCTGTCTGCTTGGCTACCTCCCCTTCTTGCAGAAGTGGTGAAGGGAATCACTCAACCTCAGGAAGGGAAAATGGCTTTCTCATCTTCAAATTGAAAGAGGTTGGCAGTGGGTGAGGAGAATAACAGGTAAGGATCTCTTTCAATATACCCATTTGAAGCCAAAACCTCTGTTTAGACATACGGTATTTTGAACCTGGTGACTATTCATTGCCATGTTTGTGAATTATCAGAAAGCAGAATTCTTGCCAGGCATAGCGGCTCATCCCTGTAATCCCAGCACTTTGGGAAGCCAAGGTGGGAGGATCACTTGAGCCCAGGAGTTTGAGACCAGCCTGGGCAACATGGTGAGATCTTGACTCTACAAAAAATTCAAACATTAGCTGGGCATGGTGGCATGCACTTGTGGTCCCAGCTACTCAGGAGGCTGAGGTGGGAGGATTACCTGAGCCCAGGAGGTTGAAGCTACAGTAAGCGGTGTGTGTGCCACTACGCTCAGCCTGAGCAACAGAGCAAGACCCTGTTTCCCACCCCTACCCACCCCCCAAAAAAGCAAGCTGAATTCTTGAACTCCCTGCAACCAGGTCACCCAAACCAAAGGTAAAAGGGACATAAAAAAGCCTTCTGGAAAGTGCACAGAAATTCATTGCAGGGTGATTTTTGTCTTGTGAAATCATAGTTACTGTTATTAGCAGCTTTTTTAAACGTTTTATATTCATTTTTTATGGTGTTCTGATGTATGAGCTGCTTCAAGTGTTTTTGGACATAGCTTGGGTATAAAATGTAAAAAGTGGATATTTTCAATTTGTAGCTTTCTTTTTTGAAACTTACTGAAATTTGTTCTAAATATATCCCCTTCTTTCTCACCCACCCCAACACATTTTTTAAAAAACACCACCAGGTATCCGTTATAGCACTGATGTGAGTGTAGATGAAGTAAAAGCTTTGGCTTCTCTGATGACATACAAGTGTGCAGTGGTTGGTAGGTGATCGCTTTTCTTGCTACCTAATGAGAACTCTGGGGAAATATGTTTACACACATGTTACTGTTAAGATGCTATAGAAATATACCTTATCAGAACTGATTTTTTTTAAGTTGTACTCTTTAAGACCTGCATCATTTTTCAATTACTCTAAATTAAGATATAGCCTTTTTTTACGGGAGGGATTTTTTTACGGGAGGGAGCTAATTGGATTTTAAGTCTAGATCTTTGTTTTCAATTCCTCAACATATTCTATAAATAAGACCAAATTATAGTAGAAGGAGAGTAAATAAGCTATTAACTTTTTAAAGTGGTGAAGAGCACTGATTAAATATATATTAGAGCCCCAGCCCCCGCCCCAGCTGCGTGGGCCCCCGCCTGGCCCATGGACTGCACAGCGGGCGCCTTGAGCGCGGTGCGGGTCCCCGGAGCACCCCCGAGGTGAGCGCAAGCAAGGTCCGGCATCATGTGCTAGGTTATTCCCAGTGCGAGGCCACACTTGGGCCGTCGGAGCAGCCCCTCCTCACTTCAGGGGTCACCCTCCCCAAGACCCATTGCCCCATCATGGCCGGGGACCGGCTCCCCAGGAAGGTGATGGACGCCAAGAAGCTGGCCAGCCTGCTGCGGGGCGGGCCTGGGGGGGCCTGGTCATCGACAGTCACTCCTTCCTGGAGTACAACAGCTGGCATGTGCTCAGCTCCGTCAACATCTGCTGCTCCAAGCTGGTGAAGTGGCGGTTGCAGAAGGGCAAGGTGACCATTGCGGAGTTCATCCAGCCGGCCGCACGCAGCCAGGTGGAGGCCACTGAGCCACAGGACGTGGTGGTCTATGACCAGAGCACGCGGCCGCAGACAGCTTCCTCTCCATCCTGCTGAGCAAGCTGGATGGCTGCTTCCACAGCGTGGCCGGCTGCTTCCACAGCGTGGCCATCATCACGGGGGGCTTCGCCACCTTCTCCTCCTGCTTCCCCGACCTCTGCGAGGGCGAGCCTGCTGCCCTGCTACCCATGAGCCTCTCCCAGTCCTGCCTGCTCGTGCCCAGCGTGGGCCTGACCCTCATCCTGCCTCACCTCTACCTGGGCTCGCAGGAAGACGTCCTGAACAAGGATCTGATGACGCAGAATGGAATAAGCTACGTCCTCTATGCCAGCAACTCCTGCCCCAAGCCTGACTTCATCTACCAGAGCCACTTCTTGCGGGTCCCCATCAACGACAACTACTGTGAAAAACGGCTGCCCTGGCTGGACAAGTCCATCGAGTTCGTCGATAAAGCAAAGCTGTCCAGCTGCCAAGTCATCGTCCACCGTCTGGCCGGCATCTCCTGCTGTGCCACCATCGCCATCGCCTACATCATGAAGACCATGGGCATGTCCTCCGAAGACGCCTACAGGTTTGTGAAGGACCAGCGCCCGTCCATCTCGCCCAACTTCAACTTCCTGGGCCAGCTGCTGGAGTACCAGAGCAGCCCGAAGCTGCTGGCCGCCGTGCAGGGCGACGCGGGCACCCCCTCAGGAATGCAGGAGCCTCCCCCCAGCCCTGCGGCCGGGGCCCCACTGCCATGGCTGCCACCACCTACCTCAGAGACCGCTGCCACCAGGAGTGCGGCTGCCAGGGAGGGCGGCCCGAGCGCGGGCAGGAAGCCACCGGCGCCCCCCACGGCCACCAGCACGCTGCAGCAGGGCCTGCGCAGCCTGCGCCTCTCCTCGGACCACCTGCAGGACACCAGCCGCCTCAAGCCCTCCTTCTCTCTGGACATCAAGTCGGCCTACGCCCCCAGCAGGCGGCCCGGCGGCCCGGGCCCAGCGACCCCGGCGAGGCCCCGAAGCTCTCTGAAAGCTGGACAGCCAGTCGGGGCCACGCTGGGCCTGCCCTCGCCCTGCCCGGACGCGCGCCCAGGCACGCCCACGGCCCGGCGCGCTACCCTGCGCGCGGCCTGAACTTCGGCTACGCGGCTGCCGGGCCCTGGCCAGCCGGCCAGCCCCGGAGCCTGGACGCCACCGCTCGACTCCCTGGGCACGCTGTCGCCCGACGTGCCCTGGTGCTTCAGCCCCGAGGGCGTGCAAGGGCCGGGCAGGGTGCTGTTTGCGCCCTTCGGCCGGGCGGGCGCCCCGGAACCCAACGGCTGCAGCGACCTGCCACGGCGGGAGGCAGCAAGGGCTGAGCCCGGGACGCGCGGACCAGCTGGTCAGACGAGCTGGCCCCGGATTCGCAGTTCAAGTGCTGCAGCTGCCAGATGGAGTTCGAGGAGGGCATGGTGGAGGGGCGCGCGCGCGGCGAGGAGCTGGCCGCCCTGGGCAAGCAGGGGAGCTTCTCGGGCAGCGTGGAGGTCATCGAGATGTCCTGACCCCTGCGCTGCCCTCGGCTCCGCCGCCCGCAGCTGGGCAGTTATAAATATATATTATATATAATGCAAAGAAAGGCAAATGGTTTTACTGCGATTTTTATCCAGAAGTAAATATTTCGATTTTTTATTTATTTAAGCTGTTCATTCTGGCACTGATTTGGCAACAGTGCGGGTGGTCCTCGAGCTCTATTTTTACTGTCTGGTATTTAAACCGAAACACACGTTTCTAAGCAATAAGAGGCCACCTTCAGTCGCAAGTTGCAGGCCAGGCCTGGGGCCCCTCCCAGTTCCCCCGCCCCAGGAAACACTGCTGACATTTGCAGAGGCTGCCGAGCTTTCGTGAACTTTTTACACAAGAGAAAGTTGAAAAAAAAAAAAAACTTTCTTGCCACAAACTGAGCCGCAGAAACCCCCTTCTTCCCCCACCCACCGCCCCTGCTCTCTCCCTTCGGGCTCCGCCCCAAAGCCATAGGCTGGGGGAGCAGGACCTGGTGTGCCCCAGAGAGGTGCGGCCAGCCCTCCACCAGCTCTAGGCACCAAATCTTGGTGGCAGGGAGGGCACCCCGCTGCCCGTTGCCCCAGAGCTGTTCCCTCTCAGGGGAGGACATGCATTGGGCCCCATGGTGCCAGGGCGTTGAGAGGGGCTGAGGAATAGAACAGAGTGTGTAGGGGCTTGGGGCAGGGGGTTCTGGAGGGTCAGATGAGGCGGAGCCCAGGGGAGGATGGGGGTGTTATTAATGCCCCAACTCCTGCCAGAGCCCCAGTCCAGCCACTGAGTGCCTCAGAAAGGCCATTCCCAAAGGGCTGCGGCCCTCCCTTCTCCTTTGCCCCTGCCCCCAGAGCTACCTGACTGGCAGGGCGGCACTACTGCAGGAGAGGAGCTTGGCCTCCGGGGGTCAGGCAGGAGGGGGGCCTGGCTAGCCTGTGCTGGCTCCACTGGGCGGGGAGCCCTGGACCGCCAGGTATGAGGAGGGGATGGGCTTAGGGTCCTGTTCCAGGTCCATCCCCCACCTAGCAAGGCCCCAGGCAGGACTTGGAAACCAGGTGTGCACCTGCAGGCTGAGGGGCTCCATGAGCAGGTGCTGCCTCGCACAGGGAGTTCAGGCGCCAGCCAAGCCCCTGTGCTTCTGGGGTAGGCCTGCTTCACTTAGGGAGCGCTGCCTCAAGGCAGATAAATCCCCCTTGTTGACCCGACCTGCATGGGGGCCTCTCAGGAGAGAAACTCTCGTGCGCCCCTTTCCCAGGGCGCCGTCTTTCTAGACAGCATTCCAGCCCCCAAACACAGGTGGCTTTTGGGCCCAGATGGGTCAGCCTGCTGCTCCTGGCCCATACCCTCTCAGGCCGTTGGGACCCCTGCCCTTCAGATGTCCTAGGGTCTAGGAGTGGGCCAGTCACCCTGGGAAGAGGCCAGGGGCTTGGCAGGAGGGGCGGCCCAGGCGGGACCCAGTCCTGAGTCCTGGAGCAGGGCCAGGGAGGCGCCCGCCCCACCCAAGCCAGCCGCCTTCTCTGCTGTTTCTTCTATTTGTTCTTCTTTTCACCCACAGCCCTGTGTTCCTGTCATCCCTCCTTTCAGCAAAAGTCCTGTTCCCGTTCCCTCTGTCCCCACCCACTCTTGTTCCCCAAGAAAATAAGCTATCATTGTTGCATTTGCAATCTATGGATTAGAGGTTTAAGTATTTATTATTATTGGTTAATTATTCTTATGTTTTATATATATATATATTAGAATTTGGCTAGCCAATTTTATTGAACAATTCCTGTTCAATAAATGGTGTTTAAAGTACAGTTGAGAAAACGATGGTAGGTTTATTTCTTGAACTTTCAGAAATTCAAGCTTAAAGCATCACACGTTTTTCTAATATTGTGTGGCACTTTCTGTCATTTTACTTTTTTAACCTTTATATGGAATAGCAACCATCAACCTTCTCTTTCAGATGTGCCGTTTGGGGGTGCTAAAGCTGGTGTTAAGATCTATCCCAAGAACTATACCATAAGTATGAAAGTTACATTTGTTTTTGTTGTTGTTTTTGCCTTTTTGAGACAGAGTCTTGCTCTGTCGCCCAGGCTGGAGTGCAACGGTGCGATCTCGGCTCACTGCAACCTCCGCCTCCTGGGTTCAGGCGATTCTCCTTGATCCAGTAACTGGGATTACAGGTGCATGCCACCATGCCTGACTAATTTTTGTATTTTTAGTAGAGAGGGGGTTTCACCATGTTGGCCAGGCTGGTCTTGAACTACTGACCGCAGGTGATCTGCCCACCTTGGCCTCCCAGAGTGCTGGGATTACAGGCATGAGCCACCGCACCCGGCCTCAAAGTGATATTTGTGCACACAGTGCATTTATGAAGGACTTGAAATTACTGGGCTTCTCTGTATCCCCCATATCAGTGAAATCAATAGTCCCCATTGCTTTTCAAATGGAATGAAAAAAGTAAAGAATTAACTCATTGAGTGTTTTGCCATATAAAGGTCACCTACTTAATATCTATATCCTTTATCATTTTCTGTTTTGTTTGGTTTTGTTTTTATGAGTCTTGTGTTTTTTTTTTTTTTTTTTGCTTTTTGTATTATTATTTTCTTATTTAAAAGGTAATTAATATCTTCATATTATTAGACACCTATACCCATATTTAAGAAGTACTGTGATCTGGCTGGGTGCGGTGGCTCACGCCTGTAATACCAGCACTTTGGGAGGCCAAGGCAGGCAGATCACGAGGTCAGGAGATCGAGACCATCCTGGTTAACACAGTGAAACCCCGTCTCTACTAAAAATACGAAAAATTAGTCGGGCGTGTTGGTGGGTGCCTGTAGTCCCAGCTACTCAGGAGACTGAGGCAGGAGAATGGAGTAAACCCGGGAGGTGGAGTTTGCAGTGAGCCGAGATCATGCCACTGCACTCCAGCCTGGGCGACAGAGCGAGACTTTGTCTCAAAAAAAAAAAAAAAAAAAAAGAATCACTGTGATCTAATTAGCCAGGCATAGTGATGCACACCTGTAATCCCAGCTACTCAGGAGGCTGAGGCATGAGAACTGCTTGAACCCAGGAGGCAGAGGTTGCAGTGAGACGAGATTTCACCACTGTATTCCAGCCTGGGCAACAGAGCAAGACTCTGTCTCAAAAAGAAAGAAGAAAAGTATTACTGTGATCTGAAGTTTTTAGGTCAGGATCTCATACTAGTGACAAATATCTTAACTAAGACAATAAAAACCTTACTTTTTATCCTGTCAGTTCCAAGTAAATTCAAACTGGTTGTCACAATGCTTTACATAATACTAAATTATCTATATACAAACATAAACAGATATGATTTTTATTCTCTTTAAAATTCACCATTTAGATGGAATATAATTATATTACAATTAATCTTAGTTAAGATTTAGTATATTTTTCAGTGGGGAATTAATAGAATGGGAATTTGAGTCCTAGTTCTACTATCTTGTTTTTATAACCTACTTTTTTGATCCCTTATTTTCTCACCTTTAAAATGGCATTGCCTACTTTATGAGTTGTTCTAAGGATGAGAAGACATGAAAATGTACTATAAATAGAAAATAAGATGCTAGCTATAATCTCAAGCGATTTTTATATCTTTTTTTATTTTTATTGTTTTCTTATTTTACAGGATAATGAATTGGAAAAGATCACAAGGAGGTTCACCATGGAGGTAGCAAAGAAGGGCTTTATTGGTATGTGTAGCCACATAGATTTTGGCATAAAGTGGGAACATCTAAAAAAATCTTTTTTTTTTTTTTTTTTTTTTTTTTTGAGACAGAGTCTTACTCTGTCTCCCAGACTGGAGTGCAGTGGTGCAATCTCCTCCACCTCCCGGGTTCAAGCAATTCTCTTGTCTCAGCCTCCCAAGTAGCTGAGACTACAGGCATGTGCCACCACACCCAGCTAATTTTCGTATTTTTAGTAGAGATGGGGTTTCGCCATGTTGGTCAGGCTGGTCTTGAACTCCTGACCTCCGGTGATCCACCCGTCTCAGACTCCCAAAGAGCTGGGATTACAGGCATGAACCACTATGCCCGGCCTCCTACTATTTGTTATAGGAGCTTTTGCCAAACATACAACATTTTTGAAGACACTAATCTTCGTTTGCTTGATGTCTTCGTATCTTACTATTATCTGTGTTTATATGTTCTTTGTGTGTGATCTGAACATTCTTTTCTATGATATGTAAATATTTGTCATTTACCTTCTAATTTTCAGGCAGTTTAAACCTTTCTATATATATATATTTAATCTAGAAGGCTTCTAATTTGTTTGAATAGAATATACATAATTATTTAATAAAATGCTTGCCCTATCAGTATAGTTAATAGAATGTTAATAGTTACTTAATAATATAATACTTGCCCTATCAGTATCAGTATAGTTAAACAAAATAAGGTCTACTTAAATAGGAAATAAAGTGTATTTTTCTCTACTTTCTTTCTCTGCATTTCCCCCACCATGGACAAATGCCTATGAAATTAAACTATAAAGTCTGGGCATGGTGGCTGGTGCTTGTAATCCCAGCATTTTTGGAGGTTTTGGAGGCTGAGGTGGGAGGATCACTTGAGCCCGGAAGTTCAAGACCACCCTAGGCAATATAGTGAGACCCCGTCTCTACAAAAAATGAAAATGTTATCCAAGCGTGATGGTGCATGGCTGTGGTCCCAACTACTAAGATGGGAGGATCCCTTAAGCCTGGGAGGTTGAGGCTACCATGAGCTGTGATCGTGCCACTGCACTCTGGCCTAAGTGACAAAACAAGACCACATCTCAAGAAGAAAGAGAAAAGAAATAAAGCTATTCAGATTCATTTTTAGGAAAAAAGTCATGAAATAAATGTCATGAAATAACCTAATATAGAAATACAGTAAGTATAGGTAATTCTAAAACTTGACTAGATTTGGCCTGTCTTTCATAATAAAAGGCATTTGGGCCTTTGACGTGCCGCATACCCAGCACTACTGTGAATTTGTGCATCATTACACGGAGCCTGTTAACATGAGTTAACTATCTCACTCACACTTTTATAGGAGTACCTACCGATTCTGAGATATGGTGAATTGAAGTCATGTTCAGCCTGTTAATAGCCTTCATAATTTTCAAAAGGTCTTTCCTCTTCGCCTAAATCTCAAACACATTTTATAGTCTTGAATGGTTTCAGACTTTATTCAGTCATATTTATCGCCCATATCTGCAATATCTCCAGCTAAATTTTATCAGTCTTGACAAGTACCTAATAATTCCAAAGGTCAAAAACTGATTCATTGGAATACTGAAAGAAAACACAGCTTAAACTCTAGTAACTTGATTTATTTGCCTAATTCGCAAAGGCCTCATTGACCCATGATGCAGCTAAATTGACGTCTTGGCCCAGACAGCTTTGAAGCCTAGGAGGCAGGCAAAGGGAGTTTTTTCTCTCACTTCTCGGCAAACCTTCAAATTCGATGTTATTTATCTGTTATTTCCTGACACTCCACACAGAGTGTCAGATTGAGGCTCAGACCTGAGCCTGAGCCCTGATCCTATCACATGTGTGTTTAGCATCAGCTTGTAAATTTCTGCAAAACAAAACAAAACAAAAAAAAAGAGGCTGGGATTTTGATAGGAATTGCATTGAATCTGCACACCAATTTGTGGAGTATTGCCATCTTCCCCACCCTCCCCAAAAGGGTTTTGCCCTTTCACCCAGGCTGGAGTACCAGGCAGCAGTCACTGCAACCTTGACCTCCTGGGCTCAAGCAATCCTCTCACCTCACCCTCCCAAGTAGCTAGAACCATAGGCGTGCGCAGCTGCACCTGGCTAACTTTTTAATTTTTTGTAGAGACGTGGTCTCATCACGTATCCCAGACTGGTCTCGAACTCCTGGAATCAAGCAATCTTCCCACCTCAGCTTCCCAAAATTCTGGGATTATGGGCATGAGCCACTGCACCTGACCAGTATTGCCATCTCAACCATATTAAGCCTTCCAATGCTGAATATGAGATGTCTTTCCATTTATTTAGGTCTCTGATTTCTTTCAATGATGTTTTGTAGTTCTCATTGTAGCAGTCTTACAACTAAGTATTGTATTCCTTTTAATGCTATTCTAAGTGACACTGATCTATCGTTTTCTTATGATGTCTTTGTCTAGTCTTTGTATCCAGACAATTCTAGCCTCATGGAATGAGTTGAGGAGTGTTCCTTCCTCTTCTGTTTTTGGAAAAGCTTTTGAAAGGTCGGTGTTCATTCCCTTGTGTGGGTGTAAATATCACCTATGTAAAGTTCTGCAGGACCCTGATGTCTCCACCCTTCTCATCCCCTTATATCTCTGTGCACCAAAATTACCCTTTCATCTCCTACTCTATAGTCACATGCTGTTAGAAAAGTTGCTTTTTTAAAAAAGATGAACTTCTGCCTCAGACCGTGCTCTCTATATAAGAATTTACCTGTTAGGCCAGTCGCGGTAGCTCATGCCTGTAATCCTAGCACTTTGGGAGGCCGAGGCAGGCAAATCACCTAAAGTCAGGAGTTCGAGACCAGCCTGGCCAACATGGTGAAACCCCGTCTCCACTAAAAATAGAAAAAATTAGCCAGGCGTGGTGGCGGGCACCTGTAATCCCAGCTACTCAGGAGGCTAAGGGAGGAGAATTGCTTGAACCTGGAAGGCGGAGGTTGCAGTGAGCTGACGTCATGCCGTTGTACTCCAGCCTGGGCAACAAGAGTGAAACTCCGTCTCAAAAAAATAAAAATTAAAAAAAAAAAGAAGAACGTATCTGTTATTCAGGAACTACTTGTAATCTGTGCATCCCAATACATTAGTTTTGTATGGAGCAGAAAACTAGTAAGCCTAATAATTGATACCTTGTGATTTTGTTTTGGGTGGGTGAAGCTGTTTCATGTTTAACATGTATAGACTGTTTTTGAGAAGGATTTTATCATTATATGTTTGTGATTTACAAACTGTGTCCTTCAGACTTGCCACTTGCCAGAGCCCTTCTCCAATTGGAATTGTTTTTTGTTTTTGAGACAGTCTCACTCTGTCGCCAGGCTGGTGCACCGTGGCGTGATCTCGGCTCACTGCAACATCTGCATCTGAGGTTCAAGCAATTCTCCTGCCTCAGCCTCCCGAATAGCTGGCACTACAGGCGCGTGCCATCACGCCCAGCTAATTTTTGTATTTTTAGTCTACAACAGGGTTTCACCACGTTGGCCAGGATGGTCTCGATCTCTTGACCTCGTTATCCACCCACCTTGGCCTCCCAAAGTGCTGAGATTACAGGCGTGAGCCACCGTGCCCAGCCAGCTTTTTTGTTTTTAAAATATATTGTTTAATCAAGATGGGATCTCACGATGTTGCCCAGGCTTGTATCAAATTCCTGGGCTCAAGCCATCCTCCTGCCTCAGCCTCCCAAAGTGCTGGGATTACAGGTGTAAGCCACTGCCCCAGCCTAGTTGGAATTGTTGTTTGAGGTAACAAGCTTACTTAATCCTAAAGCAAGCATAATACTTTCGTAGATGCCTCTAGAAAGATTCAGGACCAATTTGTCATTTGTACATTGGGAGAAAAGGAGTGGTTAAACAAAGTTGTACTGACCTCCAGCAGAGGTATGTCACTAAAGGAATGGAAAGTGAGCAAACAGGAGCTGGAGAGCACCAGAGAGCCCTTTTGTCAGTGGATGAGGCTAGAATATGGCATTAATCTTTCCAAGTGCTGTGTGGGGTTAGACTTCTCATGAAGGATAGGTTTGGGTAGGTTAGACTTCATGAGATTTTTTCTGTTTTTAAGTTTTTTGTTGTCCTTGTTGACTTCATGAGATTTTTAAGGTGACTAAGGGAAGGGTGCTAAGACATAGAGTTACAGATTAGGTGGGAGGTGGAGAGGGTTGGGGTATAAAAAGCAGTCCTTGAACATTTCAAAGTTGTCTTATACCAGCCCTGTATCCAATATATCACATCTTGTTCAAAGAAGTTGATTATCTAGGCCTTGGGCCCCTGAGTTAAAGAAAAACATTACAATATACTGATTCCGTCGACTAAAAAGTAAAATTTATAGGAAGAATTGAGTACAGTCCTTAGAAAGAACTTTAATTATTTTATGGGGGGACATAATGGTTTAATAGTTTAACCTCTTTTTTTTTTTTTTTTTTTTTTGAGAGACAGAGTCTCGCTTTGTCGCCCAGACTGGAGTGCACTGGCGCAATCTCGGCTCACTGCAACCTCCGCCTCCAGGGTTCAAGTGATTCTCCTGCCTCAGCCTCCCGAGTAGCTGGGATTACAGGCACTTGCTACCACGCCTGGTTAATTTTTGTATTTTTAGTAGAGACAGGGTTTCACCATTTGGTCAGGCTGGTCTCGAACTCCTGACCTTGTGATCCGCTCTCAGCCTCCTAAAGTGCTGGGATTACAGGTGTGAGCCACAGCATCCAGCCTAATAGTTTAACCATTTTTAAAGTTGTGTTTTTCTTTTTGTAAAGATGAGTTTCTATTATACAGTTGAAATAATATAGAAAGTTATAAACAATATATATATGGTGGGGAGAAAGAATGGGGAAGAGAAAGAAAATTGTAAGTGGGAACATGTTATACATGTTGTATGAAACCTGCCTTTTTCCATATGCATGTTTGTGATAATTCCAAGTAATTTACATGCATATGTTATCCTTTTTAATGGCTGTTTAGTACTTTGCATAGGTATACCATAGTTCATTTAATTGACATACAAGATAATTAGATTGTTTTTATTTTTACTATGTTTGAGAGGAGTATTTCTGCACCTTTACGGATTTGAGTGAGCATCACTTAACATGTTTTTATCAGAGATCTTACTGTAGCCGTCAGTAGTAGTGCAGTCAGTGATTTCTGTTATTGCCTGTAAGCTAATTTGTTAGCCTAACACTTCAATTTGCTATGATCTGAGGAACTGAAAGCTAAGGCCTAAAATTTTATATGTGCTAAGTGTCGAATAATAGGTCAAAGCTGCATTCTTCCACAAGTAAAGATAATATGGGGCTTAACACACTTGCTTTAGCAATGTGATTTTCTCCCCTTTTTCTCTACTTGGTAAGGAGGGCTTATACCCCCACTAAGCAGGCACATGCCTGTAATCCCAGCTACTCAGGAGGCTGAGGCAGGAGAATCGCTTGAACCTGAGAGGCAGAGGTTGCATTGAGCTGAGATTGTGCCATTGCACTCCAGCCTGGGTAACAAGAGTGAAACTCAAAAAAAAAAAAAAAAAGAAAGAAAGCAAGAAAGAAAGAAGGAAGGAAGGAAAGAAAGAGAGAGAAAGAAAGAAAAGTAAATCTGTGGACATTGTACAAAAGATTGTTTTATGGTTTTTTAATTTTTTTAACATAACTTTTATTGACTTGTATTTGTATTTTTATCAAACATACTTCATTTGTTTATTTATTTATTTTGAGATGAAATCTCACTCTGTCACCCAGGCTGGAGTGCAGTGGTGGGATCTTGGCTCACTGCAACCTCTGCCTTCCAGGTTCAAGCAATTCTCCTGCCTCAGCCTCCCACGTAACTGGGATTACAGGCATGAGCTACCATGCCCAACTAATTTTTTTATTATTAGTAGAGATGGAGTTTCACCATGTTGGCCAGGCTGGTCTCAAACTCCTGACCTCAGGTGGTCCACCTGCCTCAGCCTCCCAAAGTGTTAGTATTATAGGCATGAGCCACCACACCCAGCCTCAAACATACTTTAGACAATTTTTCACCTCAGCACTATTGACATTTTAGGCTATGTAATTCTTTGTTATGGGGGCTCTCTCTGCCTTGTAGGATGTTTAGTAATATCCCTGGCCTCTACATATTAGATGTCAGGAAGACCCCTCAGTTATAACAATGACAAATATATTCAGATTGCCAAATGTCCCCTGTGGAGCAAATTCATCCCTTGTTGTGAACTGTGATCCAGAGAGCCAAATAGTGATACAAGGTTTATTGTTCACAATAGCTTGTCCCCTCCAATCCAGACATCTGCCTCACCATATTCCACTCCCCAGAGGCAACCACTTTCAACAATCTTAAATGTTTCATTTTTATTCTATTTAAAGCCTTTGCTCATTTTTAAATTGGGTTTTGTCCACATTATCGAGTGGTAAGAGTTCTTTATATACTCCACAGCCAGTTGTGGTAGTATAGGCCTATGGTCCCAGCTACTCAGAAGGCTGAGGCAGGAGGATAACTTGAGCCCAGAAGGTCAACACTAGTCTGGGCAACATAGCATGACCCTGTCTCTAAATGAGTCTTTGAAGTATATATATTCTAGATAATTGACCTTTATCATGTATATAATTTGTAAATATTTCCTCTCAATCTATTAGTTGTCATTGCGCTTTCTTCATAGTCTCCTTTTTAATCTTGAGAAAGCATAATTTATTTTTCCTCTGGTTGGTGTGCTTTAGGTTGTATGTAAGAAACCATTGCCTAATCCATAGTCATGCAGATACATCCCTATCTTTTTTTTTTTTTTTTTTTTGAGATGGTCTCGCTCTGTCGTCCAGATTGGAGTGCAGTGGTGTGATCTCACGGCTCATTGATAACTGCAGCCTCTACCTCCTAGGCTCAAGCAATCCTCCCCCTTCAGCCTCCCAAGTAGCTGGGACTATAGCACCAGCTATAGTCAGCCTCCCAGGTAGCTGGGAATATGGCACCAGGACTATAGCACATACCACCACTAAGCACAACTAATTTCTGTATTTTTTGGAGAGACAGGGTCTCACCATGTTGCCCAGGCCAGTCTTGAACTCCCAGGCTCAAACAATCCTCCCACCTCGGCCTCCCAAAGTGCAGGATTACAGGTGTGAGCCACTGTGCCTGGCCTAGAGAGATTTTTTTAAGAAATAGTGACCAAAAATATCCCACATTTGATGGGAGTTGTGAATCTACACATTGAAGATGCTCAACAAATTCAAAGCAGGATAAACTCAAAGAGATCCACACTGACACACATTATAATCAAATTGTAAAAAGCTAAAGACAGAAAAGCAGCAAGAGATAAGTGATTCATCCTGTACAAGGGATCTTCAGTAAGACTAACAGTTGCTTATCAGAAATCACGGAGTACAGAAGGCAGTGGTGGTGTGCTGGGCATGGTAGTCCCAGCTGACTGAGGCTGAGACAGGAGAATTGCTTGAGCCTGGGAGGTGGAAGTTGCAGTGAGCCGAGATGGCGTCATTGCACTCCAGCCTGGGCGACAGAGCAAGACTCCATCTCAAAAAAAAAAAAAAACAACAACAAACAAAAACAGGGTTGGGGAAGCTCAGCATGGTGGCTCATGCCTGTAACTTCAGCACTTTTGGAGACTGAAGTGGGATCACCTGAGGCCAGGAGTCCACAACCAGCCTGGGCGACATAAGGAGACCCCATCTCTACAAAATAAAAATAATTAGCCAGACAAGGTGGCTCAGGCCTGTGGTCCTAGCTACTCAGGAGGCTGAGACAGGAGGATTGCTTGCAGCCAGCAGTTTAAGACTTGCCTGGACAACATAGTGAGACCCCATCTCTACAAAATATAAATTTAAAAAATTAGCTGGGCATGGTGGTGTGCATCTGTAGTTCCAACTACTCATGAGGCTGAGACAGGAGGATCGTTTGAGACCAGAAGTTGGAGGTTACAGTGAGGTATGATCATACCACTGCACTCCAGCCTGGTTGACAGAGCAAGAACCTGTCACTAAAAAAATAATAAATGAATAAAAATATAAGAATGCTTGGCCTGGTCTGGGCGTGGTGGCTCACGCCTGTAATCCCAGCACTTCGGGAGGCCGAGGCGGGTGGATCACCTGAGGTCGGGAGTTTGAGACCAGCCTGGCCAACATGGAGAAACCCTGTCTCTACTAAAAAAATACAAAATTAGCCAGGCATGGTGGCACATGCCTGTAATCCCAGCTACTCGGGAGGCTGAGGTAGGAGAATTGCTTGAACCTGGGAGGCAGAGGTTGCAGTAAGCCGAGGTCACACCCGATTGCACTCCAGCCTGGGCAAAAAGAGGGAAACTCCACCTCAAAAAAAAAAAGAAAAGAAAAGAATGCTTGGCTGGGCACAGTGGCTCATGCCTGTAATCCCAGCACTTTGGGAGGCCGAGGCAGGCGGATCACCTGAGGTCAGGAGTTCGAGACCAGCCTGGCCAATATGGTGAAACCCCATCTCTACTAAAAATACGAAAAATAGCTGTGTGTGATGGCACGTGCCTGTAATCCCAGCTACTTGGGAGGCTCAGGCAGGAGAATCACTTGAACCCAGAAGGCAGAGGTTGCAGTGAGCAGAGATTGCGCCACTGCACTGCAGCCTGGGCAACAGAGCAAGACTCGGGCTAAAAAAAAAAGCTGAAGTGAGTACTTCAGGCTAAAATGAAAAGATACAAGATAATAACTCAGAGCTATATGAAAAAATAAAAATCACTGGTAAAGGCAACTATATAGCTAAATATAAAAGCTAGTATTATTGTATTTTGGGTATGTTATTCCTCTTTCTCCTTTATGATTTAAAAACATGCATGAAATAATATGCATCTATGTTAATAGGAACTAATTGTTTAAAGACATAATTTGTAACAATATAGCTAGGGGACAGAGAAAGGAGCAGAGTTAATGTATGCTATTGAAGCTGAGTTGGTATCAGTCTGAACTAGAATTAGAACTCAGCATGTTAACTGAAATCTTCATAGTATCCACTAAAAACAAAACTTTAAAAATATACAGAAAAGGAACTAAGAAAGGATCAAAATATTACAGGATAAATCATTAACCAAACACAAAAGAAGGTACTGAGGAGCAAAACACTTTCTGTAGAAACTAAACATCAGGATGACATAAGTAAGTTCTTTGGTGTGTGGGTTTTTCTGTTTTTCTTTTTTGGGGTTTCTTTGAGACAGAGTCTTGCTCTGTAACTCAGGCTGGAGTGCAGTGTTTCATTCTCAGCTCACTGCAGCCTTTGCCTCCCAGGTTCAAGTGATTCTCAGCCTCCTGAGTAGCTGGGATTGCAGGCGCCCACCACCAGACCCAGCTAATTTTTTGTATTTTTAGTAGAGATGAGGTTTCACTACATTGGCCAGGCTAGTCTCGAGCTCCTGGCCTCTAGTGATCCACCCGCCTCGGCCTCCCAAAGTGCTGGGTACGGCCATGAGCCACTGCATCCAGCCTGTTTTTGTTTTTTTTTGAGACAGGGTCTGGCTCTGTTGCCCAGGCTGGAGTGCAGTGGCACAATCACGGCTCACTACAACCTTGACCTCCGCAGGCTCAGCTGATCCTCCCACCTCAGCCTCCTGAGTAGCTGGAACTACAGGTGTGCACCACCATGCCCAGCTTATTTTTCTATTTTTTGTAGAGACAGGAGTCTTGCTATGTCGCCCAGCCTGGTCTCAAACTCCTGGGCTCAAGCAATCTGCCCACCTCAGCATCCCAAAGTGATAGGATTACAGGCGTGAGTCCAACCATAAGTAAGTTTCTGTTTTTTGTTTTTGAGTCAATCTCACTCTGTCCCCCAGGCTGAAGAGCAGTGGTGCGATCATGGCTCACTGCAGCCTCACCTCCAGGCGGGAGCCACCGTGCCTGGTCAAGTAACTTTTCTGTTTCAGTAATCACTTTCAATGTAAATAATCTCATCAATGGAAAGATCGGCAGAATCAATTTTTTTAATAATGTAATACATAATCCAAATATGCAACTTACAAAATACTCACTGTAGACCCAAAGACACAAATTTGTTGAAAGTGAAAAGATGGAAAGAGATAATCCATGCAAATAGTAACCAAAAGAGAGCCAGGGTGGCTATACTAATAATACCACACAAAATAGATTTTAAGCCAAAAACTGTTACAGAAAAACATTTTATGTTCGTAAGAGAGTCAAATCACAAGAAGATGTAACAATTATAAACACATATGAACCAAAAAAAAAAAGGGCTCCAAAATGCACAAAGCAAACTAATAAAATTGAAGGAAGAAACAATTTTACAATAATGGAGACCTCAATGCAGTGGCTCTATCACAGCTCACCGCAATCTCTGCCTCCCAGACTCAAGCAATTCTCCAGCCTCAGCCTCCCCAGTAGCTGGAACTATAGGCACACAGCACCACACCCAGCCAATTTGTGTATTTTTTTGTGGAGACGGGGTTTCACCATGTTGCCCAGGCTGGTCTCAAATGCCCAAGCTCAAGCAATTCACCCACCTCAGCCTCCCAAAGTGCTGGGATTACAGGCCTGACCTACTGCGCCCAGTCAACACCCCACCTTCAACAGTAAATAGAACATCTAGACAAAATCAATAAGGAACTAGAGGAATTGAACAACACACTAAACCAACTAGACCTAACAGACATATAGAAAGCTCTCCATCTAACAAGTGCAGAATATATATTCCTCTCAAGTGCATATGGAACATTCCCCATGATAAATCATATGTTAGGTCACAAAACAATTCTCAATACATTTTAAAAGGTCAAAATTATACGAAGGGCCACATGTGTTGGCTCACAGCTGTAATCCCAGCACTTAGTGAGGCTGAGACAGGCGGATCACTTGAGCCCAGAAGTTCAAGACCAGGCTGGGCAACATGGTAAAACCCTGTCTCTACGAAAAAAAATTTAAAACTTAGCTGGGTGTAGTGGTGGTGAATACCTGTAGCCCCAGCTACTCAGGAGGCTGAGGCAGGAGGATGGCTTCAGCTTGGGAGGCAGAGGCTGCAGTGACCCGAGATCATACCACTACACTCCAGCCTGCAGGACAGAGCAGGACCTGTCTCAAAAAACAAAACAAAACAAAAAAACAAAAACAAAACAAAAAAAAAAAAACAGGCCAGGCTTGGTGGCTCATGACTGTAATCCCAGCACTTTAGGAGGCCGACGCAGGTGGATGACCTGTGGTCAGGAGCTCAAGACCAGCCTGACCAACATGGCAAAACCCCATCTCTACTAAAAATACAAAAAATTAACTGGAAGGAGAGGCAGGCACCTGTAACCCCAGCTACTTGGGAGGCTGAGCCAGGATAATCTCTTGAATCTGGGAGACAGAGGTTTCAGTGAGGCGAGATCACGCCGCTGCACTCAACCTTGAGCAACAGAGTGAGGCTCTGTCTCAAAATAAACAAACAAAAAAATTATACAAAGTGTCTTTTCCAACAAAAGTGTAATGAAGCTAGAAGTCAATAACAGGAAAACCTGGAGAATTTGCAAATAAGTGAAAGTTAAACAACATTCTTAAACAACCAGTGGCTCAATGAAGAAATGACTAGAGAAATTGAAATACTTTCAGATGAATTAAAATAAAATGCAAGATACCAAAATTTATGAGATGGTGTGACAGTGGTACTCAGTGAAATGTATAGCTTTAAATGCTTACATTAAAAAAGAACAATCTCATGCTCACTTCATCAGCACATATACTAAAATTGGAACAATACAGAGATTAGCCTGGCCCCTGTGCAAAGATGACATGCAAATTCGTGAAGTGTTTCAGATTTTATAAAAAAAAAAAAAAAAAAAAAGGCCAGGTGCAGTGGCTCACGCATGTAATCCCAGCACTTTGGGAGGCCAAGGTGGGTGGATCACGAGGTCAGGAGATCGAGACCATCCTGGCCAACATGGTGAAACCCTGTCTCTACTAAAATACAAAAAATTAGCTGGGTATGGTGGTGCACACCTGTATTTCCAGCTACTTGGGAGGCTGAGGCAGGGGAATCACCTGAACCCAGGAGATGGAGGTTGCAGTGAGCAGACATTTGCCACTGCACTCAAGCCTGGTGACAGAGCAAGACTCTGTCTCAAAAAAAAAAAAAAAAAGGAAAAATGAACTTTCAAATTAACAACCTTATGGTGTTTAATCTTTTGGTTTCCCTGGACACATTGGAAGAAGAATTTTCTTGGGCCACACATAAAATACACTAACCCTAACAATAGCTGATGAACTGAAAAAAAAATCGCAAGAAAATCTCATAATGTTTTCAGTTATTCATAAAGTTTATGAATTTGTGTTGGGCTGCATTCAAAACTGTCCTAGGCTGCATGTTGGACAAGCTTGACCTAAGGTGTAAAAGAAGAGCTAACTAAACCTACAGCCAGCTGAAGGAAGGAAATACTAGAGATTAGAGCAGAATGAAATAGAGAATAGAGGAAAAAGAACTGTCAAAACAAAAAGTTGGTTCATGAAAAAAAAACAACAAATTTGATGAACCTTTAGTTAGACTGACTCAGAAAAAAAAAGAGAATAGCAAATAACTAAAATCGGAAAGAAAATGGAGACATTATTACTGACCTTACAGAAATTTTAAAGATTTTTAAGACAATACTATGAAAAATTGTATTCCAACAAATTAGACATCTAGATAAAATGTACAGATTCCTAGAAACACACAAATTACCAAATATGACTTAAGAAGAAATAGAAAATCTCAATAGACCTATAACAAGTACAGAGATTAATCAGTAATCAAAAACCTCCCAACACATACAGACAGACAGTAGAACAATGGATACCAGGGGCTGGGGGAGGGCGAATCGGCAGTTACTGTTTAGTGGGTACAGAGTTTCAGTATGGAATAATGAAAATGTTCCAGAGATCGATAGTGGTGACAGTTGTACAACAATAAGAATATACTTAATGGCACTGAACTGTACACTTAAAAATGGTTAAAATTAAAAATTTTATGTTATGTATATTTTACCACAATAAAAACAAACAACAACAGCAACAACAACAAAAGTCCAGACCCTGGTGACTTCATTGATGAATTCTAACAAATACTTAAAGGAAAATTAACAACAATCCTTCACAAACCCTTCCAAAAAATAGAAGATGAGAGAATACTTCTAATACTTTCTACGAGGCCAGTATTACCCTGATACCAAAACCAGACAAAGACATCTACAAGCAAAGAAAACTACACACCTGGGGACCAGGCACAGTGGCTCATGCCTGTAATCCCAGCACTTTGGGAGGCTGAGGTGGGTAGATCATGAGTTCAGGAGTTCGAGACCAGCCTGGCCAACATGGTGAAACCCCATCTCTACTAAAAATACAAAAATTAGCCAGGTGTGGTGGCAGGTGCCTGTAATCCCAGCTACTTGGGAGGCTGAGGCAGGAGAATCATTTGAACCTGGGAGGCAGAGGTTGCAGTGAGCCAAGATCATGCCATTACACTCCAGCCTAGATGACAAGAGCTAAACTCCATCTCAAAAAAAAAAAAAAAGAAAAGAAAAGAAAAAGAAACTACACACCAATATCCTTTATGAATATACACACAAAAATACTGAACAAAATATTAGCAAATGAAAAACAGCAGTTCACTAAAAGTGATATACACCATGACCAGGTGGGACTTATCCCAGGAATGCAAGAGGAGTTCAGCATAAGAGATCAATCGATGTAATGCACCACATTAGTGAAACAAAGGGGGAAAACATATTATCATCTCAATAGATGCAGAGAAAGTAGTTGACAAAATTCAACACCCTTTCATAACAAAAACATTCAGCTAGGAATAGAAGGAACTTCTCAAAAATAGTAAAGAGCATTTATGAAAAAATCCACAGCTAACATATTTATTGGTGAAAAATGGGAAGCGTTCCCCTTAAGTACAGGAACAAAACAAAGATTCTCACTTTCACCGCTACTAGTCAGCGTTGTACTGGAAGTCCCATGCAAGAAAATTGGACAAGAAAAAGATATAAAAGCATCTAAATTGGAAAGGAAGGCGTGAAACTCTATTGTCAGATGACATGATTCTATATTTAGAAAATCCCATAGAATACATACACACACATATACACATACATAAACCTACTAGCCAGGCATGGTGGCTCACACCTGTAATCCCAACACTTTGGGGTGTTAACGCAGGCAGGTTGCTTGAGCCCAGGAGTTCAAGACCAACCTGGGCAACATGGCAAAACCCCGTCTACAAAAAGTACAAGAACTAGCAAGGTGTGGTGGCTCACACCTGTAGTCCCAGCTACTCAGTAGGCTGAGGAGGGAAGATCACTTGAGTCAGGAGGTGGAGGTTATAGTGAGTTAAGATTGCACTGCTGTACTCCAGCCTGGGTGACAGAGCCAGACCCAGTGTCAAAAAAACAAACAAATAAATAAACCTACTAGAGCTAATTTTAATTCAACAAAATTTCAGGGTACAAAATCAACACACAAAAATCAGTTATGGAAATATACATGTAACATGGCCAACTAGATGCAGTCAGGTGCAACAGCTGCCACCGAGGGACTGATTTGACTGGTGCACTTCTAACGGATCTTCAGAGGGAAGGCACTGAGAATGGATGAAGGGAAGACACAGAAGCTAGGCTAGGGGGGGAGGAAGCTGGGAGGCCTGCATGGGGCTACTTCACCCCGCAACTCATTCCTGGCCCCCAATGACTCTGGGGGAAGGGGTGAGTTGAATTGGCAAGGAGCAACACTTCTTACGACCAGCCTCTGGAATCCTGGCAGAAGATCCTTTGACCACCACCGACAGTGGATTTGTAAGGGAGAGACACTTGGAGAAGCAGCCAGGGCAGCAGCCAGCTGATGAACCCAGAGGGTTTGGTGTGGGAGCAGCTGTTGTGGAGCACAGCCAGGGATGGCCACACCCCTAGTCTCAACTTGCTCCCATAGGAGACTCTCGCCCTAGGGGAACCGTTGGGCCTGAACTTCGCAAGGCAGTCTTACTCATCAGGTAGGGCTGGTCCTACCTGAGCACTCCTTGATTCTCTGGCCTCTCTCAGGGCCCAACCTGGCCATGCCTGATTGCAGGGAAGCCTTGAGCGCACTAGGGGCCCATATCATAGCTCCAGTGCTGGTGGACCATGCCTGACCTGCGAAGAGCTCCCTTGGGCCAGCCTCCAGGGCCACACACCAGCCCGCACACTCCTTCCACACTGCATCTTCCCCCAGGCCCACGGCAACACCCCACATGGCTTTGCCAGCACGTGTGTGCATGGGCAGGTTTTGCTTATCTTGTCCTGCCAGCCTGCGTGTATGTGGACACCCTGCCCTGCAACTGCTGCAACAGGAGTACAGTCTGCTCCACTCTCCCCTCTGACCACCACTGTAGTCAGAGCCTTGGTGGGCACAGAGCCAGCCAACCCCAACCCCGCCCCTGCCAGTGCCTCACCCATTTGCCAGCACTGCCGCAAGTGAAACTAGGCACAGAGAACAGCTGACTCTCCCCCACCCTGAGTGCTTTCCAGCACCCTGCTCCCATGCCAACACCACTACCGGTGCAACCACATGCACAGTCACCAGCAGGGGCTCCCACCTTCCAGCTGTGTTCCCTTTGCTGCTGTGGTAAATGCTGGCACAGAGGCAGGCATGCTAAGACCCACTAGCACCCTACTGCAGCCATGCTGCTGCTGCCACTGCTGGCACATGCAAACGAGGATGGATTCCACTGTCTCTGCACTACTAAATGCTTTGGGTGACACCACCCACTAGAGTGTAGTGACCAGCAGTCTGAGAGCATCTTGGCTCACCCAGTGCAGTGGATTCTTAACCTCGAGCAGACAGAACAAAGTTGGGGCTCAATACAAGTCCTCCAGCATTACAGCACACAGTCCAGGAGTTGGGAGCTGAGTGTTGGCCCTCTAAAATCTTCCAGAAATGAAGCCAGTTGACTGAATCCACCTTATACACAGTGAAATCCTCAAGGTCGTCAAGTAGGATAAAATGAAAAAAACCCATCCAAAGGTCAGCAACTTCAGAGATTGAAGGAAAATAACCCTGCAAAGATAAAAAAGAATCAGTGCAAGAACTCTGAAACTCAAAAAACCAGAGTGCCTTCTTTCCTCCAAACAGCCACACCACCTCTCCAGCAAGGGGTCTGAACCAGTCTGAGATGGCTGAAATGACAGAAATAGAATTCAGAATATGGATAGGAATGAAGATCATCAAGATGCAGGAGTATGTTGAAGGCCAATCTAAGGAAGCTAAGAATCATGATAAAACAATGCAGGAGCCAACAGACAAAATAGCCAGTGCAAAAAAGAATGTAGCCAACTTGATAGAGCTAAAAAACACACTACAAGAATTTCATTAATAGCAGAATAGACCAAGTGGAAGAAAGTATCTCAGGGGTTGAAGACTGGCTTTCTGAAAGAAGACAGGCAGACAAGAATGAAGAGAAAAAAAATAAGGAAAAAAACCTCTGAGAAATAAAGGATTATGTAAAGAGACCAGACCTATGACTCATTGGTGTCCCTGAAAGAGATGGAAAGAGTATAAGCAACTTGGGAAATATATTCCAGGATATCATTTATGAGAACTTCCCTGACCTAGCTAGAGAGACCAACATTCAAGTTCAGGAAATGCAGAGAACCCTAGTAAGATATTTCACAAGAAGATCATCCCCAAGACACACACTCATTAGATTCTCCAAGGTCAAAATGAAAAAAAAAAAAATGTTAAAGGCAGCTAGAGAAAAAGGTCAGGTCACTTACAAAAGGAACCCCATCAGGCTAACAGTAGACCTCTCAGTAGAACCCCTACAAGCCAGGAGAGATTGGCGGCCTATCTTCAACATTCTTAATAAAAAGAAATTCCAACTGAGAATTTCACATCCGGCCAAATTAAGCTCCATAAGTGAAGGAGGAATAAGATCCTTTTCAGAGAAGCAAATGCTGGGAGAAGTTGTTATAACAAGACCTGCCTTACAAAAGCTCTGAAGGAAGCACTAAATGTGAAAGGGAAAGACCATACCAGCCACTACAAAAACATCCTGAAGTATGCAGAGCAGTGATAGCATAAAGCAACCACACAAACAAGACTGCGTAATAACCAGCTAACATCACGATGACAAGATCAAATCCACACATATCAATACTAATCTTGAATGTGCCACACAAACAAGACTGTGTAATAACCAGCTAACATCAGGATGACAAGATCAAATCCACACATATCAATACTAACCTTGAATGTAAATGGGCTAAATGCCCCAATTAAAAGGCACACCATGGCAATCTGGATAAAGAATTAAGACTCATTGGCCGGGTGCGGTGGCTCACGCCTGTAATCCCAGCACTTTGTGAGGCCGAGGCGGGTGGATCACGAGGTCAGGAGATCAAGACCATGTTGAAACCCCGTCTCTAATAAAAATTTTAAAAAAAAAAAATTAGCTGGGTGCGGTGGTGGGCACCTGTAGTCCCAGCTACTCAGGAGGCTGAGGCAGGAGAATGGCATGAACCCGGGAGGCGGAGCTTGCAGTGAGCCGAGATCATGCCACTGCACTCCAGCCTGGGCGACAGAGCAAGACTCCATCTCAAAAAAAAAAAAAAAGACTCATTGGTATGCTATCTTTAAGAGACTCTTCTCACATGTAATGACACCCATTGGATCAAAATAAAGGGATGGAGAAAAATCTACCAAGCAAATGGAAAATGGAAAAAAATCAGGGGTTGCAATCCTAATTTCAGACAAACCAAACTTTATAAACCAACAAAGATCAAAAAACACAAAGTAGGGCATTACATAATGGTAAAGTGTTGAATTGAACAAGAAAACTTAACTATTCTAAATATTAGTATTTATGCATCCAAAACAGGAGCACCCAGATTCATAAAGCAAGTTCTTAGAGACCTTCAAAGAGACTTAGACTCCCACACAATAGCAGTGGGAAATTTTAACACCCCACTGACAATAAAAGATACATCATTGGGGCAGAAAATTAACAATGATATTCAAGACTTCAACTCAGCACTGGATCAAATGGACTTGATAGACATCTACAGAACTCTCCTCACAAAAATAACAGAATATACATTCTCATCATCACATGGCACATACTCCAAAATCGGTCACAGAATCATACAGAAAACACTCCTCAGCAAATGCAAAAGAGTGGAAACCGTAACAACCAACCTCTCAGCACATAGTGCAATCAAATTAGAAATCAGGACTAAGAAATTCACTCAAAATCATACAATTACATGGAAATTGAATAACCTGCTCCTAAATGACTTTTGGGTAAATGATGAACTTAAGGCCAAAATTAAGAAGTTCTTTGAAACTAATGAGAAAAAAAGATATAACATACCAGAATCTCTGGGACACAACCAAGGCAGTGTTAAGATGGAAATTTACAGCACTAAATACCCACATCAAAAAGTTAGAAATATCTGAATTTAACAACCTGACATCACAACTAAAATAATAAAAGAACCAAGAGAAAACCAGCCCCAAAGCCAGCAGAAGATGATAAATAACCAAAATCAGAACTGAACTGAAGGAGATTGAAACACGAAAGTATTTAGAAGATCAATGAATCCAGGAGTTGATTTTTTTGAAAAAAAAAAATGAATAAAATAGAAAGACTGCTAGCTAGAGTAATAAGAGAGAAAATCCATATACACACAAGGAACAATGGAGAAGATATTACCACTGACTCCAAAGAAATACAAATAACCATCAGAGAATATTATGAATACCTCTATGCACACACAAGAAAATCTAGAAGAAATGGGTAAATTCCTGGACACATACACCCTCCCGAGACAGCCAGGAAAAAACTGAATCCCTGAACAGACCAATAATGAATGAGCTCTGAAATTTAATTAGTAACAAATAGCCTACCAAGACCAGACAGATTCACAGCTGAATTCTACCAGATGTACAAAGAAGAGCTAGTACCATTCCTGCTGAAACTATTCCAAAAAATTGAGGAGGAGGGACTCCTTCTCCTTCGTAACTCATCCTGTGAGGCCAGCATCATCTTGATATCAAAACCTGGCAGAGACACAACAAAAAAGGAAACTTCAGGCAAATATCCTTGGTGAACATCAATGCAAAAATTCTCAACAAAACTCAGCAAACTGAATCCAGCAGCACATCAAAAAGCTTACCCATCACAGTTAAGTAGGCTTTATCCCTGGGACGCAAGGTTGGTTCAACATACACAAATCAATACATGTGATTTGTCACATAAAGAGAACTAAAGACAAAAACCACATGATTATCTCAATAGATGCAGAAAAGGCTTTTGATAAAAGTCAACATCCATTCACCTTAAAAATTCTCAATAAACTAGGTACTGAAGGAACATACCTCAAAATAACAAGAGCTGTGTATGACAAACCCACAGCCAACATCATACTGAATGGGCAAAAGCTGGAAGCATTCCCATTGAAAACTGGCACAAGACAAGCCTGCCCTATCTCACCAATTCTATTCAACAAAATATTGGAAGTCCTAGCCAGAGAAATCAAGCAAGGGAAAGAAAGAAAGGGCATAAAAATCAAGAGAGAGGAAGTCAAACTATTCCTGCTGGCAGATCATCCTATATCTAGAAAACCCCATAGTCTCGGCCCAAAAGCTCTTTACACTGATACGTTCAGCAGGCTCAGGATACAAAATCAATGTACAAAAATCACTAACATTCCTATACACCAACAACAGTGAAGCCAAGAGCCAAATCAGGAATGCAATCCCATTCCACTTGCCACAAAAAGAATAAAATACCTGGGAATACTGTTAACCAGGTAAGTGAAAGATCTCCACAATGAGAGCTACAAAACACTGCTCATAGAAATCAGAGATGACACAAACAAATGGAAAAAATTTCATGCTCAAGGATAGGAAAAGTCAATATTGTTAAAATGGTCATACTGCCCAAAGTAATTATAGCTTTGATGCTATTCCTATTAAACTACCAATGACATTCTTCACAGAACCAGAAAAAAATTATCTTAAAATTCACATGGAACAAAAAAAAAGAGCTTGAATAGACAAGGCAATCCTAAGCAAAAACAACAAAGCTGGAGGTATTATGCTACCCTAATTCAAACTATACTACAGGACTCCAGTACCTAAAACAGTATGGTACTGGTATAAAAACAGACACCAATGGAACAGAATAGAGAGCCCAGAAATAAGGCCACATACCTACAACTATCTAATCTTTGACAAAGCTGACAAAAACATGCAATGGAGAAAGAACTCCCTATTCAATAAATGGTGCTGGGATAACTGGCTACCCATATGCAGGAGATTGAAAGCTGAACCCTTTCTTTTCACCATATACAAAAATTAACTCAAGATGTATTAAAGACTTGGCCTGATGTGGTGGCTCATGCCTGTAATCCTAGCACTTTGGGAGGCCCAAGCAGGCAGATCACCTGAAGTCAGGAGTTCAAGACCAGCCTGGGAAACATGGTGAAACCCCAGTATCTACTAAAAATACAAAAATTAGCTAGGCATGGTGGTGCACACCTGTAGTCCCAGCTACTGGGGAGGCTTAGGCAGGAGAAACAGTTGAACCTAGGAGGCAGAGGTGGCAGTGAGCCAAGATCAAGCCACCACTCTCCAGCCTGGGTGACAGAGTGAGACTCCATCACAAAAAAAAAAAAAAAAGAAAAAAGAAAAAAGAAAAAGGGATGGATTAAAGACTTAAATGTAAAAATTCAGGAAGATGGCTGGGGATGGTGCCTCATGCCTATAATCCCAGCACTTTGGGAGGCCGAGGTGGGTGGATGACCTGAGGTCAGGAGTTCAAGACCAGCCTGGCCAACATGGTGAAACCCCGTCTCTACTAAAAATACAAAAAATTAGCCAGGCGTGGTGGTGGGGGCCTGTAATCCCATCTACTCAGGAGGCTGGGGCAGGAGAATCACTTGAACCCAGGAGGCAGAAGTTGTAGTGAGCCCAGATCACGCCACTGCACTCCAGCCTGAGCGACAGAAAAAAAATTCTGTCTCAAAAACAAACAAACAAACCAACCCTGGAAGACAACCTAGGCAATACCACTCTGGACATAGGAACAGGCCAAGATTTTATGACAAAGACACCAAAAGCAATAGCAACAAAAGCAAAAATTGACAAATGAGATCTAATTAAACCAAGTTTCTGCACATTGAAAGAAACTATCAACAGAATAAACAGACAACAACAGAACAGGAGAAAATTTTTGCAAATTATCCATCTAACAAAGGTCTAATATCTAGCATCTATAAGGAATGTACACAAATTTACAAGAAAAAATATCCCATTAAAAAGTAAACAAAGGATATGAACAGACACTTTTCAGAAGAAGACGTCTGTGATGGTTAATATTCAGTGTCAACTTAATTGGATTGAAGGATGCAAAGTAGTTTTCCTGGGCGTGTCTGTGAGAATGTTGCCAAAGGAGATTAACATTTGAGTCAGGGGACTGGGAGAGGCAGACCCACCCGCAATCTGGGTAGGCACCATCTAAATAGCTGCCGGCGTGGCAAGAATAAAACAGGCAGAAGAACGTGGAAGGACTTGACTTGCTGAGTCTTCCAGCCTTCATGTGTCTCCCATACTAGATGCTTTCTGCCCTCGAACATCAGACTCCAAGTTCTTCAGCTTTTGGACTCTTGGACTTACACTAGGGTTATGCCAGGGTCTCTTGGGCCTTTGGCCACTGCAGACTGAAGGCTGCACTGTGAGCTTCCCTACTTTTGTGGTTTTGGGACTCGGACTGATTCACTGCTGCCTTCCTTGCTCCTCAACTTGCAGAGAGCCTATTGTGGGACTTCACCTTGTGATCGTGTGAGTCACTTCTCCTAATAACCTCTCTTTCATATATACATATATCCTATTAGTTCTGTCCCTCTAGAGAACCCTAATACAACATACATGTGGCCAACAAGCATATAACAAAAGGGTCAATATCATTGATCATTAGAGAAATGCAAATCAAAACCACAATGAGATACAATCTCACACCAGTCAGAATGGCTATTACGAAAAATAACAGATGAACAAAAAATTACAGATCCTGGAGAGGTTGTGGAGAAAAATGAACACTCATGCACTGTTTTTTTTGTTTGTTTGTTTGCTTGTTTTTTGTTTGTTTTGTTTTTTCAGATGCAGTCTTGCTCTGTCACTCAGGCTGGAGTGTAGTGACGCAATCTTGGCTCACTGCAACCTCTGCCTCCCATGTTCAAGCAATTCTCCTGCCTCAGCCTCCCGAGTAGCTGGGATTACAGGTGTATGCCACCAGGGTCAGCTAATTTTTGTGTTTTTAGTAGAGACCAGGTTTCACCACATTGGCCAGGCTGGTCTTGATCTCGGTGACTACTGACCTCAGTGATCTGCCTGCTCCAGCCTCCCAAAGTACTGGGATTACACGTGTGAACCACTGCGCCTGGCCGGGAAAACTTAATACACTGTTGGTGGGAGTGTAAATTAGTTCATCCCAAACTTTTTGGCACTAGGGACCAGTTTCATGGAAGACAATGTTTTCATGGACCAGGAGTGTAGGAGAGATGGTTTTGGAATGATTCAAGCACATTACATTTATTTATTTATTTATTTATATTATTATTATTTTTTGAGACAAAATCTTGCTCTAGTCACCCAGGCTGGAGTGCAGTGGTGTGATCTAGGCTCACTGCAATCTCCACCTCCCGGATTCAAGCAATTCTCCTGCTTCAGCCTCCCAAGTAACTAGGATTACAGGCACCTGCCACCACACCTGGATAAGTTTTGTATTTTTAGTAGAGATGGGGTTTCACCATGTTGGACAGGCCGGTCTCAAATTCCTGACCTCAGGTGATCCACCTGCCTCGGCTTCCCAAAGTGCTGGGATTACAAGTGTGAGCAACCGTGCCCAGCACAGGCACATTACATTTATTGTGCACTTTATTTCTATTATTATTACATTGTAATATATAATAATTATACACCTCACCATAATGTAGAATCAGTGGGAGCCCTCAGCTTGTTTTCCTGCAACTAGCTGGTCCCATCTGGGGATGATGAGAGACAGTGACAGATGCACACACTGCAGGGGAAGTGCATTAGATCATCAGGCATCAGATTCTCATAAGGAGTGTGCAACCCAGACCCTTCACATGTTCCGTTCACATTAAGGTTGGTGCTCCTATGAGAATCTAGTACCACCATTGATCTGACAGCAGGCAAAGCTCAGGCAGTAATGCGAGTGATGGGGAATAGCTGTAAACACAGATGAAGCTTCACTTGCTTGCTCACTGCTCCTACTGCTGTGTGGCCCAGTTCCTCACCAGGCAACGGACCTAGTCCATGGCCCACAGGGTTGGGGACCCCGATCTAATGTGACAACTCTGGAAATCAGATTCTATACCCCCTATTTGTTGTTGCTGTTGTTGTTGCTGCTGTTGTTGTTGTTCAGTGTCTAATGAGCTTTCTGAAATAATTTTGTAGTCTGGGGCTACTCCTCAACACTCAGCCAGGCAGTTTACATCTCTGCCTTAGCCTTCACTTCCTGCTTGCCCAGCACCTCAAGGTCAGTCAGAGGTGAGGGCTTTGTGCCTTCCCAGGTCTTTACTGAACATGTACGCAGCCCTACACTAGGGAGTAGCCTCATAGATTCCCAGGAATCATTCTGTTGGAATTTTCAAAGCCCTTATGGACATCCAATTCTCCTGTTTTTCTTTTAAAGCTTTTTGGTTAGCCTATTGTCTGCCCAAAATGTTATCTACAACCTCATACAGGCACCAACTTGAATAACGGCCTTTAAATGTTTTTGGCAAATGCCCTCAAGGAAAAGGCTTTTGCATTAAGTGAGCTCTTAGGACAAATAAAGACATCCTGGCAGTGGGAAGTTTCTGAAAACCACCAGCCAAGTCAAATGACAGTTCTCTGGGAATGAGGCTTTGAAAGAAATCCAGCCCCATTCTGTCTTTCCAGTGGCTGCCAGGCTATTGGTCTTCACTGTAATTATGGGCTGTTAATTTTCAAGGCTGCAGTGGAGCCAGCGAGGAGGGGATGAGAATAGAATAGGGCAAGTTAAAAATACCAGCCTGCTTGCTGTTCTTAATGAGATTTTTCATTTTGTTTGTGTGTGTGTGTATACATATGTGTATATATATACATATATACATATACATACACACACACACACACAAATATAGTGAATGGAAAATAAATCTTGGGGCCCCAAAATCACTAGGCTGAAGGGAAAAGTCAAGCTGGAAACGGCTTAGGGCAAACCTGCCTCCCATTCTATTCAAAGTCATCCCTCCATTCACTGAGATAAATGCATATCTGATTGCCTCCTTTCGAAAGGCTAATCAGCAACTCAGAAGAATGCAACCGTTTGTCTCTCACCTACCTGTGACCTGGAAGCCTTCTTGCCACTTGAGCTGTCCCACCTTTCTTGACAGAACCAATGTATATCTTCCATATATTGATTGATGTCTCAGGTCTCCCTAAAATGTATAAAACCAAGCTGTGCCCTGACTACCTTGGGCACGTGTCATCAGGACCTCCTGAGGCTGTGTCACAGGTGTGCATCCTCAACCTTGGCAAAATAAACTTCCTAAATTAACTGAGACCCTTCTCAGATATTCAAGGCTCACATTTTGGCAACCATGAAGGGATTCTGAGTGGAGGCAATCTCCTCACCAATCTCCTATTGGTGCTTGGTATCAGCTTGAACTATCTTTATGGCTCAAGCCAATAGGACAATTTGCTGAGGCCTGGAAGCAAGCCCTCCAGAGAATCACTGATCTTTCAAAATTTGGTCAAGATCTAAAGTTTATTTTGCTGTACAACTTTTTTTGGAGTTTTACTAGCTTCCAACACAAGAAAGGCAAGTTTTTCCTGCTTTGATGACGATGAAATGCAGGTAACTCCTTCATGGAGTTTGAGCTTGCTTCCAACAGGGAAGACAAATTTGAGTTTTTTCCTGCTTCTAGGATGGTAAAGAGCAGTCTTCAGCTTGAGACCCATCCCTTACCTAAGGATGGGTAACCGAATTGGGATTTGTCTTCCCAAAAGTTAGATTAACAACCAGCTGGTTGTAATTTCTCTTTACCATTAGAGCATTCAGTAATTGGATAAGTTGTGCCATCTTTGTTTTGCTTGTTCTTGTTGTTGTTGTTTGTTTGTTTCTGTTTTTGTTGTTGTTTCAGTCTTTTTCCCATTGGGATTGATCAACTCTATCTGACTTGATCAAATCCAAAGGAAACTTCCAAATTATGGGGAACAAGACCTCTGAAATGGCTAAATTTCCACACTGTGGTGGGGGAGAAAAACGGCCAACAAAGGGAAAAAAAAAAGAAACAGGAAAGATTTTTTATTTTGACTACTTAAGGGGCTTTATTTACATAATGAGGCCACCTTTTTGCTAGCCAGGCCAAACTGAAAGAGCAATGGCTGTCACTCCATACTGCAGTTCCATAGCTAAGGGCTCTGGCTTCTTTTTTTCTACCAGGACAGCTTGGGTGTGGTTCCTAAATCAAGCCATTTCCGGTTTGATACTTGGTACTTCTGAAATAGCAGCAATTTGTTCTAGCTGAATTATGGTAATGAGATTTAAAAAGATTCTTTTGAAGGAGCTCAATGATTAAAAGTCAGCTTAACTAAAAGCTAACATCCAAGATGTGTGCATGTGTGTGTGTTTGTGCATGTGTGTGTGTGTGTATGTGTGTGTATGTGTGTGTGTTTGTATTGAAAAGGCCTTCACATTTTTTTTTCTCCTAGGACCTTGTCTCTCTCTCTCTCTTTTTTTTAGCTAAAGATTTTTTTTCTCAGTTGACTGAATTCTGTTTTTTTTTTTTCATTTACTTCTGCTGTGTCTCCTTTCTCTTGCACCCTCTGCCACATGAGGGACCTAAAATATTATAGTTTGTAATAGCCTGGCTTTCCTTCAAGAAAGCAGAGAAGGTGCCAGACTCCCTTTTGGGGAGAAACCTGTTTCTCCTTATGACATCCCGAGAGTATAAGCAGATAAGTTCATCTCAGCTCTTAAACTGCTTGCTTTTGTATTGTGTTACCTGACTTATTGACTAAAAGAGTTATTGCACCAAAGGCTACTCTGGTTTTTAAGGAAGAGTGTAGTTTAGACATTAGAAATGTCCTCATTTAAAAAAAAAATTTAAGTGCACTGTAAAAGCATCACATGGTCTAGCCTCATAATAGTTCTCCCTTTTTGGAGACCCAGGATTCAGTGTGGGCTCTGCCCAGAGCTCAGAGATCTAGTCAAAAGATAGGTAGTTCCTATATAAATAAAATTGGTCTCCTCGTATAATCCTATGATAGATTTCTCTCTTTTTTTTTTTTCTGAGACAGAGTTTTTGCTCTTGTTGCCCAGGCTGGAGTGCAGTGGCACGATCTCGGCTCACTGCAGCCTCTGCCTCCCAGGTTCAAGTGATTCTCCTGCCTTAGTCTCCTGAGCAGCTGGGCCTACAGGCACCCCCCACCATGCCCAGCTACTTTTTGTATTTTTAGTAGAGACAGGGTTTCACCATATTGGGCAGGATGGTCTTGATCTCCTGACCTCATGATCCACCTGCCTCGGCCTCCCAGAGTGCTGGGATTACAGGCATGAGCCACCATGCCCAGCTATCCTATGATAGATTTCTATAATTTTTGTTTGATTTGGCATACTTTTTTTTTTTTTTTTTTTGAGATGGAGACTCTCTCTGTCACTCAGCCTGGAGTGCAGTGGCACAATCTCAGCTCACTGAAACCGCTGCCTCCCAGGTTCAAGCAATTCTCTCACCTCAGCCTCCCAAGTAGCCAGAATTACAGACATGTGCGACCACACCTGGCTAACTTTTGTATTTTTAGTAGAAACGGGTTTTCACCATGTTGGCCAGGCTGAACTCCTGACCTCAGGTGATCCACCCACCTCAACCTCCCAAAGTGCTGGGATTACAGGTCTGAGCCACTGCGCCTGGCATGGTACGTGGTTTTACTGCATGTGACTAGTTTATATGCAACTAGCCATGCAAGTTCAGTAACCCAAGGCGGTCTATACCCTGTTCAACAAGAACCATCTACTGATGACACTTCTGGAAGTCTGGGCAATGTCAACTTGCTGTAAGAGTTCCCAAATGCTCTCAATTATCATGTGATAACAAAGTTTTCAAACCAGTAAATTTTGAGTAGCCCTCTACTAGGAATAATCTTGAATAAGCTAGTAATGCCCTCCACAACCACAATTTCAAAAAGTCTGTATTGGTTTTCTCTTAAATTCAAGCATCATGTAAATATGAGGATTTCCCATATTCCCATAGAATCACAAAGATGATCACTGGTAATATGCGTGCTACATATATGTTACCAGGTTTTTTCTACTCTTTTTTTTTTTGACAGAGTCTCACTCTGTCACCCAGTCTAAAGTCCAGTGGCATGATCTCGGCTCACTGCATCCTCTGCCCCCCGGGTTCAAGCAATTCTCCCATCTCAGCCTCCCAAGTAGCTGGAATTACAGGGGCCTGCCACCATGCCCACCCAGCTAATTTTTTTGTATTTTCAGTAGAGACGAGGTTTCACTAAGTTGACCAAGCTGGTTTCGAACTCCTGACCTCTGGTGATCCACCCACCTCTGGTGATCCACCCAAAATACTGGGATTACAAGCATGAGCCATCATGCCTGGCCATTTTTTTGTATTCTTATACAATTATATGCTTGTTTTATAAAAATGAACTTATTCTACATATATATGTTATTACATTATTAGCACATGTTCCCAAATGACAATATAACATTTCCATTATTCTTTTTTAAAATATTTTTTCCTGAGTCAGCGTCTTGCTCTGTTGCCCAGGCTGGAGTGCAGTGGCCTAATGACAGGTCACTGCAGCCTCGAGCTCCTCGGTTCAAGGGATCCTCCCATCTCGGCCTCCTGAGTAGCGCAGCTAAGTTTAAAAATTTTTTTTTGGCCTGGCATGGCAGCTCATGCCTGCAATCTCAGCACTTTGGAAGGCCAAGGCGGGCAGGTGACTTGGGGTCAGGAGTTTGAGACTATCCTGGCCAACATGGTGAAACCCCATCTCTACTAAAAATACAAAAATTAGCTGGGCGTGGTGGCAGGTGCCTGTAATCCCAGTTACTCGAGAGGCTGAGGCAGGAGAATTGCTTGAGCCCAGGAGGTGGAGGGTGCAGTGAGTCGAGATCAAGCCACCACACTCCAGCCTGGGTGACAGAGCAAGACTCTGTCTCAAAAATAAATAAATAAATAAATAATTTTATAATTATATATATATATATATATGAGAGATAGGTCTCGCTATATTACCCAGGCTGGTTTTGAACTCTTGGACTCAAGCAATCCTCCCATCTGGGCTTCCCAAAGTGTTGGGATTACAGGTGTGAGCCACCATGCCCAGACATTTTCATCATTCTTTTTTTTTGAGATGGAGTTTTGCTTTTGTTGCCCAGGCTGGAGTGCAATGTCACGATCCCGGCTCACTGCAACATCCACCTCCCAGGTTCAAGTGACTCTCCTGCCTCAGCCTCCTGAGTAGCTGAGATTACAGGCATGAGCCACCACGCCCAGCTAATTTTGTATTTTTAGAAGACACAGGGTTTCTCCACTGTTTTTACTAGACCTTGATCACATCAAAAAGATTGTGTCTCTTCCATTTATTGCGCAGCTTGTACACAATTGACACAATGGGGAGCTCAGCAAAGGACGCAGAGTGACAGCATCCTCCCTTCAGTGGAATGGCCATGTCTAGACACCTCTTAATCACTCCCGAGAAGTAGGGATGGGTTCGGTGTATGAGAATAAGAAACGGAGGCTCCAGAGTTGAGACAATTTGCCCAAAACACACCTCTTGTGGGAAGCACAGTTGCGATCCCCCAGGTCTCTTGGGCTTGCAGGTTCCTGCTCTCCTGTGGGCCCCCAGGAGATGTTGGCTGCCAAGAGAAGGAGGAATCCTCCTGGGAAGAGGTTAACTTTTGCCACTCTAGGATTTGTCCACCCTGGGGTCCCTGCCAGGAATGTTCCCCCAGCACCACCCTCCCCATGCCGCCTCTTAACTGGCTGTGTCCTTCCACCATTCAGCAAACACATCCTACCTCCAGGACCAGCCCCTTCATCTCAGGAAGGCTCCCATGGGACTCCCAGAACCCCCATGGCTCCTGGAGCCCTGAGGGAATCACACCTTGGGTGGGGAGTGATTTATTTTCTCATCCAGTGCAACCTTGGAGGTAACAGACAAGAATGTCCTGTGATGCGAAGCACTCATTGTCCTGACCTCCGCTCCAGTGCCCTTCACTCTAAGCACATAGCATCCCCAGGCTGTTCCTGGAGGTGTGGGCTGGGGTTGGTAGGGACTAGCTGGGCCAGCTGGGCCAGGGGAGGCAGCCATGCCTGGGGCGCATAGCCACTGCCCAGAGCTGCCCCCAGAGCTGGGAGCCATCCTGCACATGGTGCTATGAGATGCCCTCCAGAGAGGAAGATGGAAGCTGTCTCCGTGCCCCGGGACTGATGAAGGGCCCATTCCAGGCCTTTGGGCACCCAGGCTCACTACCCTTCTGGGAGCCCTGTCCTGTGGGCCAGGACAAAGGTGCCCTCACTGGTGGCATTCTCAGAAGCTCAGCCGCTCCCCACACGTGCACATAGGGGCGTGCCCACACCAAGCCACGTGTGGGTGTCTGGGGACAGTGAGTCTGGGGGAGGGGGTGGGTCCCTTCCACAAGGGTCTGGCCAAAGTCCAGTTATGAAGGTGAGCTGAGATGGGCTCCCTCAAAGGAGCCATAGTGTGGGGAGCCCCAGGCAGAGCCCAGAGACAAATGCCAGCCCCAAGACTGAGACACGATCCAGGGAGTGCTGCCAAGAGCAGTAGACACAGCCGCTGAGGCCCACAGGGCACAGTGAGGCTGTGGGAGAGGGTGGCCCCTCTGTGGCCATTTCCCTGCCTGTGCTCACATCCCCTCCTCAGGCCTGTCTCACCAGCTCTTGCAGCCCATGACCCACATTCTGTCTGACTCTCCTTCCTCTCCTGGCTACAGGGATCCCCAGTGCCCCTCACCATTCCTTCTGGTCTCTCCTCTGCCTCCCGGAACTGTTCCCCAGGACTCTCTCCTGGGTCAGCCCTTCCTCCCACTCCACATCAGTGGTTCCAAACCCCGGATGCCTTTGGGATCAGCTGGGTGCACTTTAAATCCTTCCAGCCCAGAGCTCTGAACCCCAAGCTCCCCCGCCTCCTCCTGTGGCACCCCTTGGATCAGCCAACCATTTTATCATCATCCATCATGTTCCCTGTCACCAAGAGCCTCTGGCATGTTCTGTTGTCCCCACGCCCACACTGGCACCCCTCATCCACCAACCTGTGCCCACGTCCTGCCTTGAGCCTGTTTCCCCTCCTGAGTGGTGTTTCCTCACTCCAAGTGGGCACTGAGGCAGCTGGCAGACCTGGCTGTGAGCTTCTGTCCCATCCAGAAGGATCCTCCCCTCCAGATTACCCAGTCAAGCTTGACCCCATGGTGTCACCGAGACAGACCAAAAGAGGGTATTGAAGCCACACAGTCCCCTGAGCCCCACTGAGCTGCACCAGCTTTGGAGCTGGAGAAAGCCTGGGAGACTGAGCACTGAGTGCTAGGTCCCCATGGAGAAATCATTGTAACCTTCCCTTCCTCCCACTCTTGAGGGAGAAATCATCGTAACCTTCCCTTCCTCCCACTCTTGAGGGCCCTGGGGTAACACAGGGCACAAGGTGGGTGGTGGAAGAGGCACGTGCTTGGGTGCTTGGCACCTAGCCGGGGTTCATTTCTGTGGGTTCCCAAGATCCCAGCCACATGTCCCACTCCTGCCTCACAAAGTGACAGGCACTCCCTGTTCTGGACCCTGAGCTGAGTGTCAGATGCTGACCATGGAGACCCTGACTTTGAGGGGAGCACAGACTATCAACACAGTCCTGTGAACACAGAGAAGAGTACAGGAGGATGCTGTTTGGAGCACAAAGGGTGTGGTGAAGTCTAGTCTGGGACCTGGGTGTTGGAGGAGGCTGCTGTGAAGAAGGAACCTTCCGCTGGGCCCTGGAGAATCACAAGCGTTATAGGAGTTAGCCAGGTGGAGGTTGGGGTGGAGGCATGGGGTGGGCATGGCGGGAAGTGAAAGTGAGGTAAGGGAGAACTTGAGGGCCCTTCTGCACTGACAGGGTGAGTGCACAGGACAGGGTGAGTGTGCACTGGAATGGAGCGTGGGTGCAAGAGGCAAGGCATGTGTGCACAGGAGGCAGCATGTGTGCATGAGGGTGGAGTGTGTGCACAGGGATGCTGTGTGTGTACATGAGGATGGAATATGTGCAGAAGGATGAAGCATGTGCACACAGGGCCAGGGCATACGTGCATGGGGTGTACCTGGGGACTGAGCATGGTGTCCAGCCTGTTCCTCCTAAGTAGTGGGCACCAGCTGATTCCTCAATGAATAAATGTCAGCCAGAAAGAGAGGAGATGCACCTACAGGCTCACAGCAGGAGAAGCATAGTGCATTGGTGAGCGTGTTTCCACAGGGGACAAGGAGGGTGGCGGAAGAGGCGTGTGGGTGGGGTGCTGGGTACCTAGCCAGGCTGTGTTCTGGTGAGTGAGCCCAAAGGGTCTGAGATCAGCTGCAGGCATCCTCATCTCTGTATCTGGACCACTGGACCTCAGACATCTCAGGGAGCTGTTGAGTAGGCAATTGGAGAGAAACTTCTGGAACTCAAGAGGAGGATGGGGGTGGAGCCATGGCCTCAGGCACCATCCCAGGGGTAATAGTGAAGCCACAGATGTGCCTGAGAGCTGCCCAGAGAGAAGCCAAGGCCATCCAAGGCAAAGAGCAGACACTCAGAAAACCAGGGGAGCACTCCGCTGGGAAAGACAGGGCAAGGGGTTTGCAAGACACAGCAGAGCGCAGGCTACGTCTGACCAGTGGCTGATGAGATTCACAGACAGGGGCCACTTCGGGCCACTGCAGGATGTGGAGGGTGCTGGGGGTCAACGGGTTGCCCTGGAGGGTAGGAGGGAGGCAAACAGCTCCTGTGGGCAACAGGGGTGGGGCAAGGGGCTGGGGTGGTGGCTGTACTGGAAGGGGTGAGGGCCAGAGGACAAGGAGGAAGCACTCTGGGAGTCCTGGAGAGGAGAGTGTGAAGACACAGGAGAAAGAGGGAAAGGAGATCAGGCAGGAAAGAAGAGGGAGGGGAGTGGGAGCCAGGGCCTGACTGGAGACTCGACTTCTGACTTCCGACTTCCGACTTCCAACCTCCAACTTCCGTTAGGAAGTGAAACAAAGGCGAAGGCCCTCTCTGTCAGGGTACTCAGAGGAAAGGTCAGGGAACCAGGGCATGTGGGAGAAGAGTGGGAGTCCTCCCAGTGTTGTGGGGAAGGTGTCTGTTTAGCTGGAGGTGAGATTCTAGGTCCGGTGTGGGGGAGGTGGTGAGTGTGGAGGCCGGGAGATTAGAATTAGTCATTGTGGTGCAAAAGGGAAATTAACCTACAGAAGCTGTCCAGTGCCAGCGTGAGTATCAGTCAGAGGCTTTGAGCAACCCAGTGCTCTAGAAGAGGTAAAGTGAAGGCTTCCCTGGTCTCTGACATGAACTTGTTCTGACTCCCCTTGTAGAGGCCCAGGAATGTGTCCTGCCTTGTCCACAGGGGAAGGCCTCCACCCTGCTCAGCCTGCCTGGCAGAAATGTCCCCCAGCCCTCCTGGAGCCTTAGCCCCCTGAATGTGCCCCACAGCAGACAGCTATCAGATTCGTCCACTGGTGTTCACTCTGTGGCCGGGCAAGTCAGCCAATTTAAACCGTATATGTTTGCCTGTGTGTATATGTTTATGTGCGTGTGCTTTGGGATGTATGTTTGCCTGTGTGTCGATGTGCATGTGTGTGCGTATTATGTATGTGTGTGTGTTTGCTGATGTGTGTGTGTTTGTGATTGCGTATGTTTGTATGTGTGCGTGTGTGTGTGAGTGTGCATGTGTCAGCTTTGCCGTCTTTCCTTCAACCTCTGGCTGCTGCAGATGGTGGAGTGAGCTGAAGATGCTAGAGTGAGCTGAGGCTGGTGGAGTAAGCTGAGGCTGATGGAGTGAGCTGAGGATGCTGGAGTGAGCTGAGGATGGTGGGGTAAGCTGAGGATGTTGGAGTGAGCTGAGGCTGGTGGAATGAGCTGAGGATGCTGGAGTGAGCTGAGGATGCTGGAGTGAGCTGAGGATGCTGGAGTGAGCTGAGGATGGTGGAGTGAGCTGAGGATGGTGGAGTGAGCTGAGGATGGTGGAGTGAGCTGAGGATGCTGGGGTGAGCTGAGGATGGTGGGGTGAGCTGAGGATGGTGGGGTGAGCTGAGCATGGTGGAGTGGGCTGAGGATGGTGGAGTGAGCTGCCCTGCTAGACACTCCTTATCTGCTCCCAGCACACAACATCCTGTTTCTGGTTTCCATCTCGGTCAGTGGGGCTGCAGGGCAGATGCTGCTCAGATCTGTCTTTGGAGTTATTCCACTTTTTGTCTTGAATTTTCTGGTTGTGTTTCATTTTTCATTAATGCATTTTAGAACTTTGGTCCTTTTAAAACTCTGCATTTGTTATAATTAGCTGTTCTTGTCATATAGTTTTATTCCTTTATCTTTTTTTGAACATTTTATACACCCTTATTTCAATGTTCCTTTTAGATCACTCTATTCTCTTTACTTTGAATCTATTCTCTCTGGGCTTTGAATCTCCTTGTTTCTTGTATCTGCTGCCTCTCTTTAGGATACCTGGGAGTTTTTCCTCTGACCTCCTCTTCAGTAGGAAATGATTTTCCATGAGAATCCTGGTTCCCCTGGATGAGGACGGTGTCTCCTGGGGAGAATTTCCTGTTTGGTTTTGCTGGAGCCTGGCAGGTTCTCTCAGTTGCAGATGGGTATAATGTTAGCTCCTCAGCTCAGAGTTTCTGCACCAGCTCACCGCAGACTTGGGGCCCTGGTTTCCCACAGATGCCCAGGGCAGGGGCCTTCCTCTGTGCTAGGTGCTGCTCCGTGGTATTTGTTCCATGACTCTGCAAACATTGTTTTAAAGTCAGTTTGTAACATCTGCCTAGTAAACAAAAGTAACACTTGTGTCTTCTGGAACAATGGACTGGCACACCACCCCCTTCTCATCTTCATCCCAGTCCTCAGGGAGGCCCCTGCGCCACTGATGTCTGAGGCCACCAAGGCAGGAAGACCCTGGGGGGAGGGTAAATGGGAGATGCCTCTCAGCCCCTGTGCCTGCTGTCCCCTGGGCCCCAGGGTAGAGCTTCTGCAGACTTTGTTCCTTCCCATTTCTGAGACAGCCTGAGCTGGGGCCACCCTCCCCTTCATGGAGTCCCAGCTGTCAAACAAACACCTCCAGGGCCATCTGCTCTCTGAGCAAGAGTTTTCCTCCTGGGATGCCCCCACCCACCCACAGAAGCAGGGATATAGGGAAGGAAGGACCAGGATTTCTGGTTGCAATAATTGTATCCGTGAGTTTGAGACTCCCAGGTTACCTTTGGACTCATGAGCTGAACTGCTGGGCATTCTGGCCTGGATGTCCCTGGAGCCCCAGAACCTCCACAGGGATGATGAGCAGGGGGTCACTGCCCCAGAACCATGAGGGCACCCACATGGTCTACCCTGGCTCCTCACTCATCAGAGGAAATGACGAGATTCCAAGGTCCCCTCCGGTATTGCAAGCTGGCCTGAGCCATAGGGTCCTGTCCCAGCATGGCATCAAATGCCTGGAGCTCATCCTGCAGGAGCAGCCATGGCGGAGCCCCCGGGTGTGCTGGGCAGGGAGGATGTGTGGAATCTCATTCACTCTGGACAGCTGTGGCCCCCAAACTACCCATAACGATGCAGTCCAGCCGGAACTGGGGCCTTTTGGCTTCATAACATGTTGGAGTCTTTCCCCAGAGCCCCATTGTCTTTTAGAAATTACCACTTAGAGAGTGTTTAGGCTAAGGGAAGACTGTGTGGTAGATAGAGCTCCCTCTCCCCTCTCCCCTCTCCCCTCTTTCCACGGTCTCCCTCTGATGCCGAGCCGAAGCTGGACGGTACTGCTGCCATCTCAGCTCACTGCAACCTCCCTGCCCGATTCTCCTGCCTCAGCCTGCCGAGTGCCTGCGATTGCAGGCGCGCGCCGCCACGCCTGACTGGTTTTCGTATTTTTTTTGGTGGAGACGGGGTTTCGATGTGTCGGCCGGGCTGGTCTCCAGCTCCTAACCGCGAGTGATCTGCCAGCCTCGGCCTCCCGAGGTGCCGGGATTGCAGACAGAGTCTCGTTAACTCAGTGCTCAATGGCGCCCAGGCTGGAGTGCAGAGGCGTGATCTCGGCTCGCTACAACCACCTCCCAGCCGCCTGCCTTGGCCTCCCTAAGTGCCGAGATTGCAGCCTCTGCCTGGCAGCCACCCCGTCTGGGAAGTGAGGAGCGTCTCCGCCTGACCGCCCATCGTCTGGGATGTGAGGAGCCCCTCTGCCTGGCTGCCCAGTCTGGAAAGTGAGGAGCGTCTCTGCCCGGCCGCCATCCCATCTAGGAAGTGAGGAGCACCTCTTCCCGGCCGCCATCACATCTGGGAAGTGAGGAGCGTCTCTGCCCGGCCGCCCATCGTCTGAGATGTGGGGAGCACCTCTGCCCTGCCGCCCCGTCTGGGATGTGAGGAGCGTCTCTGCCCGGCCGCCCTGTCTGAGAAGTGAGGAGACCCTCTGCCTGGCAACCGCCCCGTCTGAGAAGTGAGGAGCCCCTCCGCCCGGCAGCCACCCCGTCTGAGAAGTGAGGAGCGTCCTCCCTCCTCGTCCGGGAGGGAGGTTGGGGGGTCAGCCCCCCGCCCGGCCAGCCGCCCCGTCCGGGAGGTGAGGGGCGCCTCTGCCCGGCCGCCCCTACTGGGAAGTGAGGAGCCCCTCTGCCCGGCCAGCCGCCCCGTCCGGGAGGGAGGTGGGGGGGTCAGCCCCCCGCCTGGCCAGCCGCCCCGTCCGGGAGGCGAGGGGTGCCTCTGCCCGGCCGCCCCTACTGGGAAGTGAGGAGCCCCTCTGCCCGGCCAGCCGCCCCGTCCGGGAGGGAGGTGGGGGGTCAGCCCCCCGTCCGGCCAGCCGCCCCGTCCGGGAGGGAGGTGGGGGGGGTCAGCCCCCCGCCCGGCCAGCCGCCCCGTCCGGGAGGTGAGGGGCGCTTCTGCCCGGCCGCCCCTACTGGGAAGTGAGGAGCTCCTCTGCCCGGCCACCACCCCATCTGGGAGGTGTACTCAACAGCTCATTGAGAACGGGCCATGAAGACAATGGCGGTTTTGTGGAATAGAAAGGGGGGAAAGGTGGCGAAAAGATTGAGAAATCGGATGGTTGCTGTGTCTGTGTAGAAAGAGGTAGACATGGGAGACTTTTCATTTTGTTCTGTACTAAGAAAAATTCTTCTGCCTTGGGATCCTGTTGATCTGTGACCTTACCCCCAACCCTGTGCTCTCTGAAACATGTGCTGTATCCACTCAGGGTTGAATGGATTAAGGGCGGTGCAAGATGTGCTTTGTTAAACAGATGCTTGAAGGCAGCATGTTCGTTAAGAGTCATCACCACTCCTTAATCTCAAGTACCCAGGGACACAAACACTGCGGAAGGCCGCAGGGTCCTCTGCCTAGGAAAACCAGAGAACTTTGTTCACTTGTTTATCTGCTGACCTTCCCTCCACTATTGTCCTGTGACCCTGCCAAATCCCCCTCTGCGAGAAACACCCAAGAATGATCAATAAAAAAGAAAAAAAAAAAAAAAAAGAAATTACCACTTAGAGAGGGTAGTGCTGCTGATAAAGACAGGCATGCACTGAATTGTGTCCTCCCCAAATTTATATATTAAAGTCCCAAACCCTGGTTCCTCAGAATGCAGCTGTACTGTGGTTGGAGAGGATTTGTAAAGGTTAAATTAAACGAGGTCATTAGGGTGGGCCCTAATCCAGTACGACTGGTGTGCTTATAGGAACAGTTTAGGAAACAGACATGCACAGAGGGTAAAGCATGGGAGGACACAGGAGGAAGGTGGCTGACTCGGAGGAAACGACCCTCCCCACACCTTGACCTTGGACTTGCAGCCTGCAGAATTCTGAGAAAAAAATGTCTGTTTTTTTGTCATCCAGTGTGTGGGACTTTGTTTTGGCCACCTAGTGGACTAATACAATGGCTTTGCTGTTAACAGCCCAGACCCACGTTTCCTGCACATAAGGCATGGGACTCCCTCATCCCCTCTGCCCAGGCCCAGCCCTGGTCTCTGAGCTGAGTTCACTGGGTAGGCTGCAGGCAGCAGGCAGGAGTGGGGCCTGATGGAAGGGGCGATGCTGAGGCAGTGAGGGTGGCAGAGGGATGCTCACTGGCTCATGTGGCTCAGCTTCGTGGAAGCATCAGGAGCAGGAGTGAAGGAAGCAGGTGACAGGGGCCACTCATGGAGACACAGATGGGCAGGCTCCTCCACATGCTGGAGACAATTTTGGAGGCACCTGCTCCACCCACTGCCACACCCTCAGACTTCCCCATACCCTGTGCTGGATCCAGCAGCAGCCCTGATTTTATGGTATGACCTTGATGGTCAGATCAGGCATGGACAATGGACAACTTGACCCAGACTATGGGATCAGAATCTCTCCCCAGCAACATGGCCGTGGGGTCATCTGAACAGAGGACGAGCAACTGCAGACTGCAGGGCTACTAGCAGCCAAGTACACAGAGAGGCAGAGGTGGGGAGAAGGGAGCAGGTGCACAGGGAGGGAAGGGGCAGAACTGAAGCCACATAGCCCAGGGAGCAGGGAAACCTGAAGGAGACCCCAAGCAGGCGTCCTGTGGGCTTTCCAATGTCTGGTCCTGCTGAGACCTGGCTGCCCTTGTGATCATGAGCCAGCAACCTACAGTCACTACAGCCCTGTCCTTCTGGTCTCCTCTTGGGTCCTGCCTCTGCACAGCCTGCAGCCAGGCTCAGGCTGGAATCTCCCATATAAACTCTAAGGCAGGCTTTCCTATAGTTTCCATGGAAATTCTCCAGCTGATAGAAGAAGTGAACACCCCAAGCTGGGGCCACATTTTCAAGTGGTCTGTGAAATTTTTGCAAGGTTTGTGGTTCATCTAAAAGATTCATAATTTCAAAATGGAATTCTTGATAGTTAGGGAGATTTTTCACATACCCCGAAGGGCTCCTCTTTCTCCAGGGTTGGGTCAAAGTCTTGTGTCCAGAAGCCCCCTGGTCGGCAGTCCTCTTGGCTTCCCTGATCACCCAGTGTCCAGCCTGCATGGGTCCTTCAGTCCGGGGCCATGGTGAGGCTGGGTCCCTGGGCCTGGCACCATCTAGACACCCCTTGGGGGTCCAGTGAGGTGCAAGCTACATCTCTAACCCCCTGACCTCTGCCTTCTCTACCTCCCTGCCCACTCCCTCATTCAGAGACACTGAGCATCACCTCTCAGGAGTTTCCATCTTAACAGAAGATGGAAGAGAGTTTCACTTCAGGCCACTGTTGCCCACTATGTCTTAGTCCATTTCTGCTGCTCTAAAGAAACTACCATGAACTGTATAATTTTTAAACAACAGGAATTTATTTTAAACAGTTCTGGAGGCTGGGAAGACCATATCAAGGCAGATTAGGTTTCTGGTGAGAGTCAGCTCTCTGGTTCATTGTTAGCATCTTTTGGCCAACAATGTCTTCTGTGTCCTCTCATGGTGGAAGGGGCGAGGCAGCCTTCTGGGGCCTCTTTTATAAAGACACTAATTCAATCCATGAGGCTCCACCCTGGTGACCTAATCACCTCCCCATACTCCCACTTCCTCATACCATCCCTTCGGGTTTAGGATTTCAACATATGAATCTTTAGGGGACACTAACTTTCATTTCATAGCATTTGGACTTACACCATTGCCTTACTCCCACTTCTTTAATTCTTGGGCCTTCAAACTCAGACTGAGTCACACCACTGACATTCTTGTTTCTCTGGCTTGCAGATAGCAAACCGTGGGACTTCTCGGTCTCCATAACCACACGATGCAATTCCTATAATAAATCTGCTCTTACATATACCTGTATGTATCCTGTTGGTTCTATTTCTCTGGATAACCCTGGCTAATACTCACTGCAAGCACTTGTGCAATACCAAGGGCCTGGCCATCTGCTTGAAATGGAAAATAGAAAACACACACACACACACACACACAGAGACAGATCTTGCCCAGAGCCACCCACCCAGTGCCTGTCCCCAGACCAAGGCCCAGTCCCCTTCGCCTGTCTCCATCACAAGTGCCACCAGCCTGTCTGACGAACTGCCCTGCAAAGTTATTGACATTGGCCTGGCCTCCTGGGGACACCAGGCCCTGAACATTGTGGAGAATGAGATGCTGGGCCTGATACACATGCAGGAGCTGTACTTGGCCTTCAAGCTGCTAGAGGGCACCTGCATGGCCAGCTGCCTGCACACGACCATGGAGACAGCCATCCACATTGAGACCCTCATCACCCTGGGTGCCCCAGCAGCAACATCTTCCTCACCCAGGACCATGTGTTGGCTGCCATTGCCAAGGCTGGCATTCCAGTATATGCATGGAAGGGCGAAAGGACGAGGAGTACCCGTGGTGCATAGAGCAGTCACTGTAATTCAAGGATGGGCCCTCAACATTATTCTGGAGGATAGGGGTGACCTCGCCAACCTCTTCCACACCGAGTACTCGCAGCTCTTGCTGGGCATCTGAGGCACCTCTGAGGAGACCATGACTGGGGTCCACAACCCACAAAGGATGAAGGTCAATGGGATCCTGAAGGTGCCTGCCATCAATGTCAATGACTCCATCACCAAGAGTGAGTTCGACAAGCTCTGTGGCTGCTGGGAGTCCCTCACAGATGCATCAAGCAGGCCACAGAGGTGATGATTGCTGGCAAGGTAGCGGTGGTAGAAGGCTATGGCAACATGGGCAAGGGCTGTGCCCAGGCTCTGTGGGGTTTCAGGGCCCACGTCATCATCACCAAGATCGACCCCATCAGTGCACTGCAGGCTGCCATGGAGGGGTATAAGCCGACCACCACGGATGAAGCCTGTCAGGAGGACAACATCTTTATCACCACCACAGGCTGTGTCAACATCGTCCTTGGCCAGCACTTTGAACAGGTGAAGGATGATGCCATCATGTATAATACTGGACACTTTGATGTGGAGATCAATGTCAAGTGGCTCAGTGAGAACACTTGGAGAAGGTGACCATCAAGCCCCAGGTGGCCAGGTACTGGCTGAAGAATGGGCGCCGCACCATCCTGCTGGCTGAGGGTCAGCTGGTCAGCCTGGGTTGTGCCGTGGGCCAACCTAACACAGGGAAGAGGTGAGCAAGTGAGAGAACTCTGAAATTTCACAACTCCGCCATGGACCTTTGCAATCCTAGTCACAGGGAGCCCCCTCTTCACCCCCAGGCCTCCAGATGAACACAGGGAGCCTGCTGGAGACTGTGTAGAGGCACTGCTCAAGCCTACATGGATCCCACAGGCTTTTCATCCCTGATCTGCCTGGTACAGCCACTGTTGCCTGCCATGGAAGGGAATGGGGCACTTTCGTGTGCCCCAAAGACAGATACCGCAGCTGTGGTGAGGAGGAGTGGGTAGACAATGCTCTGCATGGCTTTCCTCTGCTGCTCCTCTCTGCTAAACGGGACTTGCCTGCTTTGGTGACAGGCTGCCAGTGCGACCGCCCACCGCTGCCTGAGCATGACAGCCACAGCTCAGTGTTCCTCTGAGAGCCCAACCCCCAGATGCTGCCCATTAGCCCGTTCCACCACAGGCTTGCCTCTGCTGCCCCAGGCCAGGAAGGGAGCAGGAACCTTCCTGAGCTCCTAACAGCAAAATCCAGCTTTGGGAGAGAAGTGCGAGTGGGCCATGAGCCCAACAACTGCCATTGCTTATTGCCCCAGCCGAAGGTTCCTGCCCTCCTGGGTGAAAGGTGCACACCACAGCCACCCTGCTATGCCTGGACATTGCAGCTGTGGCCTGGAGCCCTTTGGAAAGCCCAGCCCCCTGAGTCCTGTGATCTGTTCTCCAGCTCCAGGGGACCAGCCCACCCCTCCCTATCACAGCCAGTACCTGAACTCTAGGCTGCTACAGAAATACTAAAGATCATTAGAGACTACTATGAACACTTCTATGCACACAAACCAGAAAACCCAGAGGAAATTGATAAATTCCTGGAAACACAAAGTCTCCCAAGATTGAACCAGGAAAAAATAGAAATCCTGAATGGACCGATAATGGGTAAGAAAATTGAATTATTGAGTTAGTAGTAAGAAACTTTCCAAAAAAAACACACACACAAATTTCCCAGGACCAGATAAATTCACAGCTTTTACATCTACCAAATGTACAAGAAGAGCTAGTATCAATCTTACTGAAACTATTCCAAAATATTGATGAGGATCCAGTATCATCCTGATACCAAAATCAGGCAAGGACACAACAAAAAATAAAACCACAGGCCAATATCCTTTATGAACGTACATGCAAAAATCATCAAAAAAATAATACTAGTAAAACAAATCCAGCAGTGCATCAAAAAGATAATTCATCACAGTCAAGTGGGCTTTATTCCAGGGATGCAAAGATGGTTAAAGACAGCAAATTAATAAACATGGTTCACCACATAAACAGAACTAAAACAAAAATCATATGATCAATAGATGAAAACCCTCAATAAACTAGACATCGAAAGAACATACCTCAAAATAATAAGAGCCATATAAGACAAACCCATAGCCAACATCATACTGAATGGGGAAAAGATAAAACATTCTCCTTAAGATCTGAAACAAGACAAGAGTGCCCACTCTCGCCACTCCTATTTGACATAGTACTGGAAGTCCTAGCTGGAGCAATCAGGCAAGAGAAAGAAATAGAAGGTATCCAAACTGGAAAAGAAGTAGTCAAATTATCTCTGTTTGCTGATGACATGATTGTATACCTAGAAAACCCTAAAGACTCTTCCAGTAGACTCCTAGACTTGATAAACAACTTTGGTAAAGTTTCATGAGATAAAAATCAATGTACAAAGATCAGTAGCATTTGTATACACCAATAACATGGAAGCTGAGAACCAAATCAAGAACTCAATCTCATTTACAATAGCCACCTAAAAAAAAAAAAAAAAAACTAGCTAGGAATACATTTAACCAAGGAGGTGAAAGATCTCTATAAGGGTAACTATGAAACACTGATGAAAGAAACCACAGATGATGCAAACGGAAAAACATCTCATGCTCATGGATTGGAATAATTGATATTGTTAAAATGACCATATTCCCTAAAGCAATCTACAGATATGACAAAATTCCTGTCAAATTTTCAACATTATTATTCCCAGAACTAGAAAAAAAATTCTAAAGTTTATATGAAACAAAATAAAGCCTAACTAGCCAAAGTAATTGTAAGAAAAAAAAAATCCAGAGGCATCATATTGCCTGACTTCAAACTATACTACAACGCTGTAGTATAAGCATGGTACTAGTACAAAAAATGGACATGTAGCTCAATGAAGCAGAATAGAGAGCCCCAAAATTAAAGCTACATACCTACAATTAATAGATGTTTGACAAAGTCAACAAAAATAAACAGTGGGGAAAGGACAGACACCCTATTCAATAAGTAGTGCTGGAAAAATTGGCTAGCCACATGCAGAAGAATGGAACTGGATCCTATCTCATTATAAACAAAAATTAATTCAAGATGGATTAAAGACTCAAACAAGACCTGAAACTATAAAAATCCTAGGAAAAAAAACTAGGAAAAATGTGGATATCAGCCTAGGCAAATAATTTATGACAAAGACCCCAAAAGCAAATGCAACAAAAACAAAAATAGGCAAATGGAACTTAATTAAACTGGAAAGCTTCTGCACAGTAAAAGAAATGATCAACAGAGTAAACAGACAATTTATAGAATGGGAGAAAATATTTGCAAATTATGCTTCCAACAAAGAACTAATATCCAGAATATATAAGGAAATCAAACAACTAAACAGAAAAAAACAAGCAACCTTATTAAAAATTGAGCAAAGGATATGAAGACATTTCTCAAAAGAAGAAATATAAGCAGCAAACACATGAAAAAATTCTCAACATTGCTAATTATCAGATAAATGCAAATTAGCACCACCCTGAAATATCATTTTACACCAGTCAGAATGGCTATTTTTAAAAAGTCAAAAAACAATAGATGTTGTTGTGGATGTAGACAAAAAGAAACGTTCATACACTGATGGTGGGAATGTAAATTGGTTCAACTTCTATGAAAATCAGCATGGAGATTTCTCAAAGAACTAAAAATAGAACTACCATATGACTCAGTAGTCCAACTACTGGGTGTCTATCCAAAGGAAAAGAAATCCTTATATAAAAAAGACACCTGTATAGCATGTTTATCTCAGCAATATTCACAATAGCAAAGTCATGGAACCAATGGTTGACCAGATAAATAAAATGTGGTATATATACACTATGAAATACTATGCATCCATAAAACATGAAATCATGTTCTTTGCCACAACGTGATGGAGGTAGAGGCCATTATCCTAAATGAACTAACTCAGAAACAGAAAATCAAATATCGCACATTCTCATTTATGAGTGGGAACTAAACAATGGGTACTCATGGACATACAGATGGAAATAAGAGATGCTGGGGACTCCAAAAGGGGAGAGGGTGGGAGGGGGATGAGGGTTGAAAGACTACCTATTGGAAACAATGTTTGGTATCTGGGTGATGGGTACACTAGAAGCCCAGTCTCCACCAGTATACAATATACCCATGTAACGATCATGCAAATGTACCACCTGAATCTAAAATTTAAAAATGCAGCCCACCTGCAACTCAGCCCACCTGCATGATCAAGGGCTGTGTCCCTTTTCTCCGTTCACTAGCATGAGGAGCCCCTGACTGATGCCAAACCTGGGGGATCAACTCAGCTGGAGAGGAGGAAGCAGGGCAGGAGTGGCCCATGGAAGCATGGCTGGCAAAGTTCCCTCTGCCTGCCCCTGCTATCACTGTTCAACACAGAAAGCCTGGGAGGGTCCCTGTGGGTGGCCAGGGTGGAGGGTTCCTCCCCTCCGATGTCTTCTGAGCTCACCTTCTTAATATATGACTTCCTCCCTTGAGGGATGAGGAAGGATGACAGGCCCTAGCTTGAGTTCATGTTGGCTAAACTCCAAAGGCTCTCAATTCCCCCTAACAAACAAGTATGTTGATTTCCCCAGGATCACATAAAGCTCTTCATGAAATTGCACATACATTTCTTCTATGGGGTCTCAGAGTTGCAGGGATGGGAAGCAACATCTTCATGTTTCCACGTGGGTAACACAGAAGAAATAAAGTCTTTCTACACTTTCATGTTATTTCAACTCCCTTTCTGCCTAATGAAAGCTTTCCCACACTTTTCCTGGTGTCATGAGTACAGTGAACATTTTCTCCCTTAGTCTTCAGAGATACACAGTCCCAGGCACCTTGTAAAGTTGCCTTGGCTGCTCTGGGCACATTTGTATGTGGCTGTAGGCATTAGGCAGCTGGGCCAGACAGTCTAAAGCCAGAGGGTGCACTGTCTGGCTGGCTCTCCCTTCCCACACCTGCGGGCATGCATCCTACCTCTCTGGACCCTGTCTCGTTGCGCTGCACACAGGCCATGCACCTGCTCACCAGGCACCAGGCGCCCTTGTCATAGATACCTCCACCTGTCTAGCAATGAGGTGGGAATGCTCGATTCTTTGTGAAAATCTCTGTATTTACAGGACCAGAGGTGTTTTGTTTTGTGAAACAGAAGCTCTCCAAAAAATAAAACAAGACAAAAAGTTGATGAAGCCAGGCTTCCCATTCCAGGGAGAATGTTGAGAAGTGAAGTGTGGAGGGGCAGCATGTTCTCGAGTACCCACAGTTGCTCAGGGAATGAGCCTACAAAAGGGGAAAAACCAAATGACTGAGTCCCGTCCACCCCCAGGGGCTCTAGTATCCTCTTCCATTTCCTCAACATTGACCTGGCTCATTTCTCTCGACACCTTGTGCAGGGCGTTGTGTGCCTGGAAAAACCTCTCATAACCAGTTTGGGAGATAGATGTGCAGACACAGAGGGAAGAGGCTGGGGAAGGGTGGGAGAGGCCCGCTTCCCATCTTGGCAGCTGGCAGGACCCAGATGTGGAGTCCAGGCTGCGGCAGGACAGGAGGGTGCAAGATGGAGAAGGGGGACAAGAAAGAGTAACTCCTCGGGATGACAGCATTGAAGGTCAAAGTCATGTGACCCAGAGAAAGCCCCCAAAGCCCTACACACAGAGGCAAGCCATTGCGTTGAAGCCTTAAAACAAAGAAACAAACAAACAAACATGGGAGGGGGGACAGTGTGGTTATCACCGTCAAATTAGTCAATACTGTTTAAAATCCAAATCTGGTATATTTTTAACTTGTACTTGTCTTTCAGAATTGCTATGGAAAAGCATAAATATTGCATTCCAGTAGATGGGGGAGGTGGAGAGCCGTTTATTTACTCTCAAAGATGGATTAGGGATGACTGGACAACCTCAGCCATAGTTCCCCCCTCCTGACGTGCTCAGGAGCCCCATGTGGGGTGCCCATGGCCTGTGTGAGTGGCACCTTGGGCAGTCATGCAGCCACCATGTACACACGGTGGGCAGTGGGACACTGCCTGTTGACACTCATCTCTGTTGGGGCTGTGGTTTCTTCTATGGGGACAAATGATTAAGGAGGGAAGTTTATCTTTTCTAGTGAAATGAGGAGGATTCCCTGAAATTTGCCTGGTCTTGGGGACGGTGTGGGGTATCTGGGAAGATAATTAGCATTTCCAGAAAGCGCCTCACTGCCTTCTGGGACACATTCAGAATTTGAGTAGCCAAAAAATGGAAACCAGGGACAAGAAGATGAGTACAGGAAGTGAGATATGCAAGTATTTTTCCTTTCAAAAAGCTAGGGAGGGGCCGGGTGCTGTGGCTCACGCCTGTAATCCCAACACTTTGGGAGGCCGAGGTGGGTGGATCACCTGAGGTCAGGAATTTGAGACCAGCCTGACCAACATGGTGAAACCCCATTTTTACTAAAAATACAAGAATTAGCCAGGCATGGTGGCAGTCTCCTGTAATCCCAACTACTCGGGAGGCTGAGGCAGGAGAATCGCTTGAACCCAGGAGGCAGAGGTTGCAGTGAGTTGAGATTACACCATTACACTCAGCCTGGGCGACAGAGCGAGACTGTCTCAAACAACAACAACAAAGAAACAAACAAACAAACAAAAAGCTAGAGAGGGAGACACAGCATTGAATTCATATTTCAAAGACTTTTTGGGCTTTTTGAATGGAGAATTTGGCCTAAGGCCTCATGTGTCCCAGCCCTTGATGACAGATGAATTCGGGGCTGTTGGGACTGGAATGCATCCATGCCTGGCAACCTGACGACACCAGGGTGCTATGTCGTGGCAGGGGCAGTATAAATCCAGCTCACTCAAAGGACAAGCTCCGTGGTGACAAACACAGTTAACTTTGGTTGATCAGCAAGAATTCAACTCCTTTGACCATAAGAAAAGACTCAATGTATACGTCCAGTTCAGCAACAAAAGCCTGTTAATCTTGGGTGTTTGGTGCCTTAGAAGTTGGGCTCTGAGTGGGGAGTGACAAAGGGGGTTCTGCAGTGTGCCTGAGCAGTGGGGACAGCAGCAGCAGCATCCTGGAGGGAGGCCTCAAGCACCAAGCAGGGGGGAGGTGGCACCTGGAGGAGCAGGTGCTGGGGAGGCACTCCTGGCTGGGTTGAAGGCAGCTCTTTGGGTTGCACAGAGTCTGTGCTTGGGAAAAGTACTCCAGGCTGTGTCTCAGGCAGATCCTTGGGCTGCAAGGAGCCTGTTTGCAGGCAAGGCATTCCCTGCTGTGTTGGCTGTGTCTGAGGCACATCCCTGGGCTGCAGGGAGCCTGTGGTAGGGAAAGGTACTCCCGGCTGTGTCTCAGGCACATCCTTGGGCTGCAGGGAGCCTGTGGTAGGGAAAGGCACTCCTGGCTGTGTGGAAAGCAGATCCTTGGGCAGCAGGGAGCCTGTGCATACTGGGACTTAGTAAGAGCTAAGCTGAGGTACCTCCCCTGTAGGGAAGAGAAGAGAGAGAAGGTCACCGTGTTGGCATTGGAATTGGGCTCAGAAGGCTGCGGTTGCCTGGCTCAAGGGATGGGGCCAGGACCCATCGGGACCCACAGGGTGGGCCTTGCTGTGCTCCTCCTCTCTCCCCTTGGTGCTGCCTCCAGCCTGGACTCCTACTTCCAGACTCAGCTGTAGCGTTAAAGTCCCCTCTGCCTCTCCAGGCAGCCCTGGGTCTCTGACTCTGGACTCCCTCAGCCCTCGGGTTGAAATGGTTTGCTTCCCCCTGGTAGATAGGAGGAGGCCCCAATTACCTCTGTGCCCCAGCATGGCACAGAAGGCTCTAGTGAGCATGTGGAAGGGATGAGCGCTCACCACAGCCCTCAAGGCTGGCTCCAGGGACCCTTGAGTGGGTGATGAGCTGAGAAGGCAGCAGCTCCACGGTTCCCTTGGTTTGGGAAGAGGATGATCCAGACCCGTAGGAAGAGCAAACTCTTGTCTTGCAGAAGCAGCTGCTTTGCTTTCATCTTGGGCACACACCAGTGTAGCCAACTCACCACCCACACAGCTGCAAGCCACACAGAGATTGTCTCTGTGTTCGTCTGCAATGCCTTTCTCTCTGCTGGCTTCTTATGCTCATGATCGGGGCAAGCCTGTCTGAAGACTTGATCAGGGCCTTTCAAAAAGGCCCTCAGGGTCACTCTAAGTAAGGTCAAAGGGACTGGGGTTCAATCTAGCCTCTGACCTCAGGCTCAACCTCAGGCTCAACCTCTTGGGAATGGCTTTCCCATCTCTCAAATGGGCCCAGCAATACCAAACACGGATTGGTCACCCCAAGTCCATTCTTCCTGTCTTCCTTACTAACAAAGCCTGCTTTTGTTAAGAAAGGCAATGTGGTGCAACAAACCACCACGGCACATATTTACCTATGTAACAAACCTGCACATCCTGCACATGTATCCCGGAACTTAAAATTTAAAAAAAAAGAGAGAGGCAATGTGCTCAGTTGTAAAATGACCTTTTCCCAGTCTCCCTTGCTGAGCAACATGGCCATGTGAATGCATTCTGGCAACGGAGTATAAACAGGAATTGTTGGGCATTGCTTTAAAGAAGGCTGATTTCCCTTTTTCCTTTGTCTTCCTGCCTGGAGTATGAGTGTGATGGCTGGAGCTCCAGAAGCCATCTTGTAAGCATGAAAGCAAATTGAAAGCCTGGACTTTTCAAGGAGAATTGTTAGGTTTCCCCAAGGCTGTTCTCTTGGGGCTTAGCAGGCAGGCAATTAGATAACAATCTTTCTCAGAGCTGCTCAGCTCTCCCATTTCTCAATTTGTATAGGCTGCCCTTTGTTTCTGGAATGTTCTTCCTAATGTTGTCTGCCCAGTGAACTGCCACTCACCTTTTCAGACTCAGCTCCAGAGTGGCCTCCTCCAGGAAGCCCCTTATCCTTGCTCCCAGCTAAAGTGACCACCCTGCTTGGTCTTTCTGGTCATGTCCTGGCAGAAAGCTGAGCCCATTGTGGGAAGTGCCCTGTCCTTCTAGATGTGCCCATCCCTGCTCTGCAAGCATGCGGACTGTAACTGCATCCCCTTTGGCACCTGTGGCTGGAGGGTTGCAGCAGGATCCCAGGATGCCAGTGGGCATATGCTACTTTGCTTTGACCTCCCCATCTGTGATGTGGCGCTGATGATGCCCACATACCACGGCAGGAGCAGCAGCCCATCAATGCTTGTGGTTTCCCTGGCTTGGGGCCTGTTCAGCTCCTTCTCTACTCGAGGCCACCCTTCCCAGGCTGCCTGGAATCCCAGGGGTCCCCTGTCAGGCCAGTCTCAGCCTGATGGTCCCAAAGAAACCCTCCATTCCTCACAGGTGTTCCCCAGAGCGTGCAGACTTTGAGCTTGCTTGAACCTGTCATTCATGCATAAAGCCTCCCCTTGGGCATGTGAGTGACAAATGCCTCAAATGCTGGATTCCCTTATGGAGATGGTCTCTCTCTTAGTGAGAGGGGCCCTTCTCCCCTCTAGACCCCATCCTGGGACCTGCCCTCTCCTGCCCCTGCCCTGCTAGTTCCCATCCAGGATGATGTTTACTTTCCCCTTGTGCCCCCTCAGACCCTGTCCTGAGCCACCTGTGTCTGCAGCTGCCTGTCCACCCTCCTCCCTGCCTGATTGGGTCCCTGGCTCCGCCCATCCCCAAATCTAGTCCTCCCAGGACCATCTTCCCTCCCAGCTCACACCCTCCAGAGATGCTCTGCACTGCTGGCAGGATCCAGTCCCTCCACCCAGCCTGCACGCCAGACCGTCCCCTGCCAGGCTCCTGGGGTCTCCACACCCTGTGATTCAGGCAATCACATCCCAGCTACTAGAAGAGCTGGCTGTGCCCTGGCATCCTCCCTTGCTCCTCTGCCTTGAGGGCTCTGCTCCTTACCTCTCCATGTTGCATGTCTAAGCCCAGCCATCCTGAGCCTCAGCCTCAGTGCTGATGCTGCCTCTGACAAGCTGCCTTCCTTGAAGGGGAGCACCCTGGTCCCAAAGCCCCAGAGCACTAGAGCTGAATCTCTTTCTCTTTCTCCAGACAGCCTCTCTCTCTCCTTGCAGCACAGAGCTGCACAGAGGGGAGCTCTCTCTACCCCACCCCTACCCTCAGCTCTGCATGAGGGAGAGGCAGGGTTGGGGACAGAGCCCAGGACCAATCATGGAAGTGTCAGCACAGCTCCTGTTTCTGGGACCTACCAGCTCCCAGCCCTGTGCCAGTCCCTGCACAGCCCAGTGCCCTGGGACTCATGACAGGCCTGACAGCGTCCTTTCTGTTCATGGGAGGCATCACTGGAGCTCGCTGGAATTGGACTATTTGCTCCTTGTTGTGTGCCCATGGAGAGCAGAGCTCAGACATGTACGGTGTGTCTGTCCCCACAGCCTACTGCCAGGGCACCCTGCAGTGAGGAACAGGGAGGCCAGAGCCCAGCTGCTGGAGGCCCTGGTGGTCTTGCTAAGGGCCTCGTGATGTCCCCATGAAGGGATAATACCCAGGGCTCCCTTCATCTCCAGCAGCTGCAGTTGTGCAACTGCTGGCCATGCAGACCCCCAGCCTGCTCAGGAGGAGCTCAGGACAGACAGAGGCATCACAGAGCCCCACATAGGGCTGTCACCACCCATGCTGGGACCCCAGCTGGTAAGAGGGCATCCTTGCTACATCCCAGACAGCATGGACAGGCACTGGGGTTGATCCTGTGGGACTGAGGTGAGCCGAGGGTGTTTGTGTGGACGCCTTTGTTGGGCTATGGAGGTTTCCTTCTGCTCACAGGGTGCTGTGGGATGTTGACGCCCCCACTTCTTGTTCTTCATCCCCTGAGATAACCGCTTGGTTCCTGTTTCCCATTTTGTTGATGTGGTAAATTACACAGACATTTCAGCTCCTGCACCTGCCTGGCCTTCCTGGGAGGAGCCCTGGCTGCTCCTGCCCTGTGGTCTGGGTTAGCTGCTACTCCATGCCATTTGCTGGTGTTTCCCTGAGAGCTTCTCACACATGTCTTTTCTTGCTTTAGGGTTAAACTTACTGTTGTGAGGTTACAACACACTAATTGTACACAAGTACTCACACCACCACCCCCGCATATTCCCCCCACACCAATAGACACTCACATTCACACCCATGTGGACCACACATCCACACCCACCCACCCATGCACACTGGACCACAAACACACTCAACCCACCCCATACCACACATCACACCACACACCACACACCCGAAGCACACACACCCACACACCACACACACACATAAATAGCAAACACACATACACCAAAAATACCAAAGACATACCACACATCCCACACACACACCACACATATCAGCAACACACTCCCAACTCCCCATATGACACAAACACACACTGGACACCACATACCTGCACACCAGACACCCTTCCCACACACCAGCAGCCTTCCACACACCAGGCAACCTTCCCACACACTCCCACAAGACCCCCACTCATGCCACACACACACAGTGCACATACACCACACATACACACGCATATATGCTCCCTACGTACACTCACACCCCCACATACATATTACACAGCACCTCAGCTCCCACACAACATACACCCAATACAACACACACAGATGCATCACTCATGCACACCCCACACACACCACACTCACAGCACATATACACACCCCACACAATCTCACACACATTTCCACAGCACACAGACCACATATTACCCTCTCCCGCAGACTTCACACACATCAAGCCTCCCACAGCACAACTTCCCAGACATACTACACATACTGCACCCACACAAACTACATACACACATACCACACACACCAAACACATACACACCACATACACACACCACACTCACACACTCCCCACACACATCCTCCCCCACACATACCAAACAAATGCACACACTCCATACACGCATGCACTCATGCACACCACCCTTTGGCAACCGCAGGGCCTCCGCAGCTCTCACCTCCTACACACTCAGAGGAAGGCTCCACCGATATCACATCAAGACAGACCTTTGACGTGAGCTGGAACACAGGAGGGGTGGGGCAGGGCAGGGAGAGTGGGCTTCCAGCCACAGGATCCAAGTCCCCAGCCCCTCACCTCCGCCCACTCACAGCATCAGTGGTGCTTCTCAGGACCTTGAAGCCATTCTCCACTGCAAACATGTGGCCAGGGCTGTCTGCAATTGCTGTTAACTACAGAGAGCAGAGCTGGCTTGGACTCCCCGCCAAGAGGTGAGGATGCAGCAGACCCCCAGCCTAGGAGACAGTGTCTTGCCCCCATGCTTTGGGGGCAGCAGAATATCAGGCTCTGAATGTCGCAGCCTTCTCCAGCCAGCAGCCCACTCTTAGGGAGCAGGGAGCTCTTCCACCCTCCCCGCTGGCATGGTGGGATTTATACAACACGCTGTCAATCACTTCTGCAGTGGCCATGGGTTGGCCCAACTCACTTGGGGCAGCTTAGACAACCGTCCTCGGGGTGGCCCTGGGAAAGCCACCTGGGACGCCTTTCCCCACTAGGCTTGAAAGTGGCGCCTGGTTACCTGTTTGGAATTACCTGGTCCAGCTTATAATCAGCCACACCCAGGGTGTAAACGTTGGCCCCCAGTTTCCGAGCCTTTTGAGCCTAAGGGAAAGAAGGCATTGCATATTGGTCATCAAAATACATGGAGCAAAATGCTGGTAAGTATGAACTGGACTCACTTCTCTGAGAGTGTCCTGAAATGCATGTGCCACCAGTTCTCCATTGGTCATAGCAATAATCATGCTGGGAACCTTGTCTGTAGATGAAGCAAAGAGTGGCCTGCTCAGCAAAGGCACCAGGAGTGACCTCCAGAAGCTCCGGAACCCCTGCAGGTGGTTGGGCCCACAGTGCTGCCCACTCCAGGGCATGGCCAGGTGCCCCCACCTCATCCTCCAGAGGAGAGGCTGCCAAGACCCAAGCACCTGCCACCCAGAGACCCCCTAGAGTCAGGGAGGTCTCAGCCCAGCACCCATTTTACAGTGGAGGGGCTGAGAGGGGCAGGGTCTTTCACACCAGGCTGCCTGAACCCTCACCCACTAGAGGCCTGCACCACCTCTGCCTGAGGGCAGCTCCAGTCAGGAGTCCACAACCACAGGCCTGTCCCACGGGCAGAGGGAGGAGCTGCTGGGCCCTCCTGTAAGAGACAGGCTCAGGGAGGCTCCCAGGGGGCCGGGTCTTGCTGTGAGCAGAGCCTGCAGGTAGCCCTGCCGGTATCTCTGTGCCCAGGAGTTCAGGACTCCAGGTCAGTGGCACCTGGCCAGGGGACCCCACAGCCACCTCAACACCTTTCCTCTCCAGCCCTGCCTTTTCCTGACAAGAGCTACAGCGACACAGTGGGGAGGGAAGTCGGGGGCCCTGGACAGCCTTCTGTACCATATGAGACAGGGTCAGGGAATGCAAGTCACTCGGAGGGGAGACATGCAAGGGAGGAGAAAGACTAAGGTGTGTGCAAGGGGGCAAACCCCTTGGCTCTTCCCTTGTCCTTTTCACACAGCCCAGCTGGAGGACAAGTACCTCAGGGTTATGAGCACCAGAACTGCACACACAGGATCCCACACAGTTCTCAGAACTCCATGGGGCGGGGGCTTACTATGCTCATTGCACCAGGGAGGGAGCTGGAGCTCAGAGCAGGTGAGCAACTTGCTCCAAGAGGCAGGGCAGGTGTGGCCTTGTAGAGTCTGCACACAGAGCTCTCTGAGGCTCACACCCAGCTCTGTTCCCCCTACAGGACCACCATGGGGACGGCAGGTGCTTACTTCCAGAGTTGAAACTTTCGATCTGTTGAATTGCCTGCAAGAAAATGAAGAAATATTGAGCCTGGACAGTGAGATGATCCCACTGATGCTCTAAGATTTTGTAGGTTAGGGTTAGGGTGAGGGTTAGGGTTAGGAGATCAAGGGGTCTATACCTTTCTAAATCCTGCCTGCATGAATGTGTGCCCTTCAGGCACACTTTTCTGAAGTTGGCCAAGACTGTTTTTTATTCTATTCCTGAAAAAAATAAAAAAAGGTGGTTGACCTGGAAAGACATTGACTGTTAAAAATCAGCTCCCAAGCTCTCCGGGAGCCACTGTTCTTTGTGCAAGGCCTCCTGGATGAAGGAGGGGCCAGGCAAGGGCTTTGTCCGGCTCATTCCTCATTGTGATTTTGACCAGAGATTTCAAGCCCTTCTGAGCTCATCTCAGATACAGAGAATGCAGGCCTGGGGAACTTCACCAGAGCCCTGCTTGGACCATCTCTGGTGACAGTGGGAGCTTCCTATGGATGAGCAGCTATGAGTCAGGAACTGCAATGGGGCTGATATTCCTAACCCTAACCCTAACCCTGAACCAGGGATGGGCAACTGAGAGTCAGCCACTGACAATGGGGTTGACATTCCTAACTCTAACTCTAATCCAAATTCTAACCCTAACAAGGATGCTCTTGTGTTGAGCACTCCGTCCTTTAACAGGTAGGGCTGCATTTGGGAAAAGTCATCCTGCTAAGCCACCAGCCCTGCACCCAGCCCGATGGCCCCAGACCCCTGACCCTGACTCAGTTTCCTGTTCTATCTTTACCCTGATACAGGAAGTAGCAAATCTGCTTAGAGTGTCTGGCCTCCTTGACTTTCTGTGCCCCTGAAACAAAAAGACCAAAGGCTGGAGAGGCAGCCCTGACGGCTGTGCATGCAGGGGCTGAACACTGATCTGTGGACTGGCCGGGGGATGTGGCCTGTCAGCTGCTGTTAAAACAGACAGAATGGGCTGGGGCAGCCAGGACTGGCTCTGGTGGCAGGACTGGGACAGGCCACGGACTTAGGGTCAGGCTAATCCAATGTGACAGGCTGAGCCTGCACAGCAAGGCTGGGCAGAGCATGGACCCTGAAGGATGGCTTCCCACTGCGGGCAGAAGAGTCCTTGCCATGGCCAGAGCTCTAAGAGCCCTGCCTGCCCAGCCCAGGAGGGGAGGAGGCCAGACCCATCCATACCCAGAAGAGGCCACGGCCTGGCCTTCCTCTGGCCATGCCCAAACCCCACTCCCCATCTGGGTCACCCGCCACAGTCCTCCCCCATAGACTTGCTTTTTACCACCTCACACCCACCCAGTCTCTCTGACAAACCCACAGCGCAGGACACACAGACTCAAGCTCCTCTATCCTGTATTCCCTCAAAGCTGCAAGTGGGGCCCAGTCCCCCATCCAGTCCTCAGTGTCCTTACCTCTCTTCTGTGCTTCATCTCCTCTGGGCCCAGTTCCGGGCATGTGCATTGGAAGTGCCCTCACCTCCGGCCAAACAGGAACTCTGCTGTGCCCCCTGCTGGGCCTGGGCTCCAGCTGCCTAAGCTTGTTCCTCCTGCCTCCCTCCACTTTCCCAGCCTGCCCCAGAGCTCAGAACCCCACCCAGGGGCTCCCCAGTCTGGGCCTGCCAGCATCCCTGCACTAAAGTCCCACTACTCCCACCACCAGCTTTGACCCTGACTCCCTCCCGCACTGGTCAGGGCAAGGGGAACAGGCACAGAGCAGCAGCCAGCACATGTGTGTGTTCACAGGACACCCCCACCCCCCACCAGTCCCTGCACCCCGGGAATCCTCACAGCCACCGTTCAGGGAAGGAGGCAGGGCAGAGAGAGGGCAGGGGAGCGTGAAGTAGGGGAGGCTGAGAACTTCTGGAGCACAGGGGCCTGCGGGTAACCTTGCAGCCATGGGTAGGAGGATGCAGGGGAGCCGGGGCTAAGGTCAGGTGGTTACTGTGAGTTGCCCTGACCGGCCTGCCCTGTGTGCTGTCGGGCTCCCAACCAAAGTTTCCGGGAGCCCCTCAGCTCCCTGGAGCTCCCTCTGGCCAAGCTCACCAGGCCTCCCTTGGGGGATCCAAGCAGCACTCACTTGTCTGAAGTGAGTGGCAAGACAGTCTCGCCGTTCGTGGAGTAGGCGATGAAGCACATCGGAATATTTGGGCTGTGAAGGAATCATGTGCTGGTGAGAAGCCAGAAGCAACGGCTCAGAAGCCAGCGTGGTGAGGCCAATTCGCCACCTCCCACCCCAACTCTTCCGCTTTGGAGCCCCTTGCTGGACACAAGGAGGTGAGATAAATGTAGTGAAGGACTCTGAGGCCTGTGGAGACAAGGGCTCCATAGAAGGGAGAGTCAGGATGGCAACTCACTGCATCCCCACACTCCCAACACCCCAAAGACACTTGCGCACACACACATGCACACACAGGCACACACACGACACACACATGCACACACACACAGGCACACACGCACACACACAGGCACACACACATGTACACACTCACATGAACACACAAACACATGGCACCCACACACAGGCACATGCACACACACACACAGACACACATATCTTATAATGAACAGGCAGGGAGATGCACACACAGCCCTCCCAGCTGGCCTCCCTTCTACTGGAAAATTCTTTGCCTCTTCATCCCATTCTCTCCTCCCTCTCCTCTCCCTCATTCCTCCTTCATCTCAGACAAGTGACTCTCCCTATTGGCAGCCATGCACACAGCCTCCTTTCCTCTCCCTGACCCTCCTTCCTGCCGGCTGACCCTCAGTGGCCCTCAGCAACAGTGCTGCCATACGTCCCCAGCGGAGCTCCCCATGGCTCCTGCCCTTGTTGCCCATTCATTTTACCCACAGTCATCAGACTTTTCTTCCTTAAGTGCCATCTTGATCATGCCACTCCCCTGCTCAAGAGCCTTCTCTGGTTCTCTATGGCTCACAGCAGGAAATCCCAGCTCCTTGGCCTGGCATAATGAGCCCCTGTGGCTTTGGCCTCAAGCTGACCTGCCCAGCCCTCTCCCAGCCCTCCCTGAGCTAACCTCATTCCCAGCCAAGTCAGACCACTCACGCCACCACAGGTCCCCTGTCTTTTCCATCCTGCAAGACCCAGTTCAAAGACCCACATCCTTGGAAGCCATCCTTGACTTTGTCCTTAGGAGTTTCTGCTTTTTCCTTTAACCTTCCCTGTGAGTTCTTTGTCCCCTACTTGAACCCTCAGCACTGTGTAACCCAGAGTTCCAGGACTGAGTCATCGGTTTCCCTGCCTATTGTCCCTTCCCAGCGTGTGATGTCCCCAAGGGCAAACTGCCTCCCCTGCAATATGTCCGGGCTCACAGGCAGGAGCCAGCCAAGGCCGCTGAGACCCCATGGAACCAATGAGCGCTGGCCTCATTCCTGCTTCAGAATGCCACCTTGTGCTCTGTGTCCCCCACTGAAGGACTCCCACGCCTACCCCATCTGATGGGATGTGCCCTCTGCCTGCCTTCCAGAGGAAAAGCTCTCTGCAGCTCAGGGGAGGCTGCCATGCGGAGATCCGTACCTTTGGAACCTTGCCACTGTTTCCTCCACCCACATATAAAGGTCAATCCAGTTGTTGTTCACGCTGCCAGACCTAAAACAAAAGGAGACGTGGGTCAGGGAGATGAGTGTATCTCTCTGATGGGCAAGTGTCTGCCCCGCCCCCAGCCTCCCAGCAGGCTCTTAACAAGCTCTCCTGACCCCAGCACAGCTGAGGCTAGGGTACACCCCCAGTGGCCACTGGATCATCCGAGGTCGTGAGTTTCACCAGTTGAGTGGTCAGCATAAGGTGACCACCCAGCCCCATCTGCCTGGGACTGAGGAGCTTCCTGGGATGTGGGGCTTTTGTTGGCCATCCAGGTGGCTGATCAGGTTAGGTAGGGCACTGTGTAGAGTGGAAATGGGAGAGAATGTATTGGTTGGAAAAGCCCCCAATGAACAATCTAAATATGGAAAATCAACCAAAAAAGTTTCATTTACGATAGCATCAAACAGAACAAAATACTGAAGAATAAATTTAAACAAGGAAGCAAAAGAAACATATACTGAAAACTATAAAACATTGCTGAAAGAATTTAAAGACACAATAAATGGAAAGATATTGCATGCTTATGAATCAGAAGGCACAATAATAATATTGTTAAGATAACACTAATCTGTATCAAAATCTCTACAGCATTTTTTTGCAGAAATAAAAAAAAATTTCAGTAAATTTCTTATGGAATTTCAAGGGACATTAGTCATATAACAAAAAAAAATCTGAAAAAGAAGAACAAGATTGAGGATACACATTTCCTGATTTCAGAATTTATTACAAAGCTACAGTAATCAAACTATTATGGCACTGACATAAGGACTGACATGTAGAGCAATGAACAGAATAGAGAGCTCAGAAATAACCTGTCATGTCTGCGGTCAAACGATTTCCAACCAGTGTGCTAAGAACACTCAGTGTGGGAAAGAACAGTAGTTTCAAGAAATGGTGCAGGGAAAATTGGATGTCTATGTGCAAAAGAATGAAGTTGGACCCTTCTGTAAACCATTACAGAAATTAACTCAAAATGGGTCAAAGACCTAAATGTAAAGGCTAAAACTTTTAAACTCTTAGTAGAAAACATAACTTTTATGACATCAGATTTGGGGATTTTTTTGGCTATGGCACAAAAAACACAGGCAACAAAATTAAAAATAGAAAAGTTGAGACTGTATCCAGATTAAAAACTTTTGTGCATCAAAGGACACTACCAAGGGAGTGAAAAGACAACCTGCAGAATGGGAGGAAATATTTACAACTCATATACCTGATAAGGGATTAATATCCAGAATATACAAAGAACTCCTACAACAACAACGAAAAAGAAACAACAAAAAAATGCAACAAAAAAAATGGGCAAAGGATTTGAATAGACATTTCCTCAAAGAAGATATGCAAATGGCCAATAAGCACATGAAAGCATCTGCTCCACATCACTAGTCACTAGGGAAATGCCAATGAAAGCCGCAAGGAGATACAACTTCACACCCATTGGGGTGACTATTATCAAAAACCAGAAAAAAACAATGTTGGGCTTTTGTTGGTGGGAATGCAAAATGGTGCAATCACTGTGGGAAACAGCTTGACATTTCCTCAGAAAGCTAAACATAGGATCACCATAGGATCCATCAATTGCACTCCCAGGTATATACCAAAAAGAAGTGAGAGCAGGGACTCCAAGAGATACGTATACACCAGTGTTCATAGCAGCATTATTCACAATAGCCAAATGGCAGAAGCAACCCAAGTGTCCATCAACAGATGAAAAGACAAACAGGCCAGGTGTGGTGGCTCACACTTGGAATCCCAGCGCTTTGGAAGGCCAAGGCGGGGGGATCACAAGGTCAGGAGTTCAAGATCAGCCTGTCCAATATGGTGAAACCCTCTCTGTACTAAAAAATACAAAATTAGCCTGGTGTGGTGGCACGCCCCTGTAGTCCCAGCTACTCAGGAGGCTGAAGCAGGGAGAATCACTTGAAACTGGGAGGCAGAGGTTGCAGTGAGCCGAGATCGCACCACTGAACTCCAGCCTGGCGGCACAATGAGACTCCAACTCAAAAAAAAAAAAAAAAAAAAAAAAAAGATAAAGAAAATGTGGTACATATACATACAGAGAAATATTATTCAGCCATAGAAGGGATGAAATTCTGATGGATGCTACAACATGGGATAACCTTGAAAACATTATGCTAAGTGAAAAAGGTCAGACAGAAAAGGCCAAATATTATATGTTTGCTTGATTATATTGTGTGACTCCCCTTACATGAAGTACCTACAATAGGCAAACTCATAGATAGAGAAAATACACTAAAAGTCACTAGGGCTTGGGGAAGGGAGGAATGGGGAGTTATTGTTTAATGGCAATAGAGGTTTTTTGGGGTTTGGTGGGGATGGGGTTTGAGACAGGGTCTCACTCTGTCACCCAGGCTGGAGTGCAGTGGTGTAATCTTGACACACTGCAGTCTTGACCTCCCAGGCTCAAGCGATCCTCCTGCCTCAGCTCAAGCTGAGTAGCTGGGAGTGGAGGCACACATCACCATGCCTGGCTAATTTTTGTATGTTTTGTATAAACAGGATTTTGCATGTTTCCCAGGCTGATCTTGAACTCCTAGACTCAAGCGATCCTCTTGCCTTGGCTCCCAAATTGCTGGGATTACAGGAGGGAGCTACTGCTCCCGGCTGAGAATAGAGTTTCAATACGCAATGATGAAATATTTTTGGAGATGGATGGTGGTGGTTGCACAACACTGTGAATGTACTTAATGCCACTGAATTGTACACTTAAAAATGGTAAATTTTTGTTATGTATGTTTTCCCACAATTAAAAAATTACTCAAAAAATACAAGGGGTCATTCCCACTTAGAGCCCTCAAAGGTCACCTGGCCAAGAATAGGAGCGCATGGGAGGCTGATTCATTTTCTTCCAGCTCAATCCAATGAATGAACAAATGAATAATGAGTCTCATGAATAAGCTGAACGCTAATGACCAAAGAGCCTGCCTGCAGGCAGTAGATGTTGTTTCTGCCTGGAGGACTACTGCAAGATTCTCAGGGTCCCGCCCAGCTGCGTGGTCTTTGGATGGGCTTTGGAGTCACAAAATCCAGAGTTTCAATTCAGCGCCATGGATGTCTATCTGGAGGCTGTGGTGGGTCATTCCCTGGCCATGACCTGGCTCATTGCCTCCTCCTTAGAATGGGGCAATACCCTTTACTCCCAGCCTTGTTAGGAAGACTCATTAAGGTTGCTTTTGTCTGCTCCCTTTACATCCACTCTTAGGCACCCCCTCTGCATTCCCCCTCATCCAGTCTGTCTGGGATTACATCAGGGCCTCTGCAGTTCCTGTGAGTTTCTAGCCTGTGGCTCTGCCTTGCCTGGCAGGTCCCTTCATCCCCATCCTCTGTCACCGCCTCTGACCTGCAAATTCTCCCTTCATCCTCATCACACTTGGCAAGGTGAAAATGAAGATACCCTTTTTACAGATGGGGGACACGAAGGCACAGAATGATGAAGCAACTTGCCCATGACTATGTGGCTAGTGAGTGGAGTCTGCCTGTCTCCAGAACTGAGTTGCTCCTTCCACAAGAGTAGCAGAGCAGCCACAAACCACAGGAATTGGTGGGCTGGGGTACACGTCCCCTAAGCATCAGTATCCAGGGGGAATGAGAAAAATCAGAGGAACTTCAACCTGCGATACTGGAAAGAGTGCAGCACAGGAAGCCGGAGTCTTGTCACACCAGCTGTCTCTGGATGCTTCCCCAACCTCCAGGAGCCACCCTTGTCCAGAAACCAGATAGAAAAATACCTGCACTACGCACAGCCCAGGATTGTGGTGAGGTGCCAGGAGTGCAGGGGAAGGGCTTTGGAGGCCAGAAAGTGCTGCAACATTCTCCTGAAGATAGCACCACTGCTGCTACTGAATAAGCACAGAGAGTATTCCCACCCAGCAGGAGGAGCGGCAAAGGGAACCAAGGCAATCTCTCCAAAGCTGAACATTTGCCTCTTTCCTTCCTGGTGAGCCAGAAGGCGCCTAATACGTAGCCCAGCTTCCCCAGGGCCACCCTGAAACAGACCAAACTGTTCCTGAAAGTGCAGGAACTACCACGTGGCTCTCCAAGTTGTAGAAGAAGCACTTAGAAGCAGCCAACCAAAGCCCTTCTCTAAGCAGTGACATTAGAATGCCCCACAAAGGCAACAAAGCAATCTCTCTGGGGCCCAGTAAAATAGAAGTTATTTGCGTGAAAAAACAAACAAGCAAAACAACACAGAAACCCTAAACATCCACAGTGAGCTTCTGAGAACTGCTGAGAGGCAGGTCCGAGCAATCAGCTGTTGCAGTGGCATGAGGATGAGGATGCTGACCCAGCTGATGGAGGGGTAGGGAATCGTCCAGAACCCCTTTGGTGGCTTTTTTCCTCATCCAGGAGATGAAGCACCAGGGAAAAGACAGCCAGGGCATTCTTTCTGCCTCAGAAAAACAGGAGGCCTAGGTCTGGTCTGACCAAAGGGTTGGCCCTGCTTCTGTGACGGAAGCTTGCATCTCCTTGAGTGGCGTCCTGTCCCTAGTGAAAAAGAGGTGGTGGCTCCTGAGGGTGACCCAGGGCCAGAGCTAGAAGGGACACTCACTTGTCCAAGATGAAGTAGAGGTCAAATGAGCCCTGGCATCTGTGACCTGCTTGCCCCTGGCGCCAGTGCTGCCTCCATCCTGGGCCATGGTGGTGGTGGGACCTCCTGGAGCCCGGGGCCAGGCGGTGAAAGACTCTCCAGTCAGGTCCATGGTACCGAAGGCTTCCTGCCCTAAAAAGCGATGGAAGAAGCAGCAGCAGCAGGAAGAACAGGAAGTAGGGCCCCCGGGGCCCATGGCTCCCCATTATCTGGCCGTCCCTGTGACCCCACCTCACTCTTGGATGCCTGTGCCAGGGCCCAGAGAGGCTGAGCACAGGCCCCTTCTCTGCCGCCTCTCCTTATGCCAGGGGCCACACCCCTCCTTCTGCCCTTTCACCAGTGCACACTATGGCCCTCCACCAGGTACCTCCCCAGATCGCAGAGACTAGGGTCAGCAGCTGGCTCTGGGAGACTTGCTTCCAGCTACCTGCCTGGCCCTTCCCCCACCCTGGGGACAGAATTCCCTGTTATGGTTGACAGGAAGGTTGACATGGTGACTTTGTGAACTGCAGTTCTTCCCAATATCCTGCATGTTGACAACACCAGGGGGAGGCACAGGACCTTTGGAGGGGCTACAAGAGGAAGCCTCCATTTACCTTACAACAGCCCTCACAGTGTCCCTTAAAACCACTAGACCCTGCCGTTTGTTCACTGGAAGAGTTAGCCCAGGTGACTTAGGTGACGACATTGCTGTGGATGAGGAGGTCAAGGACTGGGAGGCCAGAGTATTGGCAATGGGAGGTTATTTGTGTGACACTGAAGTCCCCCAGGAGATGGCAGATCTGAAAGGAGATGGAAACTGTGGTGTTGCCAGAGTCTTTGTGAATGAGGGACATTCCGGTTCTCTACTGCTGTGTAACAGACCACCTACATTTAGAGACACAGAACAGGCCCATTTTATTACGCTCACAGGTTCTGAGGATCAGGCACTCAGGGCAGAGTTAGGAGGGCTCCTCACGTCTGGGGCCCCATGACTTGAAGGATTGGGTACTGGAATTATCTGGAGGCTGCTCCACTCACAAATGTGGCTCCTGGGCAGGAGGGCCCAAAAGCTGGGCTCAGCTGGGACTGTGAATGGAGACCCTGCATGTAGCCTCCCCGTGTGACCTGGGCTTCCTCCCAGCATGGCAGCTTCAGGATGCTTGGGCTTTTACAGGTGGCCCAGAGTTCCAAGAGTGAGTGTTTTCAGTGAGCATGGCAGAAATTGTAGAGCTTTTTATGACATCACCTTGGAAGTCACACAGTGTCACTTCCACTGTACTCTATTGGCCCAAGCAGTCACAGCTGCCAAGAGTCAATGGGAGGGAACACAGGCCCCCTCTCTAGGGCAAGAATGTGGACGAGTTCACATCCCAGTGTCAAAACTGCTGTATGACCAGCGCTTTGAATAGCAGAGAGGTTACAGTGTGTGGAAAAACGTAGGCATGGATGAGTGAGATTCAAACAGGACTCAGAAAAGTCAGACTGTGACTGTTAGAAACACCTTAATCAATTTTATTTTATTTTGTATGCACAAGTGATATCCAATTAAAAATCATTCTCTAATAAGCCTAAAATATATCTTTCAATATGTGTAATATACAAATTACAAGTGGTAAAAGTATTGGGTTAGTTTTTTGTTCTTTGATTTCTTTTGTTTTGGAACTGTATTTAATATAATGGAGTATCTTAAATAAGGGGTATTTCAGAATGAATGAAGCCCGGTGTATTTCCTTCAAAAGCATATTTGAGCTATCTTGCTTCATATTCTTCTTGACACTTGGTATTAGCATACTTTAATATATTTACCTGGTGGTAAGTCATCTCCTTGAGGTTTACTTTTTTCTTATTTTATTTTTTTTATTTTTGTAGAGACAGGGTCTTGCTATGTTTCCCAGGCTAGACTCCACCTCCTGGCCTCAAGGGATCCTCTGGCCCTGGACTCCCAAGCGCTGAGATTAGAGGTGTGAGCCACCCTCACTGCCCTCTTTGTGGTCTATAATTTGCTATTTCCTAATTACTGATGGGAACTGGTCACCTACTCACTTGATTTTGGTCGTTCATGGTTCCTCTTTGAAGTGCCTATTTAATGCGGCATTCATTCTTTGCTTTAGGTGTTTTTCTCTTTCACATTGACTCGATAACAGTCTTTATATATCCTGGATACTAATCCTTTATCACTTGCTGCAAGTATCTTCTTTTACTGTGTGGCTTGTTTTTTTCACTCCATTTATTGTTTTTCAAACAAAGACTAAGTTCTTAATTTTAACGTACTTGAACTGTCATTTTCTACCCTGGCCCCCTCCCACCCTCCGGGGACAGTTAAGTTCCCAGACACCTCTACATTCTGGGGTCGAGGAGCCCGCCTTCCTGGCGGTCACAGCTGGGCCTGGGGAGCGAAGGCGGCGGGCGCTCCCGGGAGGAGCTGCGCGATTCGGGTGCTGGGGAGGTGAAGCTCGCGGGGCCGCCAGGCCGCCGGGGTAAGGAAGGCCGGGAGGCCGCGGGGATCCACGGCGCGGAGGGAGCCGCAGGCACCGGGCACAGCCCTCGCCCATCGCCGGGGCCCGGCAGGCCCAGGGCCAGAGGGCGGCGGCGTGAGTGGGCACCGCCTCCAAAGGACGCCCTCGCCCTCCCGCAGACGTAGTCGCAGGCGCCGGTCCCGGTCCGAGCCAGCTGGGGGCGGCTCCGGGGAGCTGAGCCGGGGGAGGGCCGGGCCGCCCAACGGATCACCAGGGGGCTTTCTCCCGGATTGCCGTTTCTCTGGCCCGCGGCGCCCTACCCGCCGGAGCCGCCCAACCGCAAGCCCCGCCCCGAAGCCAGGTGCAGCCAGGAAGGCGGGGCCTGGTGGCCTCTGGGCGCTGGCGGCAAGTTCAGAGCCGCGCGCTGGGCTGGGCGGTGGCGGCCGCGTCTCCACCTCCTCCCTGCGCGCCGCTGGAGAGCCCGGGAGAGACGCACCCTCAGGTCGGCCAAGACCGAGAGCAAGCGGGCACGGGCAGCGGAGCCCATCTCACTTCCACGAAAGGCAGCGTTCTTGAGTCCTGCCTTTGACGGCGGGGGGTTCTTCCCTTCCCTCTGTCAGCTTCCTCCCGCTCTCTCCCATGTCCTCTCCGAGTCCCATTGCTGTCCCTGTCCCTTGCCTCTCTGCTTCTTGTCTCCTTGTCCTCTCCTGTTTCTCATCTCTCCCATTTTCTCGTGTCTGCCTTATTGGCTATTTCCTTGTCCTCTTTTGTCCTTTTTCTCTCTCTCTCTTTCAGCCTTTCCCCCTCACTCTCTCTATAGGCTTCCTTCTCTTTTGCAAGCAATTCTTCTTCTTATGTTTTTTCCCTAAGGTGACTTCTTGGCCATAATTATTTGCATCCCCCCGACCCCTCCACCAAGCCATCCCTCTCTCTGTTCATCTTGTAGTGCCCCATTATTCTCATCCAGGGCTTGTGCTAGGAGCTGGCGTCTTCAGCCCAGATCCTTTCTCCAACAGATTATATCCAAAGATCTGCACATGTAACCCGTTCAGTGCCTTTCCTGGGAAAAAGTACATAGATGATCAAATTATAAATCTCTGAATTTTCAGGGTCACCTGAAAGAAAATACCTGGTTTTAGATACAAGACAATTGAATCCTTTTCTTGACATTTTGCCTTTACTCATAGAGGCACAGACAGCACAGCAGGAAGCTAAGCCTTGCAGAAGATTTTAGGGGACACTGACACCCACACCTTCTGTGCAATGCCAGGTGCAGGGGAGGCAAGGGACAGGATACAGACCTAGGTTGTGGGAAGACAGTTGGAGGCCAGGGCTTTGCACTTGCAACATTTGGGTGAGACTGACTGGAAATAAGAAATTAACAGTAAATTTCTAAAATATGTAGTTGCTTTGCCTCCTTAGAAATAATTGAACCTGATGTTGTGGTATATTGTGATCTTTAATGATATTCCAGCTTTTGACCAGCTTCTGTGGAACATCTCTACCCTGCCCTGCAGACTACCCTGTGACTCCTGGAAGTCCAGGTCATTTGTTGCATGGAGAGGATGCAAACCACGTGCTGCAGCTCCCGATGCCTTTTCGGAGCAGATTCCTCAGAGGGGGTGCCTGACATCAGAGATGAATTTCAGCCAATGCCTCCCAAAGAGGCAGATGCAGAAACCTCACTCCTCTCAGTAACCCTGAGCAAAGCACTCAACCTCTCTGAGCCTCGGGTTTCCATCTGTAAAATGGGCTCAGGCTAAGTTGTCTCTCCAGTCCATCCCAGGCCTACCCATGTACGACTAATTGGATGAAGCCAATTCTCCCCCTTTTTCCAGGAAAAACTGATCTGCTTGAAGCCCCATTGCTGAGCTTCCATGAGCTCCCACAGGGAGACATACACACTCACACACACACTCACACATACAGTCACATACACACACAGACACACTCACACAGACACACTCACACAGACACACTCACACAGTGACACACATGCACTCACACATGTATACATATACTCAGACACACATAAACACACATACACAAACTTACACACATATACATGTACATTCACATGCACATGCAATCACACATACACAAATACATGCACGCCCTTACACAGGCTTGCAAACTCATGCTCACTGTTTTTCACACACACACACTTCTCCCCAGTATAGCTAGTATTGTTCCTAGGTACAGCAGCCCGCTTGTGTCATCCTTCTGGTTCTGCTGCACCCGGCACCACCTCTGCAGGCGCCCCCGTGGGCTGCCTTCATGGCTGAGACAATGTTTGCCAGCCACAGCCATGAGGCCCTGAACAGGAGAACTATCCAGCGTGCCCTGAGTTAAGATGTGACAACCCTCTTCTCAGCACTAAAAATGGGGACACAAGGTCTCACAGCAGGACAGAACATTTGCTATCAGGATACTTCATGGTATAAGATTAAGACTTATCATTTATTGACTACATAAGTGTCTGCATGACAGATGCCCCTACACCTTATTTTATTTAATTTTCACAACAACGACATGAGGTCTTGATCCAAGTGAATTTATCTTCCACCTGCCAAATGTCATCCTGATAAACTCAGGGCAGCATCCCAGCTTTTAGAGACCATCATGGATTTGGACCCTGCCAGCTGCTGACTTAGTTACCCCACCCAGCTTCACACTCCAATGCTAACATCCAGACCTTAATAAGAATGAGGAGGAGGAGGAGGAGGAGGGAGCAAAGGAGCAGACGGATACATAATGATGAGAGAGGGAAGAGGAAAAAGGAGGGGGAGACATAATAATAGCAACGAGGAAGAAAAGGAGGAGAGAAAATTAGGAACTATCTGGGGACCTTTCATCCCACCTGGGACCCCCGAGGGTTACTGCTGTTGCATGCATCAGCACTGCATGGAGTAAGGTCAGAGAGGCCACAGCACAGGAAGTCCTCCAGAACCCCAACAGAACAAAGGCCAGAGTGAAGCCTGTCAAGGTGGAAAATGACATGAGTCTGGCTTCGCTTGTCCCCAGGAGCCCCCGCCAGCTCCTCATGCCTGTGTCTCCCTTGCCTGCAGACTCACAGCCTTCCGCTTACTCTAAGATCATTCCCAGGGTCAACATCAGATTTGAGTCTCATCCACCTCCAGGCTTCATCTCCAATGCCTCTCCCACAGCACCTCAGATGGGGGATCTCATTCCAGGTCATGCCATGCCCTGGCCAGGGTGTTCTCTGGGTCAGGGCCCTGAGCACACACACAGCAGCCCAGCGCTGCCTGGCTCCTGCTTTCCTCCAGCGACCCACCTGCGGCCTTTGCACCTGCAGATCCTCCTCTGTCCAGACTGTTGTGGGCACAGCACAGTTGCACCTTCCTCCCCTTCACAGACACCAGCTGCCCTAGACAGCGATGGATCTATGAAGCCCTTGTTCTCCTTCTCCTTGCTCCAAACATGATATGAAAAGGTGCTTTGTGGTGGTCAACTCTCCTCAGTAAGCTCAGTTCATGCCCAGGCTCTCGCCCCCTGACACTCTTTACTGGCCCTCGTCACTCTGTCGTTATGAGTGTCCTGGGAAGGGCTCCTCTTGGCTCTCGTCCCTCTGACCTCAGCAAGACCTCCCTCTGAACCACACAGACATCTCTCGTTATCACCCCACATCCTTCCTACTTGGAAGAACCAGATTTAGTTCCAGGACTCCCCCACTGCTTTCAGAGCCCCCAGATCACAGGAAATCAAGTGATGATCTTTGAAACTTTCTGAAACTGAGCTCCCCAAGTCTACAGGGGATCTAACCATGCCTGGCCTTCCCCACCAACACAGAGCACATCTCCCCAAGGCTCCAACCCACATGGGCCACAAATCAGGGTCCGCTATTACCCAACTCAGCAGGTGTTGCAGCCTGGGAGATGAAGCCTCACCAACCCCCACCATGTTAAAAGCTCATGGTTCTTGGTTTATCACCCATCCCCTGGGCCCTGACTGCACACTGATCATTCACTCATCTGAGAGCTACTGGCCACATTCTCCCACATTATCTGTCTGTCTATACCTTAACCAGGTTGTCCCAGGTAACCGAGACTCCAATCCAGCTCTGCTGTATCCAACCTGTGACCTTGGGCAAAGTGTGGATCCTCTCCATGCCTCTGCTTTCTCACCTGTAAAGAGGGTCACCTTGGATATGTCTTCACTGGATTGTTGGAAAGATTAGATTGATTAGTACAGTCAAAGTGCTAAGGAGCCTGGCTCTGTAAATGTTAGGGGGATCAGTTCTTATCACACTGAGTGCAAAGGGATAGAGTCCACTCCATGGAGGCCTTCCCATCACTCCTGAGCTCTCAGGGACCAGCAACCTACAATGCTTAATGAATGACCAAACAGCCTGGGCATTTTTCTCCTTCCCGCTCCAACTACAGAAGAAAGAACTCTTGGCAAACAGCTGGGTAACCTCTTTTTCCTGAGATGTCTGAAGTCACCCGCCCCAAGCCAACTGACCAGCCTCCAGCTGTTCTGAGCTGCAGGTCAGGCACCAGATCTTATTCAGAGATACCATGTACCCCCGACTCCCCATGCAGTGCTTTGCTGCGTCTACCTTTCTCTTCAGCTAAAACACACAAGAGCAGAGAATACCTCCTGTCTTCCAATCCTTTGGTGTCCCTAGTCTCTGGAGAAGCTTCCCAGACTCTTTTGGAAGATTCCAGAGGACAATCATCTATGGGCCTCTTCTGCCTATGGATTACAAGGTCCTGGGGTTTCCTAAGAAAGGGAATATACCTGTTATCCTCCTGGCTTTGGCATACTGAGGAAACTAAACACTGAAGGTGATCCAGGCTTTCTCAGAGGCTGGCTAATGGTGCTGGGGAGATGAGCACTTCCTGGCCAGCCCCTGTAGGCTCTGTGGCCAGCTATGCCTAGACCCCTCTAGCAGCAATGCCTGCTGTATTCCAGCAAAGGCAAGTGCTGGAGTCCCAGGATAAGGCAGCCCCCAGTCCTGCAGTGAGGGTGGCCCTAGCACAACACAACTTGGCCACATGGACCCTCATAGGGATGGATGCAATCCCATCACCCACTCAGATGCCTGAGACTGTGCAGAAGCAGGGCCAGTGAAGAGGGCAGATCCAGCAGTGCTTCAAGGGGCCCTGCTATGCGGATTTAGAGTCGGCCATGGACATGGCTGAAGATGGCCAGGACATAGAACAGGGAGCAATAGCAGTACTCATTGCCCGTTGGCAAACAACGCCAATAGGCAATGAGTGGTGCAGTGTGGAGTGATATATCAGACACAATATGTTGCTGAGGCTGCAGCAACATGGAAGTCACATAATGGGACTGAGTTAGCCCTCATTACTCTGGCTCTAGGGCATAACTTGTGTTCTAAATCAGCCCTGCCACTCGCTACCTGCCTGACCTCAGGCAACCACTCTAGGCCTCCATCTCCTCATAAGTAAAGCAGGATGGTGATCTTCACTTCATGAGCTCACTGACAGGACTCAGCAGGGCTCTGTGCATGCCAGGCAGCAAGAGCACAAGGAACGACAGCTCTCTTCCTAATACAACTAGAGAATAAAGGTGGAGCCCAAGACAGTGGTCCCAATTCCACTGTAAGCCTTCAAGGAAAAAGGCTGTGATTTTACTTCAGGTACACCTTCCGACCTTCCCAGGTTCCAACAATAGCATCATCCGAGGATAAAAAGTACTGAAGCCCAAGACTTAACCTTGTAGTTAAAAAAAAAAAAAAAAAAAAAAGATGTGATTAAATCTTTACAAAATGTGCCACCCATTGAATTTCTGAAAGGAAATCTGCTAAGCCAAGCAGATACGATGATTAAAATCGTTTGAAAAGCATGTCTTTTACCCCTTTCCCTAGAATTCTGATGTGATGGAGGTCAGTGGTTAGATGATTTAAAAGGGAATTTAACTCTTTATTCCAGAAAAATCTCATAAATCAAAGTTCCATGCACAGACCTATGATTTTGTCCAACACTCTTTCATCTAAAATGAGCAAATTCTTACATTAAACACACTGCAATCCACTTCCATAATATTTAATCTCTATTCATTTCTGTGTGATTTCTCTATGACCATATTTCCTTTTCTGCATCAACTGAAAAGTTAAATTAGCTCAACGATCACAATAAACTATAGCATCAGGTTAAATTATTTCTAAGAATGCCAACTTCAAGCGTTAGCTGGTTATTAACTATATATATATACACACACACACAAATATATGTATAGTGTGTGTTTGAATATACAGACACATATATCATAAAAACTCATTTAAAATGAAATCACATCTCTCTGGCAGCAAAAAAATGCCTTCATATATAATTCTTCTATTTTCTCTCTCATAAATGAATCCAACTTGCTTTTCTAGATTTTTTCATTTAGTATGCAGCTAAGACAATTTTTAATATTAATGTTAAATATTTTTATCTTGGTCCGCCTACCTAATGTACACAAAAACATGAATTTCAAATACCAGAATTATTGTTTTTTTGTTTTGTTTTGTTTTTTTGAGACGGAGTCTCGCTCTGTCGCCCAAGCTGGAGTGTAGTGGCACGATCTCCGCTCACTGCAAGCTCCGCCTCCTGGGTTCACGCCATTCTCCTCCTTCAGCTTCCTGAGTAGCTGGGACTACAGGCGCCCGCCACCATGCCCAGCTAATTTTTTTGTGTGTGTTTTTAGTAGAGACGGTTTCACAGTGTTAGCGAGGATGGTATCTATCTCCTGACCTCGTGATCCGCCCGCCTCGGCCTCCCAAAGCCGAGGATTACAAGCGTGAGCCACCGCACCTGGCCTAGAATTATTGTTATAAAATGTCTCATGTCACTCTCAGGAGTAATTAGGCAACTTCATTTCCGTACATCAGTGGCATGGGCAACTACATATTTTAGAAATTTACTGTTATTTTCTTATTTCCAGGCTCCCTCAAATGTTTCAGGTTCAAAGCCCTGGCCTCCCACTGTCTTCCCACAACCCAGCTCTGTATCCTGCCCCCTCCCTCCCCTGCATCTGGCATTGCACAGAAGGTGTGAGTGTCCCTTAAATGCTTCTGCGAGGCTTAGCTTACTCCTGCAATGTCTGTGCCTATTAGTAAAAGGCAAAAGGTCAAGGAAAGAATGCAATCAAGCTGTGACTCTAAAACCGGATGTTTTCTTTCAGGTAACTCGGAAAAGTCAGAAATTTATAATTTGATCATCTATGTATTTTCCCCAGAAAAGGCACTGAACAGATTACATGTCCAGATCTTTGGATATAATCTATTGGAGAAAGGATCTGGGTCTGATGCATGGTTCTTACCCTAGCAGCCAGCCCAAGAAGATAATGGAGCAATATGTCATGAACAGAGGAATGGGTGGATGAAAAGAACCGTAGCCCAACATGTCTCTCTAGGAGAAAAATAAATCAAAGGGAGAATTCTTGCTTGCAAAAAATGAGCGGAGGATAGGGAGAGAGAAAAAGACAGTGAGAGGGGGAGAGAGAGGGAAAAGAGACAAGACAGAGAAATAGCCAATAAAGCAAACACAAGAAAAAGGGAGAGATGAGAGGAGAAAGAAACAGGATGGGACAAGGAGACAAGAGGCAGAAAGGCAGGGGACAGGAACAGGAATGGGACTCAGAGAGGACCTGGGAGAATGCGGGAGGAAGCTGGCTACAGACGGAAGGGAAGGACCCCACAGTCAAAGTCAGGACTCAAGAGCGCTACCGTGGGGAAATGAGATGGACCCCGCTGCCCGCGCCCGCTTGCTCTCGGTCTTGGCCGACCTGAGGGCGCTTCTCTCCCAGGCTGTCAGGCGGCGCGCAGGGAGGAGGTGCAGACGCGGCCGCCACCGCCAAGCGCCCAGCGCGCGGCTCTGAACTTGGCGCCAGAGCCCTGAGGACACCAGGCCCCGCCTTCCTGGCCGTACACGCCTTCCGGGCAGGGCTTGTGGGTGGGTGGCCCCGGCGCGGGAGGGTGCCGGGACCGGAGAACCCGCAACCCGGGAGAAAGCCTGTGATCAGCTGGGCAGCCCAGCCCTCCCCGGGCTCAGCTCGGCGGACAGCCCTCTGATGGCTCGGGCTGGGCCGGGCGCCGGCGCCTGCGGGAGGGCGAGGGCATCCTTT